>NC_044562.1:59055385-59409135 GCF_007565055.1 Rhinopithecus roxellana | reverse complement strand
GTCAAGAGCCAGGCAGAAGCTGCGAGCTGGAGCCTGAGGCCCACCTGCTTGCGGACACAGGGATCCCCAGACCAACACACAGGGCACCTCCAGGCTTTCTGGAGCATAGCAGCGGCTACGCACAAGGCATCTCTGGGCTCCCTCCAGCCGCTTGTGCCTCCAGCTGCTGTGCCTGGCCATGGGGTTTTCCTGTGTTTTGGGTCCATCGCACCCTATACTGGGAAGCTAACCTGTATCACCTGGACATACAGTTTAGGTACTCCCAGAACACCTGCACTCAGCGGATGGCATAAAAACCCTGACAGCGAGAACACCAGCCTCCTTCCTCCTTAGAAAACCTTTCTAGTGGGAAAACACTTAACAAGTATTTGCTAAGCACCTGCCAGGCCCCTAGAACTCTAAAAGTAGCAGAAGGACTTTAAATCATCCACTTGCAATTTACTAACTGCCACTTGTTAATCTGACAGAGACATTTCTAGAGAGAACTGGGCCACGCAAATACCCACCCGTCGTCTCCCAGCCCACCCTCTGCTGCCTATGGGAGGAAGAGCAGCTCATTCTCACAAGTCAGGCAGAAAGCTCGTGGATGCTCCGTGCAGCGCAGGGTCACTGAGGTGTCACATTGATGCTAAAATAGCAGTGCCCCATGATCTACCTCTATTGCCTCACAGTGACTCAGACAAGGTCTGCAATCACCAGGCAGGGGCAGCCCCTTCTGAACCTGGGCACAGAGCACTCAGTGAGGTTGTCCCTCCGCTATGGGGACGTGGACACTGGCAGCTCCTGATGGGCCTTGGCAGAGGCCTGACTGATCAGATCTGCACTTTGGAAAGGTTCTGAAAGCTGTGGATAGGCTGACAGGGAGTCTGGAGGCTACTCGGCTCCCAGGGCAGAGATGGAAAAAAAAGAGAGAGCAACGAGACTGCAAGGAGGTTGTGCCACTGTGTTTCGGAAATTGAGTCCACAATGAAGGTGGAGAGGAGGGAAGAGCTCTGTCGGTCCCAGGCTTCTGAGTGGGTGGGGCTCTCCTTCTGGGAGGGGACAACAGCAGTGGGAACAGCTGGGGCACAGAGAGGTGTTTGTGGGCGCCCCAGAATTCCTCACGGCTGAGGCTCAGGATAGCAAGCAGAGCTGGCGCCAGAACAGGGAGCTGGAAGGAAGGGGAGCAGGTGGGCCTGCCTCGGAGGCCTCGGAGGCAGCACAACCCACCCAGGCCAGGAGCTCAGTGTCTCAGCTTCTTCATCTGTAAAATGGGGCCATGCCAGTCCTCCCTCAGGTCACGTGAGCGTCATCCAGGTCAGGACTGTGTGCTCTCAGGACAGGACAAAGGGCCACAGAAGCTAGGCCTCTGCTCTGACTCAGGGGGCAGGTGTGTGGAGGCCGGTGAGGCCCAGGAAAGACTGTCCAACGGCTTCAGGACAACGCCCGTCTGATAAGACTTTGACTGCTAGGGAACAGCTGCAAAGGGTTTTTAATAATGTGAAAAGATGACCATAGCAAACTGTCAAGGGTGAAAAGCAAAAGAGCAGATTGTTATTCATCCAAAAGCTAGTGACATACAAATCAACGAGAACGAGACAAGACGGGAGCCTGAAGGAAACGCATGAAAATGTTGACAGTCGAACCCAGGGTGACAGGACTAGGAGGAGTCAGAGAGATTCTCCCCTTCATATGCCTCTGGCCTTTCTGAAACTTCCCAGAGCAAACAGGACTTCCCTTATCATTAGAAAGGAGAACAATGCACCCTGGTTTGTTAAAGGAGAAAGCTCTTGGCATTCTCACTTTGTAATTTGCTGTTTCCTTTCATGCTCAGCCTCTGGAAGGCTCTTCATTCTGTTTTGTGTCTCGTTTACATTCCCGTTCAACTTCATTTTATTTCTTAAACGGACATCCTCACCAAAACCACCACCAACAACAAAATCACTACCAATGACTTCTGCACAAACAGACCAGAGAAGCGGGCCACCTGTGTGAGTTCTAGGGCAGCTGTCTCTCCAAACCACATCACAAGTACCCCAGAGCCCTCCACTATCTTCCTCAGCCTCTTCACTGCTCTGTCACCAACTCACACTTCATTTGCAACAGCTTCTTACAGGGCGCTGAAGGAAGAGCCAGTAATCAGAGCTACCAGGCAATGCGTGTATCTACAGAGGGACTCTTCATCTTCACAGAAGCAGGACAGAGCTGAGGATGCTGTCACCCCCATTTTACACATAAGGACACTGAGGCACAGAGAGGCTCAGGGACGGTCCAAAGTTAATCCAGCAAGAAAAGGGCGGCACCAAACTGGAGCCTGCGCAGGCTGACCTGGAGCCATGTCCTTGACCACTCTGCTTGTTCAATCAGAAAGCCACCACTCTCAAAGCACACGCACATGCACATATGCAGGTACGCACACATGCATGCACACAGAGGATGTGCTCGGCCGTATGTGTGCCCTGGGCTTGGACACCAGCACTCTGCCCAGGAGGCCAATACCCACCTGGACCAGGGACTCTGCAGACAGTGGCACAGGGTGGTCATAGCCAGTCCTGCAGCGCCCTGGCCCAGCTGGTTTTCCGGTTTTTTCCCCATTTCACTGGCTACAATGTCTCCTTTTTCAGATGCAGGCAGCCAGCTGAGTGCTGACACTCTAATTCTAAAGGTCACCCCATGACATTTCCTGCGGCCTCAACTACCTTGCAAGGCCTCGGCAGATCAGGGTCACGATGCTGGCTGGCATTTAAGAGAAACAGCACTGTTTTCTTTTTTAGGACTTTGCATTTATCTAATCATTTCTGGCTCTTTTTCCTTGAAAATAAGTCACTCAACAACAAACCGAGGCAGCACTGCTTACATGTGTCTCCGGACAGGGATGAAACGGGGTGCATGTCCACTGCCAGGCCCCGGAGCTGTGCTTCAGTCAGGTCACGGGGGCATGGGAACCAGGACTTCCACCTCTGCCCGGGAGATTCTTCGGGGCAGATAAATTTAGAAAGTGTGGATTAATGATTAATGATCAAACTCACTCACCAGGTCTGTCACAAACGGACAATCCTGGAGGCATCTGCCTCACTTTCCCTCAACCTTCAGTATTTGACCGTCCCCACCAAAGAAATGATCAGTTCTCTAGCTGGCTCCAAAAGATGTTCGCGGGGCTGCAGGGAACAAATAAAACTCTCATCTCTGTTTGTTTTTATGTTTCAAAAAAAAAAAAAGGAATTAAGTCTTACGCCGCTTCCTACAAGGGCTGGCCTGCGTATCCTCGGGTCAGGGGCATGGGTGGCGCCCCAGAAGCCTCTGGACCCCACGTGCTGCTCTGCGTAAGTTCTGACAGAAGTGGGGACTGAGGACAAGGCAATCACGAAGGCGCCTGAGCCCCCAACCTTCCCACAAGCAGCCAGCGCTCGCTCAAACCTTGGCCAGGGGACAAGGCAGGCCCACAGCTCCGTCAGACACCGACCAGGGCCTCCAGAGCAGACGCCACTCCAGAAAGGGTCTGACGCTGCCCCAGAGAGCAGCGCTCCGTGCCACCAACCTGTGGGCAAGCCACAAAGCTCCCCACTAGAAGATGGGACCCAGAGTTTTGCACTGCCATTTAACTCAGACACTGGTGTGACAGCACAGGGTTGAGATGGGGGTGCACAGGTCAAGTTCAGACTCTGCAGCTCCCTGGCCGCCTGGCCGTGAGCGGCTGTGGGGCCACGCTGTGCTGCGGTTTCCTCAACAGAGGGAAGCTGAAGCAGGGCATGAGAATGCCAACGCATCACCGGGGTCACTGCTGGCTAACGAGGCCTGGGGATGTCAGGCCCCACTGGCAGCGCCCATCACAGCACCAATGTCCTGTCTCGGGATCATGCCACGCTGTCACCGTGAGCCCCATCCCCTCAGCACCCTCTGGGCTCAGCCCCACCTGACACAGGGCTGCGCCACATCAAAGGCCACAAACGCAAAAAAAATCTTAGAAAAACTGTGTTTATCACTTTAGAACTTTTGAGAAAACTGAGGCCTTGAAAGTGAACTTTCAAAACGAAAAGGTAAATAGCGTTCTTGGAATTCAAGCAGCAACGTGTGCCTCTCCCACAGATCTCTCAAGTCAAATCATTATTCCCGGTGCCGCTGCTGCTAAGTGCCTCTATCCCCACACGGCCACCACTACTGATGCTGAGATGAGAAGACACCAAAAAGAGGGAGGAATTAGCACAACATGGAAGAGATACCTGTGTGCCATGGGTCTTTAGGTTTGCTAAAATAAAACATATTTCACATGATAAAAAAGTAATGACCAAAAACATAAACAAGAAATTCCAAACCAAATAATTCTCATCACCAAACATTTGCTGACAGCAAGCTCAGGGAACAGCAGAGGCCCGTCTGGGCATTCCGGAAGCAACCAGACCTAGGATCAAATCCAGGCTTGACAACAGCTTGTCCTGCTGGCGCCCTGGACAAGCAGTAGCTTCTAGAGGCTGGGGGAGCCCCTGGGCATCACGGGGAGATGAGAGAAGATGTTTCCAGAACCTGACACACGTGTAGGGATCCGGAATCGCCAGAGCTCTTGCACCTGAGAGGGAAATAGGGAATCCTGAAGTTCACGTGCATGCACACCGCGGATCCTCTAGGGTCCCAGCAACCCCAGCTGTTACAATCACACCATCACCGGGTGAATGCTGTGCACTCTACAGGGGCCTCCTGGTTTAGTCATCATAGCCACTGGGGAGGCAGGTGCCCCTGCAGCCTCATTCCACCCACATCTGGTGCACAGCGCACACAGGATCAGCAGCGACAGGAACAGCCGGCCACTCTTTACAGAGCCGTGAGACTGTGGCTAAATCATTTATCCAGGACCCAACAACGTGGAAATCATGGCACTCCACCTACAGGGGCTAGGTTAGAAAGGCATTAATCAAACATTTAGAATGGTTTTCATTTAATTATCTCTCAGAGACTTAACTGTGTCATATGATGAACACTATTTCCTCCAAAATGTACTGAGTCGGGAAGCATCCCTTCATCGCCACAGAGCACCCTTTTTTTTTTTTTTTTTGAGATGGAGTCTCACTCTGTCACCCAGACTGGAGTGCGGTGGTGCGATCTTGGCTCACTGCAAGCTCCGCCTCCCGGGTTCCCGCCATTCTCCTGCCTCAGCCTCCTGAGTAGCTGGGACTACAGGCGCCCACCACTGCGCCCAGCAAACTTTTTGTATTTTCAGTACAGACGGGGTTTCACTGTGTTAGCCAGCATGGTCTCGATCTCCTGACCTCATGATTCGCCTGCCTCGGCCTCCCAAAGTGCTGGAATTCCAGGCGTGAGCCACCACGCCCGGCCCGTCATAGCCTACCTTATTCCAAATATCCAAAACCTGGAACTGGGGACAGCCTGCCACCATGAATATCCTTTCAGCGTCAACACATCCACTGCCAACGTCAGAGTGAAAATGCCTCATTACTGGTTCATCCTATACAATAGGTTTATTCGTTTTGTTTTAAATGCAGAAAGGCGACTACCAAGTAGAGATATTTCAGTAGAGGGACAGAGCGTGGTGCAATGACCAGGATGGAGGTGCCTAACCCCAACAAAATGCTGACATGGTCTAATCTCAAGCAGATGTTCTGATCCCTTCGCACAACCATGGCACTGGGGTGCCGACACCAGAAGAGACAGGCACACGAGGCAGGGCAAGTGGTGTTTATCACAGCTGCACAACGGGAGGGCAGCAGCACGTGCTTATTTGTATTAATGTTTAATAGGCTAAGGGCCAACATTTGCTTACTGGCTAAGTGATTTTCAATAGTATGCATGGAAACAAAAGCAAATTCCTTGAGTGAGAAGCGTCATGGGCAGAATCACGAAGCAAGGTCCCGCCCACCTGCACTGGTGGCCTCCCAGCAGCTCTCATAGACCCTGGACCTAGCACAGCCCAGCTGCGGCCCAGGGACTGGCACAGCTGCTCCGCTCTGCTCCCAGCATGTCACAGGGGAGGCACACACCAGACAAGTCAAACCAGCAACAGAGCAGAGAGCCTGTGGGGATGCAGCTGGGGACCAAGCAGATGGAAGACGGGAAGTCCTGGGGCTTGGGAGGCAGGGGAGAGGGGAGAAGGAAGAGAGGTCCCATCAGAGGACTCCCTGCAGTGCTCCAGGAATTTCTCCTGAATTCCGTCCATAAGTACCTTTCAATCCATGCCACCGAGGGAATTTCTGCTCCTTGCGACTAAGTGAACTCCCCCAGCACAGTCAGCGCATCCCTCTCTCTAACACAGAACTTCTCTTGCAGTCTCCCGAACAACCTTGGGAAGGAGCATAAATTCAGCAACACGCTGAAGCTGGCCCAGGCCGTGCGCTGTGAACCTACTCTCATTCCAGTACAAGCATTCCCTCTTTTTACCCCAACTGGGAAATTCAAACAGATTAAGCCTCATCCATTCAAACCACTGATAAAGGATGATCCTCAAACCCTCCGTCTAGAGCCTTCCTGAGAGTGCGGTGTAGGTAGCTACTGGTCACATGTGGTTACTTAAACTGAAATTTAATTTAATTTAATTTGAAATCCAGTTCCTCGGTCACACCATCCACGTGTTGATGTGGCCACCGATGAGCTCAACAGCCAGGCATGACCAGTGGCTGCCCCGACAGGCACTGCTGCTATGGACCATTTCCACCATCGCAGAAAGTCCTGGACAGGAGGACCAAGGAGACCTCTTCTTTACAAAGCCCTCTTTGTATCCCAGTGTCTTTTCCTCTTTTTCCAAATGAGCAGGAAAAAAAAATCCCAACTGAACCTGACTCTGCTCCATCCATGTGGACGAAGCCAGGCTGGGCTTTCCTGCAGAACAGGAATGAAGACGCAGAAGTGGACACAGCACACCTTCGTTCCCCGGAGAACCCCAGGAGCTGTAAAAACACCCGATCCTCCCCTCTCCAGTTCTTACGGAATGTTTCCAACTGCTCTTTCCTTCTTTATCCTCTTCCATAATTGCATGCTGCATGATGGGAGGGAGAAGTGAGAGAGAAGGGAAAGAAGCAGCTCATTTTCCTCATTCCGTCCATCATGTCCACGCGGTGTCAGGAAGGGTTGCAGAGAGAAGCGTCTTCGGGGTCCATGTGGGACCCTTTCCTGGGGCAAGGGCCCTTGGCTCTGGGCTTCTCTTTTCCTGGGGCTGCCCATCCAGAAGGACAAGCCCTGCCCCCTCCTCTGGGCTCCAAGAGCACTGCCCATTCCTCCTGCTGCTGCTGCTCAGCTGGGTCCCTCAGCCCCATCGGGGAGCAAGGCCTTCCTGCAGGAACCCCTTCAGGCCAAGCACAGCCAGCACTCCTCATGCCCTTCATTGAGCCGGCCGGGCGCCACCCCCTTACTCAGCAGCAGGAGGCCCCTTCTGGAAGGGGGTATCTCCCTCTGCCCAGGCTCTGCTTCTAAAGTCTGTCTCCCATCCCAGCCATGATGAGGGGCGATGGTGGGGCCGTGGTGTGCGTGTGCAGCACGAGGACTGCCGCTGCCATGAACATTCCTCCTGCCTGCTGAGTCCTCGATCTGCTCTCAAAGTAACAGCTCCAGGGTGAGAGCAGCAGCCTGAGGCCAGTGATGCCAGGTGAGGCTCCCACACTGGCCCACATTTCTAAATTCTGCTGGTGTTTTTTTTTTTTTCTCTCTTGAAACAGGGTCTCCCTCTGTCACCCAGGCTGGAGTGCAGCAGCATGACATGGCTCACTGCAGCCTCAACCTCCCAGCTCAAAGGATCCTCCCACCTCAGCCTCCTGAACAGCTGGGACTACAGATGCATACTACCATGCCCAGTTAATGTTTTTAATTTTTTTCGTAGAGAAAAGGTGTCCCTATGTTGTCCAGATTGGTCTCAAACTTCTGGCCTCAAGCAATCCTCCTGCCTCAGCCTCCCAAAGTGCTGGAATTACAGGTGAGTCACCGTAGGCCTATTTGTTTCTTTATGAAAAAAAGTAAGGAGTAAATTGTGATGAAATACCACAGTGCTACTGTGGTATGGTTCCTGAATGGGAAAAACCTCACCGCGCTTTGTTTCTCCATCAGATGCCTTGCCCATCACTACTGCCAAGGAGATTACGCCTAAGACTGACGCTACAAGACTTCTTTTAAAACAACAACAACAACAATAAAAACAAACAACAACAAAAAAAAAAACAGGCAGAGGATGGGGGCTTCAGAGTCCTTTACTGTGAGGTCAAGAATAATTTCTAGTCACGGAAAATAATCTCTAATGACGTTATAAACAGACAGCTCACCAAATCAATCAGAAAACATTCTTAGTATCATTCTCAGGCTGTCAAGAACAGAAACCCTAACTCCTGCAGGCTTTATTGTGAAACGCTTAGAACTCCATCCTGATTGGAGAACATGGTCCTTTGTGACGGACAGGCAGGCGGCGGCCAAAGCCCAGAACCCAGCATCAGCCAAAGGAGGCATCAAGCTGAAGTCTCGGGTGAGTTCATTTCAAAGTCAAGGGCAAGGATACCCTGGCAGCAAATTCTTCTGGCTACTCAAATTCAAATATTGCAGAACTAGCACTAGAGTTGCCAAGCTAGAAAACAGGAGCAGAGAGAGGAGGCCTTTCCACAGGAATCCAGATTAGCAAAACCCTTTGCTCTCTTCATCAAAACTCAGACAGGTTAGCTGAAAATCCGGGGACGGGACAGCTTCCACCAGGAAGGAGAATCCACGCGGGGCCATGACCAAGCACTGCAAACACCACAGCAGGCACTGCCCCTCTTCCAGCAACACAGCGGAAGCAGCCCAGCCACCAGTGACTTTCTGGTGGACGTGCTCCCGCCCCCAACCCTTGAGCCAGGACCCAGCCCAAGAGCATAGCACCCTCCACTCTCCCTGGGCCTGAGCGAGGCAGCAGTGTGCTTCGGGCAGAGCATTTCATGGGCGCACCCCTGCAGGAAGCACCATCGCTGCTCAAGGTAGTCATCTAAGAACTGCTCACTCTTGAGAAGGGCAGGTCATCTTACTCCTCCCCAAAATAGTCTCTCGAGTCAAGCTCTCACCCATAGAAGGGACTTGCGGGGTGTGCGAGGAATGGCATTGTGGTGACAGCCCCAAGCAAGGGGCTATGCGGGCTCAGGCCCAGAACACCTTGGCAGGGAGAGGAAAGGGGTGGGCACTGCCTGGGCACTCTGCATGCTGGGCTGGGCATCACCACTGCCACCTCAGGAGTCCTCAAATGCCCCCGGGTGGGAGAGGTCATCACCTCCGCGTACTGAACAGGAGACCAGCTCAGAGTTCAGGGTAGGCCCCTGTGGCCACAGAGCCTGACTCGAGCCTCAGGGCACGAAGCACCTGGCCCTGGCCTGCTCCCACCCCACACCTGGCTTCTCAGGCCTGGGGACAGGAGGGCACAGGGACAGGCCTAGAGGACAAGGTCCCTGGAAGCCCCAGCAGCTTGACAATGTGAGATAAGTTTCTCTTCCTTTTTATTGACGCGCCCAGATTGACTTGTCCTCCTCTGATGCCTGGTTCCTCTGCCATCAAGATCCGCCGTCTGGTGTGAAGGGGAACATACCTCACCCTTCTGCAGTTGCCACCGAGCACCCAAGGCGTGGTCCGCAGGGCGTCCTGTGAGAGCGTCACAAGCACCCCACGAACAAGACACAGCGGCGCGTTTCCTCTGTCTCCCTGCTCCTTTCTCAGGACAGCCTGTGGCTTGCTCTCCCTTAAAAATCCTCTCATCAGTGTTACATTGTCAGCTTTCTTTTTTTGTTTTTCCTTTTTTTTTTTAACTCACAATTGCGGAAACGAACTGGTTGAGCTGTTGCCTCAAGTAAAAAATTCAAGTCAGCCCTGACGCTGTCCATGTTTTCTGTAAAAACTGCTCACTTGTCAACATCGGGCAGCAACTGGAGGCCTCAACCCTCACTCTTCAAAAGCGGCTACAACAGCTGCATCCCCTGCGCTCAACTGCAGGGCGCGGCGCTCGCCTATACTCTCATGAAGCCCTGTGACAAGGGCTTCTTGGGGACCCCAGACACCCACCAGACCCCACAGGCCTGCCCCATGGCCCTGGGAACACTCGGCCCCAAGGTCCCACTTCCTGCCTCAAGCGCCTGCCTCCCAGGCCTCACCAGTCTTCATCTCAGACCGCCAGGTCCTCTCGAGCCCCCGGAGCGCCCTCTGAGCCACAGCTTATAAAGCAGGTAGGACCAGATCTGCATCAGACCCCTGGGTGCGGGCCCAGCACCAGCTGCTTAACCTCTCTGAGTCAGCTTCCTTACCTATAAATGAGGATAAAAGCAGGATATTCACAAAGCCCAGAGCTAGGAAGGCCTCAATCAGTGTGAGCTTGGGGTGAGCTTGGGGTAGGAGTCCACACAGGAGCAGTAGCTGTTGCAAGTATTTTTATTACATGCTGGGAGGATTAAATGAGATAAGCTGTGTAAACACCAGGCACATAGAAAGCATGAAATGATACCAGGTGGTGGCAAGGTGTTACTTTCATTATTAATAATTTGAAAAAGCAGATTAACAGCTCAGGCGCTGCTGAACTCGGAGTCCCCATGAGGACAGAGGCTATAAACGTAACAGACATGAAACGTCCTAAAAGCTCCATGCGCAAAGTAAGTTGTTTATGCCTGTGTAAACTTCTTGTTCTTCAAAAGATATGCTGCTTTTAAAAGGGACTGACTGGCGAAAAAACCTCACACACAAGGCTGTGCCCCTTTGCCAGGCCCTACCATGTCCGGCCCTCGGCTCCTGGGGTCAGGAGCTGTCAACGAAGCTGTGACCCTTGTGCCCAGCGTGCAGGCTCCGGGGGTAACTGGTTGCTTCTGAATCTCCTCAATGGGGCTTAGGAATGATATGCTGTGGATGCTGTCAAGCAGAAACAAGGCCTCTTTGGGGGCTTTCTAAAGTTAGTAAATACGTGTATATATAATATATATACACACCCATAGGAGAAGGTGAATACTGGGCACCCAGAGTCTCTGTAGGGAGCCACACGGCCCAGCAGAGAACACACAGTGAGCATCACAGTCCAGCCGTCCCCTCCCCACGTCAACAGGACAGTCCCACACTTTCTTCCAGCCGGCCTGGGGCATGTCAGGAGGCAGGGCCTGTACTGCAGGCTCTGTGTTCTTAGCCTTTGTGGGGGGCAGAGGTGCCCACTGCCACGTGGGCACACACAGGAGGCTCACCACATTCCTTCAAATGCAGATGATAAAGCAGCTTGAGTAACATGAATATTGTCACACTCATCTGAGGATTGCTGCTGTGTTTTCTAACTGCATGGCCATGACCAAGCAGTCAGTTTTGATCTAGGTTGGTAGTCAGGTTTCTGAAAGCGATGGCAGGCGCCTCGGGGCTGACACAGGGAGTCTGCTTGGCACACCTTCACCCTCGTTACATTTTCTGGACAATGGCAGGGAACATTCCTTACTCCTCTGGCCCGTCAGCTTGGCTGAGCCTGGTGTGAGTGGCTCGCTGTGGGTCTGCGGCTTCATTACTGGGGAGTCTGGGTCATCTGTGAGGCCAACAACGTCCTGCAGGCACTGACGGCCCCGGCTTCTGCCCCTTTCTTTGTGGAAGCCACTCTGTCAGGTCTGGGACAGAGGGGCAAGAGGCTTTCAAACTTTTCCTTATTTTTGTATATTTGTATATTAAAAAAAAAAAATATATATATATATATATATATGTCTTTTAATGCTGAAATAAGTTCTAGAAGTTTCCAGACTTGTAGGTAAATGAATAAGAACTGAGTTTGTTTTCCAATCATGTTCACATTATTTGTGATGGTATGGCTTAGTTTCATTTAGTGACTAAATTCTAGCCATCCCTAGACTCATGGCCATGAAACTTGTCTTTCAAGTTGAAATACATTTATTTAACACACATGCACACACAATTCCATGTGCACACAGGAAGCTTTAGCAAGTACTCTCTGACCCCATTCCCTAAATACGACTGGGAACGAGGCTGCTGCTGCCCACATGGGCCCTTAATCTGACAGCGTTCAAGGAGACCGCGCAGGAACAGCAATAAAGAGCTGTGTAGCCACCAGCATTTCAGATGAATGCAGTGCCGTGGGCAAGTGCAACGTCTGCGTCTCCCCAACGCTGAAATGATTCCTAGTGCCCTAGACTGCCTGGCTTTACGTGAGAAACACTGTACCTAAGTAACTACTTCATCACTCAAGGTCTCAAAGAATGCTGCCGACCTCGGTCTGCCTTGCTTCTAGAAACCGAAGGTTCTGGATTTGGAGGGACCCCAGCTCTTCCCTGGGAAGTCATTTTCCTGAATAGATCTGACTTCCACTTATTTTCCTATCATTTCCCATCTTTTCATACATTTAGAAGGCAAAAGAAGTTCATCTCTCTAGTGATTCCAGAAGCTACCTGGCCCATCCATGGTGGGTGAGCTCCCACCTAGGTCCAGCAAGTCAGTGACTGCAACAGAGGACCTCAGAGGCCACCTGGCCAGGCCCCATCCACGGATGTGTCCCTGCCCAGGTGCCAGCAAGGACTGACTAATACCTGACCCGGGGCCAAGCTATCATGTGTCCATGCTCGGCCCATAGAGCCATCAAATCATCCAGGCCCCGACTCACTCGCTTCGTAGGTTTCCCAGTCATGATGCAAAACGTACGCTGGAAATGGTGCTCTTCACCTAAACAAGGTCAAACACAGGGGCTACGACAGGCACTCCACGTGCCCCCTATGTGCCCCCCACCCTGCCCAGGTGACGGCAGAGCAGCCAGGACCCAGGGCCCACAGGGTTTTACATGGTGATAAGGGGTAGGGAGTGAATGCTAAGGGGCGAAGGCAGGACCCTACCCCAGTCAACAACCAGGAGACCTGGGCCTGGTTTCCCACACACCCCCAGGGAGCCAGAGAGGAGGGAGAGAACCTTCTGGGAGGAGCTGCAGGGATGCACAGGGGCATTCAGGAGTATCCAAGGAGGGCCTGAGCCTCCAGTGTGCACCTCCCCAAGGGGGCCCTGCGCCCTGGGCCCAGGGTGACCCGGAAGCAGCAGGAGCCGCAGGACCACAGGGGCCACTGGCAGGGTGGGTGATGCCATCCTTTCCACACTCGCCCTCCGGACTTCAGTACTCTGGTGAGCCCAGAGGCCCGAGTCATCCGGATGGCCCATCTCAGGCCACACCCTCCAGCTCTGTGCCTGCCTTCCACCCTGGGTGACCACAAAGGGTCTAGAAACCCTGACAGGGAAGGAGAAGAGAGCCCTGGGCACAAAGCCCAGGGCCTGGGGTAGGGTCCATGCCCCAGTGGTCATCCTCAGATGAGTGGGGCTGTGCCCAGGACCCTCGGGGGACCATGGGCTACTTTAGAAACAGGAGGGTGTTCCGTTTAGAAGCAGCGCACTAAGGAGCTGGAGGCCCTGACACAAGAGTGGCTCCCCGTGATGCCCAGAGGCGGCCACTGGGCCCCAGGAGAGACAGGTTTGAAGGGTGGGTACCCCAAGTCGTCAAAGGACCAAGTGGCCATAAAAGGGAACTCCCCTCCCACCACCAGTCAGGGACCTGCCAGAGATACGAGGGCCCAGTGGTCACTAAGGCCTGTCTCTGTAGCTCCATCCTCTCGCCTAGAAAAAGTGGGTGTCCCTGCCTCCTGGACCTTGCAGACTCACTAGGGACCCTAAACATGGTTTTCTAAATAGCCATACGACAACTCCTGCTCAAGAAAACACATGTGAGAGAAGCCCTCCTCACTCAGACAATGTTCTCATGACCGCACTCGGTCTAAGCAAACGCTGCTGGGATGATTTTCTTCACGTTCTCTTTTGGAACAAGCACAACGCAATGAGGATGTTGGAGTGTTTCATGCTTTCTTTCCAGAGGCATTTCTACCAGCCTGAAATGCCACCCCACAGCCACTGTGGATTTGGGGACTGTCACACACATCTCCACACACCCCGAGCCACATCACACTTAGCCACTATCTCAGAATTCCTGATCCCCACCTGAAAACGGAACACAAGGCCCAGCAGCAACACCCAGCAAAGTGTCCCCCTCCCCGCAAAGTGAGTGGCCACACAGCAAGGAGCTGCTGCAAAGCAACGAGCCGCAAGGAGCCAAGGATGGTCCGTCCCACCCCCAACGGTGAGAGCCGGGCCCATCCCGCCCCCAACGATGAGAGCCGGGCCCATCACACGCCCTCCCTGGGCCTTGTCACTCGTCCTTCCTGCACCTCATCACTCACCCTCCCTGGGTCCCAGCATCCTCATCTGTGAGATGGGGGTGGTCAGCATGCAGGAAGCCCTCTATGACCATGAGCTGTCAGCTTAGGGACAAGAGAGCTAGAGACCGGGGGGAGTCCACTGCCTTGGGGATGCGAGGGAGCCACGCTCACCTTCTCCCTGATCAAGCTGGCCCCCGAGTGACACAGGACAAGAGGATAACCTGCCTGGCAGTCAGCAACAGTCTTTCCTAACAAGAATTCCACACTTCCATGAGGTTATAATCAACTCGAGAGTGAGAAGTTACTTAGCTCCCTGTTTCCAGAGGGTCTTAGCAAAGTGAGGAATCTGCAGATCTCTCCGAAAGATCAGCTACCAAAGGAAAATAACAATAATGAAGATATTGTTGGTGGAATACATAACCTCCATCCACAGCCAGATACTGCTTCCGGAACTACACTTCGCATCTAGGTGAGCTCGTTTTCTGTATTTCAAAAGCACAAAGATCTATGTTCATGGTGTAATCTAGGCACAGTGTGGTTAACAGGCCCCCGGGTGTCCCCACTTCCAGCCCAGTGCAGGGGTTCAGCCGCTGCAGAAACTCTGAATCTGCTAACGCAAAGTGCCAAGACTGCTGTCCGCCAGCGCCTTCACTCCCCCGGGACCTGTACCTGTAGCAGGGCACTCACATTCCGAGTCCTCATTGCTTCCGGACCCAAGGGCAAGGCTGTCGCAGGCAAAAGGTGATTTCCCTTTCCTCTACACCCAAGCCCTCGGAAGCGCGCCGCAGGCACCTGGAGGTGGCACAATGCTCCCAGCTCCCCCAGAGGCTGAGTTCAAACATTCTAAGTGGATTCTTGATAACAAGCTGCCAGCTCACTGGAAGACACTGAGCAGTTACATAACAGCACAGAAAATCCCTTACAAGTTTCTTAAAAAAGAGTTAATCGTACTGACTTGGTACTTTACCTTCAGCCCAGACTTTCGCTTAATCCCAGAAATCGCTCCAAAGGCGTTTTTCTGAGGGCGTTCGGCGCCGTAACTCAGGAGAAACCCAAGTCCTGCTCTCCCGGCGGTGCTCGCTGAGGAAGAATTCAGCCGCTCCACCCTGACATCTGGTTTCTATTTCATATCCATGTTGTCACATTACATAACAAGCAGATGATACGAGAGATCACCACAGTGTTTCGGCTCAAGAGTCGCAAAGAACGCCCAGAACACTGTTTATATTCAGGGCCGTGAACGTTCACCAAACCAAATTTAGTGCAGAGGCTGCATCGTTCCAGGCTGAAACCCAGCACTTAGAGCAAATGCCCGAGGAAGCAAGAAGCAGGACCCCGCCTTCTCAGCCACCTCTCACTAACACTCAGCTCCACTCCTGCTTCCTTCCTGTCACTCCACGTCCAAGTTAGAGGGAAGCACAATTTATCTCTGGCCTGTATTTACTTCTGAACCTGGAAGGAGGCTTTGGCCTTGTAGACCGGCAGGAGCTCCTGCCGGCAAGGGCCAGTGTGGGGCCCAGGGAGAAGATGGAGGTCAAGTCATATGGCCCCCACCGCGGGCAGAGCTGCGCCAGCAAGCATCCTGGGAGCTGGGGG
Source organism: Rhinopithecus roxellana (assembly GCF_007565055.1). Lineage (NCBI taxonomy): Eukaryota > Metazoa > Chordata > Mammalia > Primates > Cercopithecidae > Rhinopithecus > Rhinopithecus roxellana. The sequence goes on along the minus strand of NC_044562.1, from coordinate 59,393,401 downwards.
GCCTCAAGGGAGGCAATCCCCCCACACACCATCCCCTTCTCCTTTGCTCATCTGGGGAAGCTGTGAGGACTGGTGTTGATAAAACATTCCAATCGCACACTCAGGCCATGGATGTGGCCATGCCAGCACGGAGGCCAGCAGCCTCTAGCAGAAGTGTGTTCTGGAAGCTGCCCCCTCCCATGCTGCCACCTGGTCCCATGGGGCATGCAGGGAGGGTGGCCAGGGCAGCCCAAACCAGCATCAGGCACAAGGCCCAAGGAGTTTCTCCGGAGCAGCCCATCCTCTTCAGTCCAGAAAAAAGTCAGACTCCACAGCAGGGTCAGCCGTCCAGTTAGGGAACCCACTAAGGGGCTGTGCGCGTGAAGGTGCCCAGAGTCAAACCACCGAACCCCAGGACGCCCTGCTGGGGAACGGTCCCCGGCAGTCATTCCGCCTTGGGGTGAACCGCTCTGCCCAAGTGCCGGTGAGAACACAACACTTATGAGCACACAGAATGGCCAACGCCAACGGATTAGCAGGAAACCGCCATCTCAGTGGCTCGGGGCTCAGGTTTGCCCCGGACGTGGGTGGAAGCCCCAGGTACCCCTCAAGGCTGGCCCAGGGCTCCGCAGACAGCAGACACCCCAACTCCGAGTGACAGCATTGGTGTTTAGCGGATTCTGGATTTCGCTCTCTCCCCTGAACCAAGGATAGAGAATGTTTCACAGAGTAGGTTCAACAGAAAATGGTCACAGTGTGTCTGTGAGACGGTGTGATGTTCCGGGAGGATGGCTGGGGCCGAGGGAAGGCCCCTCCCATGAGCCCTACCTCCATGAGACTGCATAGGGCAGGACTGCCCAGCAGAAAGAGCACAGCACAGGCACAAGGGCGGCCCCAGGTTGGCAGGGCTGAATGGCTTCAGGACCTCCCTCCTTTCCCCCCTGGGGAGTAAAGGCAATGATGCAAATATGATAAGCAAACACAGGCCCCAAAACACAGACAGGGCCAGGACCCTGATGCCAACCAAGCAGACCCAAAACTGGGCCCGGGAGCACAGGGCAGGGTCGCTGAGTGCAGAGGGGCCTCACGCAATGTCCAACACTTCCCTCCAAAACAGACGCGCCAGTGACAGGCTTCAACCTTTTCACTGGCCTGACACCTGGATCTCTGCTGCCCTGTGCCAGGTTAGCCACGACCGACACCACCACAGCCACTGGCCATTTAAGAAAAAGAACCCTGGCGTTAACCTGCTTGAGCCCTAATATTAAGCCAGAGCAGCACCACAATTCCAAAACCACATGCAACGAGTGCCTTTTAAACATTCTGCTGAGATCTGCGCGGTCACAGTCTGAGAGGCAGCTCTTCTTGGCTACCTGTGGTTTCATTCCAGCGTTACCAGGCACCTTAAAGGCCTGTGAGCTTTTGCGGGGTCAAGCAGCATCAGCTCCACTTTACAACCCCGCAGAGTGAGGTGCCCGCTCTGCAGCCCCAGGGCAGAGCCTTGCAGCCTTAGAGCCAGGGGGACAGCCTGGCCCCTTCTGAGCTCTCAGCAGCCTGAACCCCGCATGTCCCCTGCTGTATCATCGGCACTGGTCTTGCCTGGCATTGAGATATGTGGCACAAGCAGGCACCAAGCCCAGAGACACCCGACCTGGACCGTTAGACTGGGTAGCATTTGTCAAGTGCCGTGCAAACAGTGGATGAAGTGTCCTCAGCCGGCGTCAGCTGTCCTGATCCACAGAACACATAACTCCTGGCACTTCTTTCCGAGCATCCGGGAAATGTAGAATCCGAGCATTACACCATCCAGTTGAAGATGACAGATTTACGATATAAAACAGCACCCGCGACTGAGGACTTTGTAGGAATGGAGGACACTGTCATTATTTCATAGGTGAGGGGGAGGGGGACACTGTGATCCATGACAGGAAACGACAGCTCAGCCCCTCCAAAATCACACACGGGGACTCCGTTTCTTATAGAACTTCAAGTTTCTGTTCTAAGCAAACGTTACAATCCATGTTAAACTACATTCTGACACGAAGCTCCCATGCTTTTCAACGGCAGGTGTTACAATGACCACAGAATAGTGATGGGGTGGTGTCTCCTCACGGGGACACGGCAGGGAGAAGTGTGGACCGGAGCCAGCAGGGTCCTTGACCTAAGAGGCCTTGGGGAGCCTACAGGGTGGCTCTTGAGCGCTCCCCTGTGAAAGGAAGAGCTCAGAAAGGGTTCCTCTAAAGGCTCCTCCCTAGACTAACATGAGGAAACGGAGACAGAGAAGAATGCCCACTAAAAGCCTTACCCAAAAATTGAAAGCCAAGAAAAATCACACCAGATCATCTCAGTTTAGACTTGAGGAACCTCGGCGCTGACATCACTGTCACCATCACAAAGCACTGGACACCAAGGTGCCACCTACCACACCGCAACCTGGAAGGAGGGGTGGGCGGGGGCACCCCTGGGCAGGGCATGACACCAGGCCAGCCAGCCATCTGTGCTGCAGAGGAAATGCAGCCCCTCCCAACTGAGAGACCCCCAGTACCATCACCACAGCCTTGGTGCCAGGGCTCCTAGCGCCTGACAGGGAAGATGAGAAGGGCACTAGCCGCTGCCAAGAGGCCTGCTGCCCACCCCCAACTGCATGGCAGTGGTGCTGCCAGCACCACCATCCACGGTGGCCCAGGAGCCCACACGCAGGACACGCATGCACATAGTTCCACATTAGGACCTTAATTCCTCAATTGTTGGAAAGAAGGACAAATGGTGAAATTCATGAGGAAAATGTCCCTCACTGTCCTCCATTCTAAAGCAAACACTAAGAATGGGCTGCTGGGCTACAGAGAAGTCGTCACCTTTCCTCTGTGCGTCCAACGAAATGAAAACATCCACGCTTGCCTTCACAAAAACGGAAAACTGCATCCAGAACAAGGTCCGTGGCATTTCTGACGGTGTGTCCCATTGATATGAAGTTGTTCTTCCTGTGGGTCCTCCAAGGCATGCCCTTCGACGGCGCCACAGCTCTGAGGGCAGAATGTGGTGGTGGCCCAGCTGCCATGGCACCAGCAGACTAGCCTGGTACACGGAGAGGGGAGCCTAATGACTGTGGACAGGCCACGTTCCCCCAGTGTCTTCATCTGCAGAGGGAGACCCGGAGCCTCTGAAGACCGCCCCAGCTTGGCACTGTGGGGAAGGCCAGCCAGGAGGCAGGCAACACGTTAGGCCCCACGCTCCTCTCACTGGCTGCCGACAGGAGGCAGATGAGGTGTGGGGTGCAGCCTGCAGAGCAAGGAGTCGAGGTGGCCAGCCTGGCGCAGGGTGTGCCCCCAGCCACGGAGCTTCACTCAGGCTTGGGCTCTGTCCCGTGCCTCCCTGGGGGCGTTCCGAGGTGGCAGAGGAGCAAGCTGCGGCCTGTTATCCACTGCCCAGTCTCTGCCTCTCACCAGCACACAGATGTTTTCAGCGGCACCAACTGGCTTCTGCCTGAATTCATTTCATATTTTTAAATATGCTCTTAATGGAAAGCAACAAAAGTACTTGAGAAAACGCGCTGATGTAAATGTCCCTGCAGCAGCCAGGGACTAATTTTAGAAGGGGCTTTGAGGAGAAACCCAAGGGATGCTCACTTGCTGGAAACAGCCTCCTTCCCAAAGAGTGTGAAGATCTGGATTAGAACCAAGTATCCCCACGCTGCCCACAAGCCTGCTCCTCCAGTCGGGGGCTGGCCATCCCACTGAGCACTGATATCGAAGGCTGGACTCTTCCTAACCTCACGAGAGGTTAGGATGACAGGAATCATCCCAGTTTTCCATGCCACTTCGCAAACACAGCTGGTCGGGCCCTTAGCACTTCCGGACCCCCAGATATCCCAGGTTCTTTGCTGGAAGTTACGGACACAGAAAGTTTCTTATGAAAATAACGGCCTCAAAAGAAAGCCAATGTACAGCACTGGTGACAGAAAGGAAGATTCAGAAAAGCCTTCACGCCTGGCAATATGGCACACGCACTTTTAGAGACGTCTAATTATACTCAGGGCTGAGTTGGCTGAAGAGTGAGGAATATACTCCAAAGACAGGAATTCAAGGCAGGGCGAATCGAACACGAAAGGCAGCCTGGAGCCCAGGGCCTGTCCTGGGGACAGCCACCTGCACTGCCACTTACCCACTGCACTGTCCCTGTGAGTGTGTGTGGGGAGCGGCCCAGGGGAAGCCAGAAGACAGGCCTGCAAGCGACATGTCCAGGCCTGGGCTTGATGTTCGCTGGAAGGGGTCAAATCGAGAGAGGATGCCCCTCAAAACTCATCATCAAAGACCCCTCGGTTTGGGGAGAATTCAGACAACCCATGAGGCCTGACGAGCAACCCTGGCACCTGCAAACACAGGCATGTCCCAGGCAGCACCTCCCAGCACCAGGCAGAAACCAGCAGAAACCTTCTCTAGCGAAACACGCTACAAACCTCAAAATGACATCCACAAGAAAGATGGACATAAAGTCACAAACAAGGACCATGGGTAGCAGGAGTAAGTCCCGGAAAGACCTCAATTGTAGGAAAATCAGGTACTGACCCAAAACACACGTGAAGGACACTTGAAGAAACAAGAGAGGTCATCCAGGGTCAGGCTGGAGCTAGTGGCCACCAGGTCCTGTCACTTAGTGACTGTACAACCCTGGTGGCTTCCTCAACCTCCCTGTGCCTTAGCTTCCCATCTGCCAAAGAGGCATTAGAAAAGCCCACACTCTCCCTGGAACAAGGGTAAGGAAGAAAGGAGACAGATGTCTCAGCTGTTATTATTAATAACTATCAGAAGTGTCACATGGATCTGAATGATCCAAATGGAACTTGAAGAAACAAAACTGTCATCATTAAAATTTAAAACTAAATGAGTGAGTTAACTAATCAAGTATTAACAGATAGAGCTGAAGAGAGAATTAGTGAGCAGTAAAACAGCACTGAAGAAATAACCCAGGATGCAGCACATAAAGGTAAAGAGATAAAAAGCAGGAGAGGTTAGGGGACTGGAAGGACACCGGAAGACACGCTCACACACATCTGTAAACCAAAAATAAAATTCTAAGCTCCCGATCATCTGAATGGACGCCTCCTCTCAGCCAAGGGCATTGCAATGTTAACCTGAAAACCTAGTTCAGGTTGTGAAGGGGTGGGGCGGGGGAGGAAGCCAGATGTGCCTCATGATACCCTCTTCCCTTCTGGAACTGCTGACAGAACAGACTCTTCTAAGTCTGATGAGAAACACTTCAGTCTATTATCTCTGACGCCTGCTGCCCGGAGGCTTCGTCTGCGTGGTAAATCCTTGGTCTCCACAACCCCTTATCATAATCCAGACATTCCTTTGTGTTGATAATAACTAACTCTTTCAACCAACTGCCAATCAGAACATTTTAAAATCTACCTATCATCTGAAAGCCTCACACTTCGAGTTGTCCCGCCTTTCTGGGCTGGACCAATGTTCATCTTCCACATACTGATCGACGTCTCATGTCTCCTGTCTCCCTAAAATGTATAAAACCAAGCTGTTCCCCGACCACCTTGGGCACATGTTGTCAGGACCTCCTGTGGCTGTGTCACAGGCACGTCCTTCAGCTTGGCTAAACAAACTTTTAAAATTGAGTGAGACCTGTCTCAGACACTTTTGGTTTACACACCTAATCAGAGTCCCAGAAAGAAAGAAGAGAGATGATGGGACAGCAACGGGCAATGCCAATGCACGAGCACCAGAGAAACATTCAAAATGAAACCCAGCATGCCCAACCACACGTGAAAACATGCCTCAAAGCCCCTACACTTCAGAGAGCACGAAGGCACCATCAACCCGGCAGACCAGGTGACAGTGAGAAAGTCCAGAAACAGACGAAGTACAGACGAAACTCCAGGGCAGGATAAAGGTGCCATCTCAACCACTGGGACAAACAGGGATGTTTTAATATATGGTGCTGGGACAACTGGGCCACCGTCTGGGAAAAGCTAACAGTGAATCCAAACCTAACGCCATACACAAGGGTCAACTCCAAAGGAATCGGGGATGAAATGTGAAAAAGGAAACCGTACAAGCACTGGAAGAAAACATCTTCTGGAATTCAAGGAAGGCTTTCTAACCAGGACTGAAAATCCAGATGCAGTTTAAAAAAAACAGTAAGGTTGATACATGGAGGAAAAACCTTTTACGGGCAAAAGCAGCATGAGAAAGAATGTCAAAATACAGTGGACCAACCGCGAGCAGTTACTCGCAACACACATGAGAGATAAAGGCCAAAATCCCTGACATCAGCAGGACTCTCACAGACTGCGAGAGCAGAGACCAAAAGCCTGACGGAAAAGCCAAAGGCAAAGACAGAAAAAAGGCTCCCACAAACTGAAATACCCTTTATGTACCAAATGAGCAAATAAGTAATACACTCCACTCCAAAGCCCTGTGGGAACAGGCTCGCTCAGACACCACTGGCGGAAATGCAAATTGATGTCAGTTTCCTACAGGAAATTTTGAGAAAAAAGCTAACAAAATGATGTATCTGCTTATCTTTTGATAGAAATCACTCCATAAGCCAACTGTGAAGATACAACTCAGATGGCAGGCCCAGTGACTCACACCTGTAAATCCCAGCAATGTGGGGGGCCAAGGTGGGAAGACCACTTGAGCCCAGGAGTTTGAGACCAGCCTGAGCAACACAGCAAGACCCCATCTCTACAAAAACTTAAAGATAAAAAATTACCTAGGCATGGTGGCACGGGCCTGTAGTCCCAGCTACTTGGGAGGCTGAGGCGGGAGAACTGCTTGAACCCACGAGGTGGAGGCTGTAGTGAGCCTTGATCGTACCACTGCCCTGTACAGTACACCAATTGTCCCTACGTAAGAGAGTGGCTGGACGAATTCCCGAGTGTACGTGGCTGTCCTCAGGAATGAGCAGGCGCCTGTGGACAGACATGGTGTGGTTTCCAGGACATGCTGCTAGGGAAGAGGAGTTCCCTATAGGACATTCTTTCTGTGCAAGAAAGGGGAAAAATTAAAGCACACAAGGCCACCCAGGAAAGAAAGGGTAGCTCGTGGGGACAGGGTGGAAAGGACAGGGGAACGGCAGGGGTAGGGGACCCGCTTCTCTGGGTCTGGCTCCTATACAGTTCTGGCTTTTGAAACTGCAATTGGGTTTCACATAATCAAAAAGTGAAAATTAATACAATCAAAAAGTCCAAAGAGGGGGGAAATTCTAAAATGAAATACAAACAGAAACAAATAACCAAACCCCATTTCAAAGGAGTAACATAACCACGCTGGGGCGGGGGGGTGTGCATAAGAACTTGCCAAAGTGGCTTTTAGACCCGGTATCTGGACCATACGCCTTCAGTGACTGCTGGACTCTAGCTGGGGGTTTCCTTTTCGCAGAGGCACAGTTTAATCATCTCTGAATATTCTGGGATTGAGACTGAACAAATAAGGAAGTACATTATTGATTCTGAGAGCTCCATGTCTCGCTGTCAGAGGAGGGAGTAACAAATGTGAAAGGAGAAGGGCGGCCGATGGCCTTTGTGAGGCTGGGCTGGAACTGAGGTGCCATGTGTGCGGGTGGGGCCGGTGTGTGTGGGTGCAGGGGCGGATCTACACACATCTATTCACAGCTCCCGCTGCCGAGAGCTGGTTTCTAAATAGCATTCCCCGAGAAAGGAACCAGGCCGCCTTGAGAAACAGCTGATTCCAGGCCAGGGCAGGGAAAGTACAGGAGAGATCAGGACATTCTGTGTATCCAAGAGGGTAAAGAAAGGCCCCAAAACAGGGGGACCTGCCAGAAATGCCAGCATAAAGGGGCTCTCATTGGCCAAACTGGAACAATTTGGGCAGCAGAGCAGATACTGATAATTAAAGGTTATAACCCAGTTAATAAGTTAGGAATCTACAAGATCAAACTAATGTAAGTAAACAATAAGGAAACATAAATCAGGAGGAAAGGAATGCTCTTTACAGTAGAAAGTTAACTACGTGAGTCCACATTTCACGTCGTCCATAGGTTCTTGGAAACTGCAACTTGAAGATAACAACAGAGGGTCCTCAAACAATGCCAGTCCTTCAACAGTCATTTGATTGTAACACTGCTGAGAAAAAAAAAATCCTTGGTTTTCTTCTGTATTATTTCACTTAAAAGTCACAGTTTCCAAGAACCTCTTGAGGTTCATGAGGGCTTCCCGTACTGAACATAGTAAGAATGGTGGCACTAGATGACCAGTAGCTGCCACCAGGACAATAACAGACTCAGGCAAGAACCATGGAAGAGGCTGAGACTTGCGGGTCAGTGCTCAGGGAGTAGCAGGCTGTCTGCACAGTCCCAGATTATCTCCCTACCAGATACCTGCTAATTAGGCAGGAAACAATGTAACTTCACAGTGGAAACACCCACCAGCACCACCTTCACTGAGAGGATCCAGGCAGCAACAGCAGCAACCAAATATCAATATCACTGAGTATCACTGCGGTGGCCGGCCTCCAAGTCCAGTGGCATCGCTAGAATCCAATCACAAGGAAACTGCCGAAATCCCAAGCTGAGAAGCATTTTACAAAACAGCCGCCCCTGTGCTTCTAAAATGTGAATGTCATGAAACATACAGATGATGAGGAGACTGTCCCGGAGCAAAGGAGATTTGGGAGGACATGAGAATTGAATGCTCTGCAGGGCCTGTCATCTCCTGTTGATAACAAGACATCATTAGACCATCAGCAAAACATAAATACGGCCTACAGATGAGAGAACAACGCCGGATCGCTGTTATTTTCCAACTCTATTCACTGTATGTAGTTGAAGAGCGACCACGCTTATCTGAGGCAGCATGGCCTGGATCAGTTGGGGGAAGGCATCACATCTACCACTAACTTTCAAATGATTCTGACAAAAACAAAGGATGCATATAAATAAACAGTAATTCTTTGGATTATTTTTTGCTGATTTTCTGTAAGTTTGAAATTACAGCAAAATTAAAAGTTAAAAAGAAAAAAGTTAGGGAACAAAAATCCCCCATTATTACTGGAAGACACTAATCTTCAGATTGAGGAAGTCCAAAAAAAAATCAACAGGGGTAAGTGAAAACTCTTACTAAAAATGTAGAACACCAGGACCACAAGACACCTAGAGAGACACAACAGATTCCTACCAAGGAAGTGAACAGCCACAGTGGAACTGAGTGAACCAATCACATCCTCAGAGCCCTGGGGAAGAGCAGCTGCCTCCCCAGCACTGCCTTCTGTGAGGGATCATTCAACAATGAAGGGGAAAGGAGGCAACTTTCATACGACCAAACAACGGAACTTCTGCAGGAATTTCTAAAGGATGTTACTTCCAGAAGGAAAGTTAAAGCAAAAAAAAAAAAAAAAAAATCTGATATTCAACAAGAAACAGCAAACAAGTAATATCCACATACAGGAAAGTTTAAGGAGCAGTGGCCATAGGAAGCTGTGATAATGAAGGCAGCACACGGCCAGCCGCAGCCTCCCATTAGCAGCTGGAAGGAAGCCACACACACCCAGATGTTATCAATTCTGCAAATGATTAAGAAAACAAAACCAACAACGAACAGAAAAATGGGTGCCCCGTGTCAGAAGACACTGACGGCTGGCACAGCAGGCTGGTGGTCAGGTACAGGTCAGGCGAGGGTCACCTCCCAGGACCGAGTAGCAAGGCGCCCTGGTCAGTCTGAGGACACTGGCACTATGTGTAAGACGGCGTGGCTGTGCTGCAGGCCACACAGATTTAAAGTGGCTTACCTGTGACCCGGCACTCCCATTCCCGGGCAGGGACCTGGCAAAGGCCCAAGTCTGCATGTGCCAGAAAACACACAAAAGAATGTCCACGACATCATGTTTGAGCAGCCACATCTGAACATGAGTCAAAGTTGTGAAAATTCACAAAATTGAATGCAAGACACTAACGAACACCAGTTCCCTAGAGCTACATGCAGAAACATGGTTCTCGAAACCAGTCCTGCCTGAAAAAGAACCCACGAAATAGAAAACATATAGTATAATTCTAATTACATGAAGTTCAGAAACATAAAACTAAAATCGTATTGTTTAGGAACATGTGCATGTATGATAAAACTTTTTTTGGAAAAACAACACAATGAAAAGCAAACATGTAAATGTCCTTGTAATGGTCTCTGTCTCACAGAGCACACGGTCACTGCTGTTGTTTTTCTTTAAATGATGCAGATAAGGTCTATGTATTTTTTAATTCTTTAATCAGAGATTTATAATTAAAATTTAAAATAAATGTGTGTGCAGAGGATAAAAAGAAAATGACTAAGGGAGCTGAGAAAGTGATAAATCACCTGGAATTCCAGCACTCTGGGAGGCCAAGGCAGGCGGATCACCTGAGGTCAGAAGTTCGAGACCAGCCTGGCCAACATGGTGAAACCCCCATCTCTACTTATAATACAAAAATTAGCCGGGCGTGGTGGGAGGCGCCTGTAATCCCAGCTACTCGGGAGGCTGAGGCAGGAGAATTGCTTGAACCTGGGAGGCAGAGGTTGCAGTGAGCCGAGATAGCACCATTGTACTCCAGCCTGAGGAACAAGAGCGAGACTTCGTCTCAAAAAAAAAAAAAAGTGATAAATCAAACAAAAAAAATAAATTTGGAAGGAATTACAGAGAATGGAACGCTGAACTCCACCAGCCTGTGACAAATGACGTAGGTAAATCTAAATTTGCCAAACACAGAAATAAGGAAATTCGTAGGACTCTTTTGTTATGTAAAAATATGTATTTTAATCAAAACTATTTTGCTGTTGAACTTTTCTAGCTATTAATTATTGGCAAATACAAAATACGCTGATTCTAGTGGGTTCCTGATAATCTATAAAATTTTCTGAATCTTTTTGAGTCTTTTTATGTGAATTTATTTTGGTTCTTCCCATCTTAATGAAACTGCTGATATCTCAAGCCATACTGAACACACGTGCTACCGTCAGGTCAACCTCAGAACACAGCTTTTAAGACAAGGCCTCTAGAGTTTTCCAGCCATGAAAGATTCATTTTTGCTTTCAAATGATCCCCAACTTGTAAGAACTACATATTCTCTCCAACTTAGGTATTTTAAAATCAGTTATGAAAACGGAAATATTTTATCTTTATTTTTCAAAACATTCTCTCATATTTACATGATTTATACCGCTTTCCTTGTATAACAAACTGTCCTGTAATAAAACCTTTGATAATGAATAACTATATAATGTACTGTTATTTTCTTTTCCTCAATATTCTATTTAGGGTTTTAAACCTATGTTTACAAACAAAATATGCTTAGAACGTTTGCTTTATTATTGTCTCTTACAGATTCTAAAATCAAGATACTCTGAGCTTCATAAGATTAGCTTGCATTTTTCTGTGTTTTGAGGCAATTCTTAAATAAGGTGAACGTGTATAAATGTTGGAAAAATATTACATTATCCCTGAAGGAGCAGCTGCTTTCAAGAATTACCTAACTGGGTCCTTTGCAGAGTTTTCAGAAGTTCTTCCTCTTAGTGACAACTTCCTCTTAGTGACATGCTTCTTCTTGTCAGAGTACGCGACGCTTTTCTTCTAAGTTCTGACATTTTCTAATTACTTGCTCTGGCCCGGTCAAAGCCCTCCAAAGCCTTGCCATAGAGCACAGAACATCACAGCTTCCGCCCACACCAGGACTTCCCCTAGACGCTGGCTTCATCATTCTCAGGGCAGCATCTATCCCTGACAGCACATGCGGTTGTTACGGGGGAGGGTCTTCACTGCGAGTCGTCCAGGTTCTTGACATGTTAAAGAATTGGACAAAACACACAAAGCAATGAAAGAATGAAGCAATGAAAACACACATTTGTTTAAGCGAAAATACACTCCACAGAGCAGCAGCAGGCACTACAGCAAGCAGCTCAGGAGCCCCAGTTGCAAAATCTTCTGGGGTTTAAGAACCCTTTAGAGGTTTCCTATTGGTTACACCCTATGTAAATGAAGACTTGGCTTGTGACCAATCAGAGGCCAAAGTGAAGTTATCCCTTATGCGAATGAAGACTTTGCCTACAACCAATCAGCGGCTGAAGTGAAGGCTCAGCCTTCAACCAATCAGATGCTGAAGTGAAGGATCCCTGTCTCCAGATCCTATTCTCCTGCCTTGCAATGACAAGTTTAGGGCAGTAAAGCCTTACACTTCAGAGCTCACTGGTTAAGAGTCAATGGCTTGGCACAGCTCCTTGGGCCAGTGACTTCCTTTCTCAACGCCTCTGTTTTCTCATCTCTGAAATACCGATGACGTAAGGTTAGCAGGACCCATCCCTAGGCTGTTATAAGGATTACAGCTGTAAATATGTAAAAACACTTCGGACAGTGCCTCTGCAGAGCAGACTCCATCACTGCCAGCCACATTTACCACCCATCTACTGTTTGACTTTCCCACTGGCACCGGGTGTGGCAATGGGTGGGGGCTTTTCCTGTGTGGCTCACCAGTAGACCCCAGTGCTTAGAGCAGCCTTGCATGTAGGAGATGCTCACAAGAGGTGTCTTGACTGGCTGGGTGCTGGTGTGTGGACTGGAACCAGCCTAAGGAAAGCACTCTTCAGACTCTTCATCCTGCCCAACTGTGGGTAACCTGGGTCTGTCACTCATCCCCACACCCAGGGCCCCACTCCTGGCTTCGGTAAGTGATGTCACCAATGGCTGCCCCAGCACCTGGGCAGACTCCTGTGGTCCTTCCTTCTCAGGAAGCCCAGAAAGAACTGCAGTCACTGAGGCAAAACCCAGCACTGCTGCAGGGTGTGTGGAGGCATCTTGCCATAGCGGGGGGTGCACGTGCCACAAACGGCTCACTCTTGATGATGAGGGTGACCCATGCATGCCCCTTGTCCCCACAGTTCTGTTTCTGGGACTTTATCCTAACAAAACAATAATGATAAGAACAATCAGTCCCAAACATAAAGACACGTGTGCAACAATGCTCACTGAGGTGTCACTTACTATACAAAAATTTTAAGTCCCATTAATAGAGGATTTTTAAGTACTGAAATATTATGGAGCTACAAAAAAATCCCATTGCTGTTCTATCATGTATGTAATAGGTACGGGTATGGACATGGGGAGACAGAGAGGGAAAGAGAGAAAAAGAAAGAGAGCTCCTGCTCGAGAATCTCCAAAAAGTCACCTACGACTTTCTCGGAATTGTGTGCCTCCTGGCTAACTGTGGTCTGCAAAAAGTCACCTGCGACTTTCTCGGAATTGTGTGCCTCCTGGCTAACTGTGGTCTGCAAAAAGTCACCTGCGACTTTCTCGGAATTGTGTGCCTCCTGGCTAACTGTGGTCTGCAAAAAGTCACCTGCGACTTCCTCGGAATTGTGTGCCTCCTGGCTAACTGTGGTCTGCAAAAAGTCACCTGCGACTTCCTCGGAATTGTGTGCCTCCTGGCTAACTGTGGTCTGCAAAAAGTCCCCTGCGACTTTCTCGGAATTGTGTGCCTCCTGGCTAACTGTGGTCTGCAAAAAGTCCCCTGCGACTTTCTCGGAATTGTGTGCCTCCTGGCTAACTGTGGTGTGCAAAAAGTCCCCTGCGACTTTCTCGGAATTGTGTGCCTCCTGGCTAACTGTGGTGTGCAAAAAGTCCCCTGCGACTTTCTCGGAATTGTGCGCCTCCTGGCTAACTGTGGTGTGCAAAAAGTCCCCTGCGACTTTCTCGGAATTGTGCGCCTCCTGGCTGACTGTGGTCTGCTAAAAGTCACCTGCGACTTTCTCGGAATTGTGCGCCTCCTGGCTGACTGTGGTCTGCTAAAAGTCACCTGCGACTTTCTCGGAATTGTGCGCCTCCTGGCTGACTGTGGTCTGCAAAAAGTCACCTGCGACTTTCTCGGAATTGTGCGCCTCCTGGCTGACTGTGGTCTGCAAAAAGTCACCTGCGACTTTCTCGGAATTGTGCGCCTCCTGGCTGACTGTGGTCTGCAAAAAGTCACCTGCGACTTTCTCGGAATTGTGCGCCTCCTGGCTGACTGTGGTCTGGCAAAAAGTCACCTGCGACTTTCTCGGAATTGTGTGCCTCCTGGCTGACTGTGGTCTGGCAAAAAGTCACCTGCGACTTTCTCGGAATTGTGTGCCTCCTGGCTGACTGTGGTCTGCAAAAAGTCACCTGCGACTTTCTCGGAATTGTGTGCCTCCTGGCTGACTGTGGTCTGCAAAAAGTCCCCTGCGACTTTCTCGGAATTGTGTGCCTCCTGGCTGACTGTGGTCTGGCAAAAAGTCACCTGCGACTTTCTCGGAATTGTGTGCCTCCTGGCTGACTGTGGTCTGCAAAAAGTCACCTGCGACTTTCTCGGAATTGTGTGCCTCCTGGCTGACTGTGGTCTGCAAAAAGTCCCCTGCGACTTTCTCGGAATTGTGTGCCTCCTGGCTGACTGTGGTCTGCAAAAAGTCCCCTGCGACTTTCTCGGAATTGTGTGCCTCCTGGCTGACTGTGGTCTGCAAAAAGTCCCCTGCGACTTTCTCGGAATTGTGTGCCTCCTGGCTGACTGTGGTCTGCAAAAAGTCACCTGCGACTTTCTCGGAATTGTGTGCCTCCTGGCTGACTGTGGTCTGCAAAAAGTCACCTGCGACTTTCTCGGAATTGTGTGCCTCCTGGCTGACTGTGGTCTGCAAAAAGTCACCTGCGACTTTCTCGGAATTGTGTGCCTCCTGGCTGACTGTGGTCTGCAAAAAGTCACCTGCGACTTTCTCGGAATTGTGTGCCTCCTGGCTGACTGTGGTCTGCAAAAAGTCACCTGCGACTTTCTCGGAATTGTGTGCCTCCTGGCTGACTGTGGTCTGCAAAAAGTCACCTGCGACTTTCTCGGAATTGTGTGCCTCCTGGCTGACTGTGGTCTGGCAAAAAGTCACCTGCGACTTTCTCGGAATTGTGTGCCTCCTGGCTGACTGTGGTCTGCAAAAAGTCACCTGCGACTTTCTCGGAATTGTGTGCCTCCTGGCTAACTGTGGTCTGCAAAAAGTCACCTGCGACTTTCTCGGAATTGTGTGCCTCCTGGCTGACTGTGGTCTGCAAAAAGTCACCTGCGACTTTCTCGGAATTGTGTGCCTCCTGGCTGACTGTGGTCTGCAAAAAGTCACCTGCGACTTTCTCGGAATTGTGTGCCTCCTGGCTGAACTGTGGTCTGCAAAAAGTCACCTGCGACTTTCTCGGAATTGTGTGCCTCCTGGCTAACTGTGGTCTGCAAAAAGTCTCCTGCGACTTTCTCGGAATTGTGTGCCTCCTGGCTAACTGTGGTCTGCAAAAAGTCTCCTGCGACTTTCTCGGAATTGTGTGCCTCCTGGCTAACTGTGGTCTGCAAAAAGTCATCTGCGACTTTCTCGGAATTGTGTGCCTCCTGGCTAACTGTGGTCTGGCAAAAAGTCACCTGCGACTTTCTCGGAATTGTGTGCCTCCTGGCTAACTGTGGTCTGCAAAAAGTCACCTGCGACTTTCTCGGAATTGTGTGCCTCCTGGCTAACTGTCGTCTGGCAAAAAGTCACCTGCGACTTTCTCGGAATTGTGTGCCTCCTGGCTAACTGTGGTCTGCAAAAAGTCACCTGCGACTTTCTCGGAATTGTGTGCCTCCTGGCTGACTGTGGTCTGCAAAAAGTCTCCTGCGACTTTCTCGGAATTGTGTGCCTCCTGGCTGACTGTGGTCTGGCAAAAAGTCACCTGCGACTTTCTCGGAATTGTGTGCCTCCTGGCTGACTGTGGTCTGCAAAAAGTCACCTGCGACTTTCTCGGAATTGTGTGCCTCCTGGCTAACTGTGGTCTGGCAAAAAGTCACCTGCGACTTTCTCGGAATTGTGTGCCTCCTGGCTAACTGTGGTCTGCAAAAAGTCACCTGCGACTTTCTCGGAATTGTGTGCCTCCTGGCTAACTGTGGTCTGCAAAAAGTCACCTGCGACTTTCTCGGAATTGTGTGCCTCCTGGCTAACTGTGGTCTGCAAAAAGTCACCTGCGACTTTCTCGGAATTGTGTGCCTCCTGGCTAACTGTGGTCTGCAAAAAGTCACCTGCGACTTTCTCGGAATTGTGTGCCTCCTGGCTAACTGTGGTCTGGCAGCGTAAAGAGAGCATTTTCCTTTCTTTCATCTTTCAGCACTGTTGGATGTTAAGTAAAGATAAGACTACATCTTAACTTTTGAAACTGGGGAAGGGGAGTATTTTCCCATTTATTTAATACACTGCTTTCATCCAACAAAATCAAAGCAGTAAGTGGGGTAGATCCTTGGCGAGCCTGTGTGTGGAAGACACTGTGCAGTGTTAGGCGAGAGAGGAGGCATCTGGGAGCTCAGGCCACGCCCTCCAAGAACCTGCGGCCAACGACTTAGGTGTGTGTGCTTGGAAAGTGCTTCTTCATGCATGGACATGGGAGAGGTAATGCTGAATTCATGTCTCTGGCCAACCTGGATTTGTGGAGGAATATGCCAGTGAGAGCTCAAAAAGCATCCCCTGTCACGGGGCCCCGGGGCAGCCGGTCACACACACCTGGGGGCCTGCACAGGGAAAAAACACCGCCACTCGACCAGGCAGAAGTGCCACAAAAACATTCATTTTTATGTTTTCTAAAAAAAGGCAAGAGCATCTATTGCCGTTGAAATATTTAACTTAAAAAAGAAACAGTGCAAATTTCAGAATGAAATATATCCTCTATCACTCCCCCTAGAATCCAGGGCACGGAAAGTGCATCTGAATGTGGACACATGCGCTATGGTACGCACCGATGAGACACTGACACAGGCTGGTGCAACTTTTAAAATGCAAAGGATTAGCACAATTGAAGGTGTGAAACTAGAAGGCAGCTAAAAAAATTAAAAAGTAGTTACTGCACATAAATAAGAAATTTGGGGTCTCTGGAAAATATTTTCAAACACAAAGTACTTAGATAATCCTGAATTTGAAACCCAAATTGGACATGCAAAGGCAAAAATGTAGCCACAATTAGCTGAAAGAAACACAGCCCTGAACCATCCTATGAGAACCCAATCCTGCCACAACTCAGCAACGGGAACTCAACACGGAGAAAGAGGTCCTCAGTATCCCGGACAGAAGGGCTGGTGAAAGTGAAAATTAAAAGCAAGAGAATAATAGCAATTTTTAAACTCCTTCAGATAAAATAAATCAATCCTAATCCCTGTAAAGCCTATTGTCATTATGTGTTTGCTCTCCAGGGACCAAGCAAGGCCAAAGAGCCTGCGTGTCACGCTGTGGCTTCCTGCTCAGCAGCCTACCTGCTTCAATGCAGTAGCCAGCACACTCAGGACTCCCGGGCAGATACCACGCAGGACTCTGATGCAAGTGGTGACAGGGTGGTCGGGAGAGCCCCACTCACGAGGCACCACAGCTCATAGTCAGCACAACTGGGAACCCATGCTGCAGACAGCCTGTTCTCTGTCTCCTGTGGAAACCCTGGTCAGTTGTTCTTAGGCTCGCCATCCTTTGGAGAGGAGGCCATAACAGAAGGGGGCGTGGGCGAGGTGCTGCTGTAGGGATGCAGCAGGAGGGATGGGAGCCAGTGAACGAGAGACTGTGAATATGGCTGCAGCACCCTGGCTTAGGAAGAGCAGAATCTACACCGACCTGGGAAGGAACAACAACTGCAGCTCAGACACTTCCAAAGCACAACTTTAGAAATGAGCAAGATCTTTCCTCTAAGACACATGCTCTCTCACAGCAGCTAAAGGCAAGCAACATCCTCTTCAACAAATGGTGCTGAACCATCAAATCACTACAGGCAAAGGAATGAAGTTGAATCCCTACCTCATACCATATGCAAAACTTAAGGCAGAATAGATCAATGATCTAAATATAAGAACTAAAACCATAAAACTCATAGAAGAAAACACAGGGGGGAAATCTTCATGACCTTGGATTTGGCAGTGGCTTCTTGGATATGACATCAAAGGCCAAGCAACAAAAAACAGATTAACTGCACTTCATCAAAATGAAAAACTTCTGTGCACCACAGGACACCGTCAAGAGAATGAAATGACAACCTACAGAAGAGAAGGAGATATTTGCAAATTATATATCCATAACATATGAAGTACCCCTACAACACAACAACAAAAAACAACCCAATTCAAATATGGGCAAAAGACGTGACTAGACATTTATCCAAAGAAAATATGCCAGCGGCCAGTAAGTACATGAAAAGATGTTCAACATCACTAATTATTAGGCAAATGCAAATCAAAACCACAATAAGATACCATTCACACTCACTAGGATGACTATTATTTCAAAATCGGAAAATAAAAAAATATTGGTGAGGATGTGAAGAAATTGGAACCCTCGTACATGGTGGGCGGGAACATAAAATGGTGCAGCATTGTGGAAAACACTTTGGTGGTTTCTAAAAACTTAAACACAGGGCTGGGCACAGTGGCTCATGCCTGTAATCCCAGCACTTTGGGAGGCCGAGGCGGGTGGATCACCTGTGGTCAGGAGTTCGAGACCAGCCTGGTCAACATGGCACAACCCCATCTCTACTAAAAATACAAAAATTAACTGGGCGTGGTGGCAGGCACCTGTAGTCCCAGCTACTCGGGAGGCTAAAGCACAAGAATCACTTGAACCCTGGGGGCAGAGGTTGCAGTGAGCTGAGATTGCACCACTGTACTCCAGCCTGGGCGACAGGGTGGGACTCCAACTTAAGGAAAAAAATAGTAACAATAAATTAAACACAAAATTATCATAGGATTCAACACTTCTGCTCCAAGGTATATTCCCAAAAGATGTCAAAGCAGGGACTGAGAGACATGTGTACACATGTGTTCGCAGCAGCGTTAGTCACAACAGCCAAAATGTTAAGACGGTCCAAAGGTCCATCAAGAGATGAATAAACAAAATGCAGTGTATGCACACAACGGATTACTCATCCTTAAAAGTTTCAGGAACCCAATTCTGACCATGCCACAACACGAGTGAATCCTGACACATGATGCCAAGTGAAAGAAGCCACACACAAAAGGACAGAAACGACAAATACGATACAATTCCATTCACAGCAGGGCCCTAGAGGAGTCAGATTCGCAGAGAAAGCAGAATGGTGGGTGCCGCAGCTAGTGGGAGGGAAATAGGGGATTGTTTACTAAGTATGGAGTTTCTGTTTGGGAAGATGAAAAAGTTCTGGGAATGGATGGTGGTGATGGTTGCCCAACAATGGGAAAATATTTACTGTTACTGAACTGTGTGCTTAAAAATGCTTAGAACTGTAAATTTTATGTTATGTATATTTTACCACTATAAAAAAGCATGATGAACAAAGAAACTAATGTACATGTTGGTAGACAGACTGAAACAACACCCAAGTGTTATTTCAAGAATTAAAAAGAAATACATTACTTATTAAAGGAATCAGGGACTGCTTTATTAACTGATATGAAATAATCTTCAAGGCATAATAAATGGCAAAGCAAGGAGTTGAAAGAAAACAGATGGCAGTATGTTCTAAACTCTCCATGATTTGCTAGAGAGTTCTGGGGCCATGGGCATCCCAGCGAGCCAGCAGCTGGCTTCTTCTCTGGTCTGAGACGCCCACATCCACTGCACCTGAGGCCTCTCTGAAGGCTGGCAGAAGCCCGTGGGGCAGTTCACATGCTGCCCCCAAGCACACAGAAGTCACCCGTCATACTGCTAAAGAGAAGTGCAAAACGGGCCCAGGGGTGTGACCTTCCCAGGACATGCGCGTGGGCACGAGAGGCACAGCCTGAGCGAGACCACATCACTCACTGGCGGTGCACCTGTTTCTGGAAAAAAACCCTGACTAGGATGATTCACCAACTGCCTTCACTGAACAAATGTTTCAGAATCTGAGTAGCAGAGCCCTAAGGAAGCCGCAAGAGCCCGGGGTCAGAAGGCAGCGGCCTCGCCCGGCTCCACTGCAGCTGGGTTTCCTGGGGCACCCGGCTTCGCCCTGGGAGCCTGGCTGTACCCATCTGTGAGGGAGGGTGTGCCTTTCCCACGAAGTGGCCCAGGGTTCAGCTGAGCCAATGGCATGAATGAGGCAAGCCCAGGCCCGATGAACATTCCTCCCCTTCCCCAGGGGATAGGGGGTACCCCCATGCAGCTCAGAAACTGCTCCGCAGAGCCCAGGTGTCCAAGGAGTGAAACTCAGTTGTTCTGCCCCTCAGCTACAATAGGGGAAGACTTTTCTCAATTTTACATACAAAGTTAGTATCGTAGACAGCCTGGACATTTTTTCATTCATGAAACTCCCTTAAATTTAGTTCATACCACAGTTTATGTGCATAGGCAGAAAACAAGTCAAAATTGAAATCTCGAAATCAGATGCTAGCCCCCAGCCAGCCAGCCCAGACTTGGCCTGGGACTGCCCTTCTGCTCACAGGGCTTTCCAAGAGAGACTGCCTGGCTCACAGGATGGGACTCAGAACCAGGGCCTGACACCCTCCCCAAAGCATGCCTGTGCCCTGCAGGCCCTCGGAAACCCACAGCAAGCCTAGAGACACTCTGGCCAAGTTCATGGGCATGGCCAAGCCCTGCCTGGTTCCTGGCCTACACTGCTCCCTGCAAGCTAACATCCAGCAGAGGCCCCCGGACAGTCTCTGGACAGTCTTCCTTCCCATGCTGTCCCCACATGCACACCATCCAGGGGCCTGGGGTGGCTGCCATTTCTTCTGAATGTCTGCACAGGCCCATGCCAGGCCCCATCCACAAGGCCCCTCACGGCACATCCCTCTACATCTGCCAGTGGCTGGTCCCCACCCTGAGCAATGTAAGCTGGATGACACCCCGAGAGCCACACATTTGCACCATCTACCTACAGCAGGGGCTCAATCAATACCTGGCAAATGCCTGAATCAGTCCTGAAAACACTGGAGGCCCAAGTTCTTTCTTCCAGTCACCCTGGAGGAGCCCTGGCGCTGGCCCACGTGTGCTCCCCAGTCACCCAGGACTGTGAGGAGCCCAGCTCCCAGGCTTCTGGCCTCTTCAAGGGTATCCCAGATGAAAAATGTTCTACAAAAACTAGGGCAGGACGAATGCAGTCCAGGGACCTCCTGAGGATCTCACACGCTGCTGAAAAGGCCTTACGACGAGGTTTGCTGCGGGCAACAGGAAGCACTCTGTAAAGCATTCTGTCCTTGAGATCTGGACAGTGAGGCACTGGCTGTCCAGCCCGAGTTTCCCAGACCTGAATGTAACACTGTGCAAGCCTCACACACAGGGATCTTTCTTAACCCTACAGAATGCCCACTGGAAGGAGGCAAGCACTCCCGGCGAGGAAAACATCCTATCCATGAGGGTGGGGAGCTGGCGAGGGAGGAAAAAGACACACCAAACATTTCAGGAAATAAATCACATCTGTGCCCAGCATCCTCCCCCAGCGAGCACAGCACACATCCCATCCGCCAGGCTCGGCACCTCTGAGAAAAGGACTTTGTCAGGCGCAGCCACATGCCTGACCTCTCGGGCGCCCGCTGGCCCTCTTTATCTCCAGCAGCCGAGCCCGGAGCTCAGAGGGCAGGCCAGCCCTGGCCGAGAGTCAGAAGCGGTGGAGCTGGGCTTGGTGTTTATGTCTGATCCAGACAACTGGGGGTTTATGACGATTTACTGACGCAAGAGCTCCCCGAAGCCGCATGCCAGAAATTAATCAAGGGAGGAGGAATTCTTTTTAAGAAACCACTTGGCTGCTGCGAACCTGCCTGAAAGGCTGGGAGTGTAAGCTGAGCTCCTTCCTCCAGGCCCAGGCCACCAGGCAGCGGCAGCACACCCAGGACCCACAGGCAGAGCCCAGGGCCAACCCCAGATGGAGGCAGACGGCATGGAAGGTCCTGCAATGCCAACCCCCTACATCCCCCCCCAGTGCAGCTATCTCCCCACCAGCCAATCCTGGGCCGGTCCACTCCCAGAAGGACTCAGCCCACCAGCTGTGGAGACCCCAAAGGCAGGTCCTCCTATTGGAATGACAGGAACCCTCTGTTATCTGCTAGTAAAATTCCTTTCTCAGGAGTTGAGTTTTATGGTTTACAATCACTCATCACCAAAAGAGAAAAAAAAGGAAAACATACAAGTTTGATTCTGCCCTGTCATCACAGTGAGACAGGGGCAGCCTCTGCAGCAGCAGCTTGGGTTGGGAGGGCAGGGGCCAGGGAGGGCCAGCAGCTCCTCTCCAGCTTTCTGCCCACCCCTCCTCCCACCGGGGCACTGCTCCTCCTCACCCCCCCAATCCTGCTCCGCCTGTGCCCTGGGCAGCAGCATCAAGCGGGGGTGCTGCCAGACTGCCAGGTGCTGCCGGCTGGGGGAGGGAAGCTGGCATCACACAGACACCCGTGCTCCATTTGTTTTGTGATCTGATGTCCAAGTTATTCTGAAATTTCAAACACTGAAGGACACAGGTTATTTATATTTATCAAAAAGGGCATGAGTCTGACAAGGTTGACTAAACTAAACCTTGCCAGACACTCAGGGCCTGGCCTGGGCTACAGAGCATTCTGGATCCCAAGAGAGGACAGCAGCTGACATCCCTGGGTAGGAGCAGGCGCAGGCTCCACGCCTGCCTCACTTGATTCTCACGACAACCCTATAAGGTGAAGTCTCTTAGGAGCCCCAGTTCTCAGAGAAGGGAGCAGAAGCCTAGTGGGAGGCTGCCACGGTCACACAGAGGGGCCTGGATCAGCGGCCATAGGAGCTGATGGCTGAAGGCAGCACGCAGGCCGGGTGCAGCTGCCTGGAGAGCCACGGGAGAGCCAGAGGGACACTGGGAGTGGTGCCAAGTGGCCCAACTGTCAGCTTTCCACAGGAGCACCGGAAAGGGGAGGTCCAACCAGGCCCTAGGGGGACCCTGTGCCAAAGGAAGAGATGCCTCGCAGGAGACCCCACGAGGGAGTGGCAGCTGCTAACCCTGCCTGGTTCCAAAGGCCTAAGCGAGCGCCCCTGGGGACTGCAGCCGGCAACCTGGCAATCAGGACTGCAAGAGGGCGATAGAAAGGAGTGTGGCTCACCAGGGACACCCGAACTCCAGCCCCACCAAACACTGGTCTGGGTTTCCGCTCTAAGAAGCTCTTCTCTACCAGCATTGAACAGGCTGTCAGTGACCCCGCACAGTGGCTGAAGGCAGCCACGTGGCAGAAGTGGCACAGGTCAGCCAACCTTCACACTCTGTTTTCTCATCTCGGAGGAGGATGCTGATTCTGACAAACAAAATAACTGCTTCTCCATAATGCTGATACCCTGGTCACGAAGCCTGGCCTTCTACAGGAAGAAAAATCGCTGGCTTCCTTACTAGGCTATCTGTAATAAAATGTGTCAATACAAGTATATTTATCTTTAAATGTTTTAAGTGAGCAATTATAATGAATAAAATATACTTTTTAAATGTCGTACACTAAACGTGGTATTTGTAACCCAACCACTTTGGTTTAATGTGGCACAGAGATCTTGCCCTCAGCCATCTCCATCCGAAAAGGCCACTGAAGAAGACAGGCTGTGCTGCCATCCCAGCCCCACATGCCACGCTCCTGACATACTGACCTGCTGCCCTGAGCGTGCGCATTCCCAACCTGCCTGGCCTTGGCTGCCCGAAATGAGGGGTGGGGAGGAAGGCAGATATCCCTGAATACAGCCCAGAGGACATAGTGAGACCCAGAGAGGCTAAGTGAAGCTCTCAGCCTGCCCAGGAGGCACGCGGGGCTGACGGGTCATTGGAGCAAAGCGCGGCCAGCACCACCGTGACATTGATGGTACGAAACGCAGCGTCCTGCACATGATTCCTCAAGCTAAATCTGGAATGAATTCTTCCTTCATATTCGAGGGGAAAATGGTAAAAGCCATGAGAAGGAGGCCGGGTGGGGGAGGGAAGACAAGCAGGAAGGGGTGGGGTGGTCCTGCCCACTGCATTTCTGGTCAGGGAGATTTTAGAGCATTTATAAGGTGCGACATAAATCACCTCATAAAATATCTGAATAAAAGTGCTATAAGAGCTGCTCAAGGCTGCAGATATATTTCAGTCCACTTTAAAATATGCCCAGCAGTTATTTTACTGGAACATAAAGATGAATGCAAGCCTGGAAAGCAACCTGGGACTCATGAACTAAGCCGCCCAGATAGTGAGTTCTATGGGGGAAACCTTCAGGAAGCACACACAGGGGCCAGGTGAGTGAAGTTCAATGACCCGTCGCCACGGCTGCACTGGACCCACCATGCGGGGACTGACAAGTAAACCTCAGCTTCCACTCTGGGCTACAGCAGGCCAGGTTCTCCCATACTAACCCACCAGCCAGGAACATGGAGGACAGGATGCAATCTAAAACATGGGGATGCACGAGGAGCCCAGGACTGGGAGAGAAGGGAGGTGGAAAGAGGGCACACTCAGCCTGTGTTTCCTCTCGAGGCTGAGGAGCGGAGCAGCACCGGACGGTTCGGACCTTGGGAAACGAATGTCAGACTGAGCATGGGGATGAGGAGGGCCCTGTGCCAGGAGCAAGGGCAACGCGGACCCGACCAGTCCTCACAGGATCCGCAGTCAGACTTGAGCGTAAGAAGGGATACAAGAAGGAAGGGTGGACATTTCACAGTAGCAAAAAGGCAGTTATTCCAACAAGAATGCATAAAATTCTAAATCTGCCTAGGCTTAAAATAGCTTCAAAATAAATAAAAGCTAAACGTGACAGAGCTAAAAAGAGAAAAAACGCCAATCCAAGATTACATCAGGGGATTTTGATATTCCATTCCCACTCTCTGAGAGAAAAGCAGACAATAAAATTAGTAAAGATAACAGGAGATGTGAGCACAATGATTAATTTGATTAAATGGACATGTAGAACCGGCAAATCTCCATGGCTGACTTCTTATCTTCAAGTATACATAAAATGTTGACAAAATTGACCATATAATCAATAAAGCAAAATTCAAAGAATTTCTAAAAACTGAAATTACATAAGTGACCACAGTGAAATTAAACTAGAAATCAATAACAAAATGAAAGCAAAATACTAGCAAATCCATAAAGCATTGTAATTAAGAAATATATTGCTAATTAACACAAGTCAAAAAAAGAAACAGGATTATAGTCTAAACCAAATTATAATTAAAATGACATTAGAAAGCTCACATAATCTAGCAAAAGCCATACATAGGTGGAAATTTATAGTTTTAAGCACGTGTATTACAGAAGAAAGTCTGAAAAAAAAAATCAATGATCTAAATATTTACCTTAATCAGTAAAAACAACAACCCCAGCAAACTGAATCCCAAAAACAAAAA
Organism: Rhinopithecus roxellana; assembly: GCF_007565055.1. Lineage (NCBI taxonomy): Eukaryota > Metazoa > Chordata > Mammalia > Primates > Cercopithecidae > Rhinopithecus > Rhinopithecus roxellana. The sequence continues at coordinate 59,368,191 of NC_044562.1, read as the reverse complement.
TAAATAATAGCAATAAGAGCAGAAATTTATTGAATTCAATTTTAAAAATTCAAGAAAACCAAATATGGTTCTTTATTAATATAATAAATCAGCTCTTAGCAAGTCCAATGAAGGAAAAATGAGAGAATAAACAATATCAGGAATTTAAAAGGGGATGACGCTACAAATCCTACAGTCATTACAAAGATAATGAGAGGGTATTTAAACAACTTTATTTTCAATACATCTGAAGATGCAGACGGAATGTAAAAAATTCTAAGAAAAACTAAACACAAAAAAACTGACACAAGAAAATCTTAAAAATCTAAATAGTCCTATATGAGTTGCGGGTATAATTTACAAATCTTTCCACAAAGAAAACTCCAAGATAGGTTCATAAGCAAATCCATCCCAACTTAAGAAAGAAATAGCATCCTTCCTACATAAACTCTTCAAGAGAATCAAACAGGAGTCAGCAAACTATGACCCACGAGCCAAGTACAATCTGCGGCTTGATTTTATACAACCTGAAAAATAAGATGGGATTTTACATTAAGTGGTGAAAGAAAGAAAAAAGAAAGGAAGGAAGGGAGGGAGGGAGGGAGGGAGGGAGGGAGGGAGGGAGGGAGGGAGGAAGGAAGGAAGGAAGGAAGGAAGGAAGGAAGGAAGGAAGGAAGGAAGGAAGGAAAAAAAACATGCAATAGAGACCATATGTGGTCCACAAAGCATGAAGTATTTACTGATTCTCTACAGAAAAAATTTGGCAATCCTAGGAATAGAAAAGAAAGCAACTTCACATTTTAAGAGGTTAGTATAACTTTAATACTAAAATGTGACAAAGCATTTTTAAAAAAGCACAGGTAAATCTCATTAAACTGACTATAAGCAATGTAAATTCAACAGTATATAAAAAGAATAAAACATTATAATAATTATTACAGAAGTGTAAGGTTGACTTAACATTTAAGTCAATCAGAAAATTCATCACAATAAAATAAAGAAAAAAACATATTATTAACAGATGCAGAAAAAGTATAATATAGTAAGTTGAACCAAATGAAAATGCCATTTTTGTAGACTGAAAATGATCAAATATGCGCAATTTCACATGACTCCATCAAATATTTTAACACCTGCTTATGAGAAAAACTCAGCAAACTAAGAACAAAAGTAAACTGCATTAACCTCATAGACTACACAGAACTTACAGCAAATTTTATATATAATGATGAAATACCAAAAGTTTTTCTCTTGATATTGGAATAAGACATAGATGCCTACTATTACCAATGATTGACAGATGCCTACTATTACTATTTGACTGAAGGTCCTAGGCAGTGCAGCAAAGCAAGAAAGACATAAAAGGTTTAAAAATTAGCAAAGAAGAAATGAAACATTCACCATCCATAGACAATATGCATTAAAAACCCAAAAGAATATACAGATAACTAGTATAATAATAAACACTGCAAGGTATCTGGAGACATGAAAAATATACAAAAATTAATTGTGCTTCTAAACATCATTACAAAAATAAAATTTTATAAACAAAACAGCATAACCCAACTCACCAAAAACTTAGAAGTAAATCTAACAAAGGAAATAAAAGACCTCTAGGCCAGGCGCAGTGGCTCATGCCTGTAATGCCAGCACTTTGGGAGGCTGAGGCAGACACATTGCTTGAGGTCGGGAGTTCAAGACCAGCCTGATCAACATGGTGAAGCCCCATATCTACAAAAAATAGAAAAAACTAGCCAGGCATCGTGGCATGTGCCTGTAATCCCAGGTACTGAGGAGGCTGAGGCAGAAGAACTGCTTGAGTCTGGGAGGCGGAGGTTGCACTGAGTTGAGATTGTGCGACTACACTCCAGTCTGGGCAACAGAGCAAGACTCCATCTCAAAACAAACAAACAAAAAACAAAAATAAACAAAAAAAACTAAGACCTCTATACTGAAAATTACAAAATATGAATGAAAGAAATTACAGATGCTCAAAATAAACAGAAAGATGTAGCATATTCATAGATTAGAAGACTCCTAATAAACTGATTTCATATGCAAATCAATGGATCCTAATTGAGACCACAGCAGGTATTCTGTTGAAATTGAAAAGCTGATTTTAAAATTCATATGGAAATGCAAAGGGCTAAAAAGAACCAAGACAAGCTTTGAAAAGTTTTAAAAAGTGGAAAGACCCACATTATTAGATACTAAGGTTAACTGTAAATCTATTAGTTAGTTAAGACAGTGATGTATTGGTACACAGATATGCAAATAGACCAATAAACTAGAATAAAGTACAAAAACAGATCAATTTACATAATTTATTTGACTTATGACAAAGTTGCATTGGATAGCAGAGAAGAAAGGATTACTCTTTTAAATAAATACCGTTAGGCCAACTGAATTTCCAAATGGAAAAAGTAACTCTCAATCCCTACCTCACACCATATTTTAAAAAAAGAGAAATTCCCAGTGGATCATAGATCTAAATGAGTGATAGAACAATGATGTTTCTCAAAAATAATATATCTTCATGATCTTCAAATAGGCATAGATAAAACTATTAAATTGTACAATTAAAATTCAGAACATCTGTTCAGCCAAAACAAAACAAAACAAAACAAAACAAAAACACCATTAAGAAAGGGAAAAGGCTGCATGCAGACTTATAGAAAATAGCAACAAACAACAAAAAGCTCACTCATATCTAGTCTATAGAAATAGCTCCTACAACTCAGTAAGAAAAATAAAGACAAACCAATTTCTTAAATGAATAGAAACTTATCTACCAAAGAGGACCTCTAGTTGGTCAATACACATATGAAAAGGTACTCAACATTTTTAGTAATTTGGGAAATACAAATGAAACCATAATAGTTAAAATGCAAAAGAATTATAATACCATGTATTGGCATGGACAGAGCAACATTCTATAGGTCAGAGTGTAAATTGGTACAATCAATTTGAAGACTGTTTGGCACACATACACCTTATCAAAAGAAATGCATACTTATATGAACCAATTGACATGTACAAGAATGTTACAGTAGCATTATATGTAATTCCAAACTGGAAAGTACCAAAATGTCATCAGCAATTGAACCAATAAATATTTGTGATATGTTCATACAATGAAATATTACATATCCATTAAATGAAGAAACTACTACTATAAGCCACAGTACCAATAAATCTAACATATTGTCAAGTGAAATAATCCAGACAATAAAAATAAGTATTATATGATCTATATGATATTCAAAACCAGGGGAAACTCATGTTAGAAGCTAGAGAAGTGGTGAGAGTGAGGGTACAGTAACTGAGAGAGGACGCATACGGGCTTCTGGGTGCTAGGATGTCCCATTTCACGATCTGGGTAGCAGTTACAGGCATCTTCCTTTTGGGAGAGTTCATCAAGCTAAGCAGTCATGAATCCTGCACTTTCCTGGATGCCTATGATATTTCCGTTAAAAAGTCCACTTACACATGGGCGCTCTTCAAGGCCATATGTTTATAATAACAACAATGGAAAGGCTGAAAACAAACTCCCTGTCCACCAACAATGACTTCTTAAGTTAATCTAACACATCCATGCACAACCATAAAAAAAGAATCCCCAAAGGAAAAACTGTAAAAGCTAGGTGCTAAAGTAACTACAGTATACAACCATTCAAGAGCAAACATTAAGCAAAAGAGTATCTATAAATGTACTTCATTTTGTGAACTCAAAATTCTTGACAAATTTTATTAAAACTTGAGTAGACAGTAGAGAAAGCTGCCATATACCCTACCGATACCACCCGCACAGTCCCCGCTATTATTAGCATCCTACCTTACTATGGTGCGTTAGTCACAATTGGGAACCAATACTGACATTACTGTCATTAACTAAAATTCTAGAGTTTAGGATTTCCTGAAGTTTCCCACTAATGTCTTTTACTCTATTCCAGGATCCATCCAGGATCCCATCCAGGAATTCCACATCACACTTAGGTGTCACATTTCCGAGACCCCTTCTGGTGGACAGTTGCTCAGAAGGTGCCTGTTTCCGACATTTCCCGAGGCCCCTTCTGGTGAACAGTTGCTCAGAAGGTGCCTGTTTCGGACATTTCCCGAGACCCCTTCTGGTGGACAGTTGCTCAGAAGGTGCCTGTTTCGGACATTTCCCGAGACCCCTTCTGGTGGACAGTTGCTCAGAAGGTGCCTGTTTCGGACATTTCCCGAGACCCCTTCTGGTGGACAGTTGCTCAGAAGGTGCCTGTTTCCGGACATTTCCCGAGACCCCTTCTGGTGGACAGTTGCTCAGAAGGTGCCTGTTTCGGACATTTCCCGAGACCCCTTCTGGTGGACAGTTGCTCAGAAGGTGCCTGTTTCGGACATTCCCGAGACCCTTCTGGGGGACAGTTGCTCAGAAGGTGCCTGTTTCCGGACACTTCCCCTCGGTGGACAGTTGCTCAGAAGGTGCCTGTTTCCGACATTTCCCGAGACCCTTCTGGTGGACAGTTGCTCAGAAGGTGCCGGTTTCCGACATTTCCCGAGACCCCTTCTGGTGGACAGTTGCTCAGAAGGTGCCTGTTTCCGACATTTCCCGAGACCCCTTCTGGTGGACAGTTGCTCAGAAGGTGCCTGTTTCCGACATTTCCCGAGACCCCTTCTGGTGGACAGTTGCTCAGAAGGTGCCTGTTTCCGACATTTCCCGAGACCCCTTCTGGTGGACAGTTGCTCAGAAGGTGCCTGTTTCCGACATTTCCCGAGACCCCTTCTGGTGGACAGTTGCTCAGAAGGTGCCTGTTTTCCGACATTTCCCGAGACCCCTTCTGGTGGACAGTTGCTCAGAAGGTGCCGGTTTCCGACATTTCCCGAGACCCCTTCTGGTGGACAGTTGCTCAGAAGGTGCCGGTTTCCGACATTTCCCGAGACCCCTTCTGGTGGACAGTTGCTCAGAAGGTGCCTGTTTCCGACATTTCCCGAGACCCCTTCTGGTGGACAGTTGCTCAGAAGGTGCCTGTTTCCGACATTTCCCGAGACCCCTTCTGGTGGACAGTTGCTCAGAAGGTGCCTGTTTCCGACATTTCCCGAGACCCCTTCTGGTGGACAGTTGCTCAGAAGGTGCCTGTTTCCGACATTTCCCGAGACCCCTTCTGGTGGACAGTTGCTCAGAAGGTGCCTGTTTCCGACATTTCCCGAGACCCCTTCTGGTGGACAGTTGCTCAGAAGGTGCCTGTTTCCGACATTTCCGAGACCCCTTCTGGTGGACAGTTGCTCAGAAGGTGCCTGTTTCCGACATTTCCCGAGACCCCTTCTGGTGGACAGTTGCTCAGAAGGTGCCTGTTTCCGACATTTCCCGAGACCCCTTCTGGTGGACAGTTGCTCAGAAGGTGCCTGTTTCCGACATTTCCCGAGACCCCTTCTGGTGGACAGTTGCTCAGAAGGTGCCTGTTTCCGACATTTCCCGAGACCCCTTCTGGTGGACAGTTGCTCAGAAGGTGCCTGTTTCCGACATTTCCCGAGACCCCTTCTGGTGGACAGTTGCTCAGAAGGTGCCTGTTTCCGACATTTCCGAGACCCCTTCTGGTGGACAGTTGCTCAGAAGGTGCCTGTTTCCGACACTTCCCGAGACCCCTTCTGGTGGACAGTTGCTCAGAAGGTGCCTGTTTCCGACACTTCCCGAGACCCCTTCTGGTGGACAGTTGCTCAGAAGGTGCCTGTTTCCGACACTTCCCGAGGCCCCTTCTGGTGGACAGTTGCTCAGAAGGTGCCTGTTTCCGACACTTCCCGAGGCCCCTTCTGGTGGACAGTTGCTCAGAAGGTGCCTGTTTCCGACACTTCCCGAGGCCCCTTCTGGTGGACAGTTGCTCAGAAGGTGCCTGTTTCCGACACTTCCCGAGGCCCCTTCTGGTGGACAGTTGCTCAGAAGGTGCCTGTTTCCGACACTTCCCGAGGCCCCTTCTGGTGGACAGTTGCTCAGAAGGTGCCTGTTTCCGACATCTCCCGAGGCCCCTTCTGGTGGACAGTTGCTCAGAAGGTGCCTGTTTCCGACATCTCCCGAGGCCCTTCTGGTGGACAGTTGCTCAGAAGGTGCCTGTTTCCGACATCTCCCGAGGCCCCTTCTGGTGGACAGTTGCTCAGAAGGTGCCTGTTTCCGACATCTCCCGAGGCCCCTTCTGGTGGACAGTTGCTCAGAAGGTGCCTGTTTCCGACATTTCCCGAGACCCCTTCTGGTGGACAGTTGCTCAGAAGGTGCCTGTTTCCGACATTTCCGAGACCCCTTCTGGTGACAGTTGCTCAGAAGGTGCCTGTTTCCGACATTCCGAGACCCCTTCTGGTGGACAGTTGCTCAGAAGGTGCCTGTTTCCGACATTTCCGAGACCCTTCTGGTGGACAGTTGCTCAGAAGGTGCCTGTTTCCGACATTTCCCGGGACCCCTTCTGGTGGACAGTTGCTCAGAAGGTGCCTGTTTCCGACATTCCCAGAAACCCTTCTGGTGGACAGTTGCTCAGAAGGTGCCTGTTTCCGACATTTCCCGAGACCCCTTCTGGTGGACAGTGCCAGAAGGTGCCTGTTTCCGACACTTCCCGAGACCCCTTCTGGTGGACAGTTGCTCAGAAGGTGCCTGTTTCCGACACTTCCCGAGACCCCTTCTGGTGGACAGTTGCTCAGAAGGTGCCTGTTTCCGACACTTCCCGAGACCCCTTCTGGTGGACAGTTGCTCAGAAGGTGCCTGTTTCCGACACTTCCCGAGGCCCCTTCTGGTGGACAGTTGCTCAGAAGGTGCCTGTTTCCGACACTTCCCGAGGCCCCTTCTGGTGGACAGTTGCTCAGAAGGTGCCTGTTTCCGACACCTCCCGAGGCCCCTTCTGGTGGACAGTTGCTCAGAAGGTGCCTGTTTCCGACATCTCCCGAGGCCCCTTCTGGTGGACAGTTGCTCAGAAGGTGCCTGTTTCCGACATCTCCCGAGGCCCCTTCTGGTGGACAGTTGCTCAGAAGGTGCCTGTTTCCGACATCTCCCGAGGCCCCTTCTGGTGGACAGTTGCTCAGAAGGTGCCTGTTTCCGACATCTCCCGAGGCCCCTTCTGGTGGACAGTTGCTCAGAAGGTGCCTGTTTCCGACATCTCCCGAGGCCCCTTCTGGTGGACAGTTGCTCAGAAGGTGCCTGTTTCCGACATCTCCCGAGGCCCCTTCTGGTGGACAGTTGCTCAGAAGGTGCCTGTTTCCGACATCTCCCGAGGCCCCTTCTGGTGGACAGTTGCTCAGAAGGTGCCTGTTTCCGACATCTCCCGAGGCCCCTTCTGGTGGACAGTTGCTCAGAAGGTGCCTGTTTCCGACATCTCCCGAGGCCCCTTCTGGTGGACAGTTGCTCAGAAGGTGCCTGTTTCCGACATCTCCCGAGGCCCCTTCTGGTGGACAGTTGCTCAGAAGGTGCCTGTTTCCGACATCTCCCGAGGCCCCTTCTGGTGGACAGTTTCTCAGAAGGTGCCTGTTTCCGACATCTCCCGAGGCCCCTTCTGGTGGACAGTTTCTCAGAAGGTGCCTGTTTCCGACATTTCCCGAGGCCCCTTCTGGTGGACAGTTTCTCAGAAGGTGCCTGTTTCCGACATTTCCCGAGGCCCCTTCTGGTGGACAGTTTCTCAGAAGGTGCCTGTTTCCGACATTTCCCGAGACCCTTCTGGTGGACAGTTTCTCAGAAGGGTTCCGACATTTCCCGACCCTTTGGTGGACCTTTTAGGTGCCTGTTTCCGACATTTCCCGAGACCCTTCTGGTGGACAGTTGCTCAGAAGGTGCCTGTTTCCGCCATTTCCCGAGACCCTTCTGGTGGACAGCTGCTCAGAAGGTGCCTGTTTCCGACATTTCCCGAGACCCCTTCTGGTGGACAGCTGCTCAGAAGGTGCCTGTTTCCGACATTTCCGAGACCCCTTCTGGTGGACAGTTGCTCAGAAGGTGCCTGTTTCCGACATTTCCGAGACCCCTTCTGGTGGACAGTTGCTCAGAAGGTGCCTGTTTCCGACATTTCCGAGACCCCTTCTGGTGGACAGTTGCTCAGAAGGTGCCTGTTTCCGACATTTCCCGAGACCCCTTCTGGTGGACAGTTGCTCAGAAGGTGCCTGTTTCCGACATTACCCGAGACCCCTTCTGGTGGACAGTTGCTCAGAAGGTGCCTGTTTCCGACATTACCCGAGACCCCTTCTGGTGGACAGTTGCTCAGAAGGTGCCTGTTTCCGACATTTCCCGAGACCCTTCTGGTGGACAGTTTCTCAGAAGGTGCCTGTTTCCGACATTTCCCGAGACCCCTTCTGGTGGACAGTTTCTCAGAAGGTGCCTGTTTCCGACATTTCCCGAGACCCCTTCTGGTGGACAGTTTCTCAGAAGGTGCCTGTTTCCGACATTTCCGAGGTCCCTTCTGGTGGACAGTTGCTCAGAAGGTGCCTGTTTCCGACATTTCTGGTGGACAGTTGCTCAGAAGATGCCTGTTTCCGATGACCTTGGCACATGACCTTGGCACATCAAATGGGCCTGGCAAGAGGAGATTGTAGGATGCGTGTCTACTGGAATTTGTCTGATGTTTCTCTCATGGTTGGACTGGAGCTATGGGTTACTGAGAGGAAGACCACGGGGTAAAGTGCCACTCTCATCATATGAATTTATTTTTAAACACACAGACTAGAATTAACACACACCCACTCCACTAAACTGGTTTTACTGAACAGCAGGTTGTCACACAAACGGCTCCAAGGGAGGGAGTGGAGGAAATGGCAAAGCTCGGAGACACTGCTGTCAGGTGCATGTGAGACTCAGCTGTACTCACCGGAAAAATAAACGCTTTGGCTCCAGGAAGGCGGAAAATGTCCACTTTGAGAGAAACTTACACCCTGCATAAGCCACTAACTGGCAGGGGACTCCCACGCCACCCATCTCACCAATGCAAGCTCCATTCACAGAAAACTCCACTGCAAGCTGGTTATCGCTGCAAACTTCCTCTCTCTAACAGGAAGAAATCAGGACTCAAAGGAGTAAACAAAATGAGGCCTAAATCTGGCAAGCGAGGAAATCAAACACTTCCATCTTAATCATATATTGTAGCGATGAGCAACCGAGTCAGATGGCCACTGCTGGGTTTGACATTTTGTGGCTCTTCCTTTCCTCTGAGCTCCCAATTTGCTTCCAAGAATGAGGATAAATTAACAGCACATCCACATATCTGACCAGAGCCAACTTCTGCTCCCAAACATACGGCGACGGGGGAGACAGGATGCACCCAAAGCGGCCCCTTGCTGTGCGTGACAAAGCTTTCCAGGAACAGAGTGAGCCAGGCAGGACAACCGGCTTCGGCTGAGATCTGCAGACTGGGCCCTGGCAGAATAAATGAGCGGACTGGACCCAGTCCAGGCTCGGGACAGGTTACAAATAGCAAGAGAACAAGAAATGCTGGCTTGTTTTTGTACACTGCTATCTCTTGGGGGGTAGAAAGACACAGAAAAAGGGGAGAAAGAGGTAGATCTGGTCTGGAAATCTCAGGAAAGCCAGGCCATGCAGAAGACATCTCCCAGCACACCCAAAGCCAGAGAATCTGCAGCCTTGGAGGTGAGGCTCAGCCCCGCCCACCAGCCAGGTGCAGAGGCTGCTCAGAGAGCACAGGCAGGTAGGTACTCCAGACAAGCACAGAGAGACAACTCCACTCCCGGCTGGTTTGGTCCATGCCACCAGCTGGACGTGTTTTATCTCAGTCCCAAAATGCATGGTTTCTAGACCTCCCATGGCACCTCTCTCACCACTCAAAGCCAGTGCAGTGCGTTCCTGGAGGCCCGCGCAGCTTCCTCTCCACCACCTCTCTCACCACCCTCTAATACAACTGGGGCAACGGCAGCCTCTACTTGTTATCCTCTTCTCCCGCTCCCCTTCATTCCATCAGTGCCCCAAAATCCCTATTACAGGAGGCCTTGTCTGACCCCTGCAGCAGCCCAGTTATCCCTGAGATTCTCACACTGACCTTCGTCCAAACCCCCTGGTGCACACATCAAATGACATCTAATAAAACTGACACACTGAAAAACAGCTGCATCTGAGCTCAAAGTTTATTCACGCTGAGCTTTTAAAATCCAAAACTACCATTTGATGTTCAAAATTTAAATATCCACTATGTAAAAGAGGAAAAAATAAATTCCTATTATTTTTCTAAGGGAGTTCTCCAAATCCTCAGCAGCTGCCATGAGATTCCTATGGATTTTTATGTACAAAGTTTAGACTGACAGGACCACAGTATTCAACGAGATTCTGAGCTCAGTCCATCCAGAAGATTCCATAAGCATCCAAGGCAGAAGTGAGATTCAGCCACTAACCACATTTCAAAAGCCACTGGTGGAAGATTCTGGAGCAGGTGTCACACGGGGTCCAGGTCCTCCAGGCTCCCACCCAAGGCTGAGGTTCTACCAAAAGCGTAGGTTCGGTTCCCCAGTGGCTGAGTTTTGTTTCCAGAGAGCATGTGTGTAAAACTGACTTGAAAGGTATCCAAACAAACTATGAAAGCAGAGGTCATCTGTATTTAAGAAAACTATATATTTAGTTTACATAAAAGCAGAAAATACAGAATCTGGCTTTGAAGAAAACAATGGTAAAGATGTTATACTGACAAGTAATTTTAACCAATGTCTCTGAATGAATATACCAACTCAGATACATCGGCTACCTGCTGTTCCTGTCCACGTGAAGGCCGGCTGTCCTGCCCTACTCTTCCATCATAAGAGGGTCTGGGTTTTGCCTGTAAACACAGGGCTACCCCATTGCTCACTGTCCCAGTGAAGTCCTCTGCTCTGCCAATTTCCATCAGCTGCAGGGCCAGGTGCCGCCAGAAGGCAAAAGCCAAAGCCAAGTATCTTTCTAAAGAAACAGGGCCTGATAAAAGGAAGCAACCCTAGCCCCAGGAGGCAATGGGCCCAGTCCGGGTCACCTCTGGGCACAGAGCCACCCCTGGGCAGTGATCTCCAAGCTCCTGCCCCTGCCCACTCCCCAGGTGAAGCCTAAATGCTCTGATCTAGACACAGGTGAGGAGCACTGAAGCCATGCTCTCTCGGGTGACGTGAGCAAAACGGAGACCTGCATTGTTCTTTTTTGAGCAACTCAACGGAGACCTGCATTGTTCTTTTTTTTTTCTTGAAGACAGTCCTGAAGTCTGAAATAACATCCCTCAGCAGAGCTTCAGAGCAGAATCATCCCTGAGAACCACACACGTGGCCCAGGGCACCCTGCAATCTCCTGGCTAAGGCATTAAAAACACCATCTCCTTAGAAAATGCAATCCTTGAGGCCACACCCATGCACATCAGTCCACCAAATCCACTCATAACAGCATCCATGATAAACATGGATAAACATGGAAACACTGATAAACACAAGAAACACCCTTCCCACATGTGATTCTCATGCATCAGGTCTTACAGACACGGAGAGTTCAAGGAAACCGCAGCCAAGAACCAAGAAAGCCACATCCACGCTCAGGCCAGGGCCACCGGGCCTTGTGACTGCTTCCCTCAGCAGAAGTGCTGGCAGCTAAGTAGGGAGACAACAAGACGTCCTAACAAAAAGAGGCTGGGGGCCTGACCACAAAGCGAGAAGAATGGGATGTGTCCCCACCCCAGATACGCTCCTAGTTTCTAACACATTCGGGCCAGGATGGTCCCTACAGTGGTTGGGGCATGGGGTCCTGCTGGTGCTGCTGCTCCCTCACCCCAGGACACCCCAGCTCTTCCCTGAACCTCGGCTACAGCAAGCCAGTCACAGAGCAGTAAGCTCAGCTGTTCACACTAGGCTGTGCAAGCATGGACATAGCCCCACCCTTGCCTTCCTGAACCATCAAGAAATTATGTTTTACCAAATCTTACTGAGGACTGGAGAAGAACAACATGAACCAAATCACAGACAGATGTAAAAGCAGAGAGACAATTCAACTGTTCTCAGAAGCTACAGAGGGGCCCCAGTGGGGACAGCCCCACTGAGCTCCAGCCTGTCACCCAAATGCCTGATGGTACATCTCCTGAAGGCTGGGCTGCATGGGACAGAGGAGGACCATGGCGGGGTGTCAGCACTTCCAGGCTGGGTCCTCCACTGGCGCTGCTGCTTAGAGATGCCTCTGTACCCTTCCAGCTGTCAGACGGCCTCTGCGCCTTATCGTCCCGTTACAACAGGCTGGACGTGGAGACAGACACCATCTCTCAAAAGCAGCCTTTGGGGATGCTCACGTGTATGTTCGTATTCAGAAAAGAACCGCCTGCCTTGAATGAAGCATCTGCCTCCAAGCCATGGGGCTCCCTGTGCTGACCGCCACAGTGAGAGGACACCTGTGCCCTGCAGTCCTCGGCCCAAGCCCACCCCTACAGGCCAGGCACCCTGGCCCCGTCCTGATGCTGCAAGACCAAGGATGAGAAGCCCACCAGAGATAAAGGGCACTGAAGATCTGACTCCCCCTTCGGCAGTCACACCCTAGTCCCTGTCACTCAGAAAACTGGGCTCACTGCGGCACCCACTAAACATCTCTAACAGGATCCTAACCTCCCATCTCCACCATCATCAGAGCCACCGTTACCATCAAGGGCTCAGCTTTCAACATGTACAATGCATCAGGCACTACAAAAACTAAAACTCCTCATCTCTCTGGTTTACCAGTGAAAACCTCTGCTTTCCATGTCTCCAGTTTCCCCTAGGACCTCTTCAAATGTTCTAAAACTCTTTTTATCCACTAGTACATCAGAAAGAAAAAATTAACCTTGCCTTCCTCCCCGATCCTTTCACGAAAACAAGGCAGTGCTGTGGAAGCACATGAGAGAGAGATGTGGGGCGAAGGCCGCCTTTGCTCCTGCACAGCCACGTGGAGACTGCAGGTGTTCCGGCAAAGACAGGGCCAGGCAGCACCTCGGCAAGCCTGCGGCAGGACGGTGTGCGCTGTGCGGTGTCAGACCAGGATGAGAAGACAGGGCTGGAAGAATCAGCCCCAACTGACTTGGATTCAGTCCATGTGAAAACGAAGAGCATCAAGAATTCTGCATCACACTACCTAATAGGGAGGAAGGAATTCCCATCAATACGGCCTTACCCTAGATGTGAAGAGGTGAGAAAGGCTTCAGGACAACACACGGAAACCCTAAGTGTACTCAGAACAGACTCCACAGGCTTGCCTAACACTCTGACAGCATTTCACAAACCCTACTGAAACAACAAGTCACTGAGAAACACAGTGCTAATAAACATCCAATTTCTACATATTTCCTAGGCTAACTCATAGATATTTAAAAAGGAATATCCTTGGCTATGAATGCAAACTAATTGAAAGAAAACCGTTAGCTCTTATAACGAAACGTATTCTCTTGGCTTTAGTTAGCAGCTGCTGTGTCTGACTGCTGGTGTCCCCCCCAAAATTCATGTACTAAAATCTAATATCCAATGTGATAGTATTAAGAGGTGGGGCCTCTGGGGAGCGATTAAGTTCCAACAGGTGAGGACACAGCAAGAGGCATCATCTATGAAGCAGAGAGCAGCCCTCACCAGACACCAAGTCCGCTAGCACCTTGATCTTGGACTTCCCAGCCCCTAGAACTGTGAGTAAGAAAATTCTGTTAGTTACATATCATCCACCCTAAAGTATTTTATGATAGCAGGCTGAACGAATGCAGACATCACCTAAACAACCAGATTATGGATGCAATCTTCTAAGAAAATGGTCTAAGCATTTAAAATTTAAATTTTTTTTAAAAACTGGCCCCAATCACAGAACTTCTTTTAGGGAAAAGCTCTGAAGACAATGGCTTCACAGTAACAAACCCTGACATCTCAAGTGGATACAAACTCAGAGTTAATCTGAACCTTTGAGAATGTAGTTATACACAGAAAAAACTCCCCCAGTTAATGACCATCACTAAATGCACATTAAGACACGCAGACCAACTTTACCTCATTCTTTATAAATGCTATTTCAAATGGAACAAAAATAAGTACATTTAGGTCATTTATGTATTTTGTAAAAAACAAATACGCTACCGTAAGTTTTACTACTCCTTTTGAACATCCAGAGTCTTGGTGAAAGCCAGGAAATGATAGTCATCTTGAACACTGCATTTCAAGGTAAAATCCCAGGAGCTCTACAGCTGCATGTCAGCACGGAACCACACTGGGTCCTGAGTCCGGGTTGCAGCACGGAAGGAAAGGCAGCAAGGGGACGGGGGCAGAGATGGAGGAGAGTACAGCGAGGGCTGAGGGAGACGAGGGAGCCTGGGGTCCAGTGCGAACAAAGCCACCATGAGCCAGCCGGGCTCAGGACCCTCACAGACAACCAAGAGCCCACAGGCCCAGCATCGTCTTGGAGGGAAACAGCCGCCTATGCTCTCCAGGGCACTCCCAAAGGCCTGGCCTATGCGCCTCGGTCTCCGAATCAGCTGTGCTCCCTGAGAGGCAGAATTTGTCTTTTCTATTTGTATTTGTTTTCCTAAAAAGGGGGACGGAGAGAGAAGCAAACATGAAAATAACGCCCCAAGGCCTCCGTCCCCACCACTGCGTATCACTCCTAAAGGGCCAGCACTCCCAGTGTCTTATTGATTAGGTGGCTGAAAGCAAACCAGTTTAAAAACTCAAGGTCAGATATAATTCAAAAAAGTTTAGGTATATGCCTCAGTTGATTTTTGTCTTAATTTTAATTTCTTAAAATTAACTGTAATTTTCATTATAATTTTCCCCAAAGTGCCCATTTTTTGCCATGTTCTCATGAAATAAACAAAGGGAAGGATGCCAAGTGACCACAACATGAAAGCTTCAGCCCAAATCTCAGAGTTCGCTTGGTTATGCAAATCACCCAGTCACTCCTTCAGTCCCAACATTCTAAGGACTGGCAAAGAGACCTCAGAGAAAGTTCACAAAAAGACAGAGGACGGGCCGGGCACGGTGGCTCAAGCCTGTAATCCCAGCACTTTGGGAGGCCGAGACGGGCGGATCACGAGGTCAGGAGATCGAGACCATCCTGGCTAACATGGTGAAACCCCGTCTCTACTAAAAAATACAAAAAAACTAGCCGGGCAAGGTGGCGGGCGCCTGTAGTCCCAGCTACTCAGGAGGCTGAGGCAGGAGAATGGCGTGAACCCGGGAGGCGGAGCTTGCAGTGAGCTGAGATCCGGCCACTGCACTCCAGCCTGGGCGACAGAGCGAGACTCCGTCTCAAAAAAAAAAAAAAAAGACAGAGGACGGACAGATAAAGTTCCCTGATGGCAAAACCCACGCTCGTCGAAACCAACTGTGATACAAAGCCTGTGTTGCAGGACAGGGCCCCAGACGGCAGGGCAGGACCGGCAGGAGGCCCACCAACCCTCCTCGCAGGGCTGTTTCAGCCTCAGCAACTTTCTGGGGGACAGCCTCCCTTGGCCTCCACATCCCTCAGGGGGCTTCCATGCCCAGCCCAGCCCTCTCACGGCATGAACCACACTGGACCAGGATGCCTGCTGCCCCGCCTGCCCTGGCCAGGGAGCTCACACAAGCAGAGAGGCTCGATGCCTCCCAGGTCCCAGGCACCCAGCGTTCTGCCGCAGGGAGGCGCGTGCTCCTTGAGGGCAGGTGACCAATTCCAGCGGTGCCAGATCGGCCTCTGATGTGCTGCCCAGCCTCAGCCTACCTAAGCACTCAATAGCAGTAACACTGGTTCCTCATCTACAAAACAGAAATAGCGTGTCCAGCTCATGTCACAGGCTATATGCAAGCACAAATGAAGCAGCAGCAAAGCAAACCTCAGAACAAACCTGCTGTTCATTGTGTTCTCTTAAACGCGCAGAGGGGTTGACTTGGAGCAAGCAAGCCATCAAGGTTGATGTATTATTATGATGAGTTTTGAACACCTATGGTCAAGGAGAGCCAGACCTTTGACGGCAGTAGCTCCTGCCTCACACAGCCTGGCACCCGGAGGCAGCCACGCACCTGCACACCTGTCCACGTGCGACCTGCCCCCACCACTGGGTGCCTCAATCACAGCCTTTCTGTTCCCCGCCAAGCTGTGCTCAATGGTTTCTAATGATTCTCACACCGAGTTTTCTATGTCAAATACATACCGGGAGTTCATTCTTAAATTTCAATATCATTAATCATCCAACATTCAGCATCTCAGAACTCAGAAATTTGCATTTCTACAACAGTGGCTTTGAAAAAGGGACACAAATGCAAATGTTCCACAAACTGTGTCAGAATTTCCAGAGAATTGCCAAAACAAACCATCAACGCTCCATTGACAGTGAATTTTCTGAGCTCTTCAGAATGACTGAGTACTCGTGATTTTTAAAAGACAAAACACAATTTGAGGATCAAAAAAAAAAAAGTAGGTTGAAAAATAAGTCCTTGACTACATGATTTCCAGAACAAACCTTGACTGATTAAGATCCCAGATAATGATGGCATGGAGAATCCAGGCTAGTGACAATCTGAGAGCTGCAGACGCCCCGTGCCGGGTGGCTGGGAGGATGCACATTCAGACAGGCGGTGCTGTGCGTCAGAAAACGTACACAAGTATTTTTGAAACCTTTCCTTTAGAAAGCGGAAGCAAGCGGTACATGAGGATCAAAAGCATTTCTCACCCCAACATCAGCCTGAACCATCAAGGCATTTCCATTGTCCTTCTCTAAAACCTCCAGTTGATGCAGGGCTGGTCTACTCTCCCATGTTCTCAGGGCTCAATCTCACTCCCTCCTACCCAGAACCCCCAGGGCAGCCCATTGCAGGGGCCATGAAGACGCTCTTCTCCAGCTGGCACCAGGCATGCTCTCAGGCCCTGTCTCCGTGTCCGAGCTCCCCTGGACTCCTGCCAGCTGGCTGCACCTGCTGCCTGCACACCCCCTCCTCCTGGGGGCCCTCTTGGGCCTCCCGCAAAGCCACTCTCAGCTCCCAGGCTTTCTCATTACCTCCCGCCACCCTGTTTCTGAGCAAGGGTCATGCTCAGAATCTGCAACCCACCTGCGACCAGAAGCTCAGAATCAATGTCTTGGGTTAACTGCAGGTCTTCAAAATTCCTTTTCTGCCTCTTAAAACTTTGTAGTATTGCTGGCCGGGTACAATGGCTCATACCTGTAATCCACCACTTTGGGAGGCCGAGGGGGCAGGATTGCTTGAGTCCAGGAGTTGGAGACCAGCCTGGACAACATGCTGAGACCCAGTCTCTACAAAAAATTTTAAAAGTTAGCTGGGTGTGGTGGCATGCACCTGTGATCCCAGCTACTAGGGAGCCTGAGGTAGGAGGATCGCTGAAGCCCAGGAAGCTGAGGCTGCAGTACATACCACCACACTCCAGCCTGGGCGACAGCAAGACCCTAACACACACACACACATCCAAAGCACACCCTGTGTAAAACACAACACTCTCAACCCTGTCTAAAAAACACACACTCCCTGTCTAAAACACACACACCTCCGTCTCACACACATGCACTCACCCTAATACACACACACAACACACACACATACACACCATCTCAAACACACATCCGTCTCATGCACTCACCCAACACACACACACACACCCTGTCTAAAACACACACACTCTGTCTAAAACACACATACACACACACCTTAACACACACATCCTGTCTAAAACACACACCCATACTTTAACATACAGTCTAAAACACACACACACACCCTAACACATACACCACACCCTAAAACACACAAATACACCCTAACACACACACACGCACACAGACCATAACACACACCCGTCTAAAACACACATACACACACACCTTAACACACACATATCCTGTCTAAATACCCATACCTTAACATACAGTCTAAAACACACACACACCCTGTCTAACACACACACATGCATACACACACACACCATAACATACACTCATCTAAAACACACACACCCTAACACATACATACCCTAACACACACACATACTCTAAAACACACACATACCCTGACACACACACCGTCTAAACACACAGCCTAACACACACACAAACAGCCTGTCTAAAACCATCACACACACCCTAAAACACACACATATACTAACACATACACACACACCCTAACACACACACATCCTGTCTAAAACACACACACATCCTAACACACTCTCTCACACCCTAACACACACACCCTATCTAAAACACACACCCTAACACACACACATCCTATCTCATACACACCCTGTCTAAAACACACACACATAACCTGTGCAAAACACACACCCTAACACATACACATTGTGTCTAAAACACAAAAACACCCTAACACACACACACACACTCTTTGTGGTATTCCTGAAACAGTCAACCATTGCAGAGCATTAAATGCCATAAAAATGCATCTTTATGAGATCATTTCTATATTAAAATTGTTATTATGTTATATATATTAAAATTATTGTATTAAAATAGAATAATCTTGGCAGCCACAATGGTTAAAATAAACAGATTCAAGATCAAATAAAGTTAGGGCAGAACGTGAGGACTGGAAGCACCCCCAGAGCGAGAGCCTTCTCCCTGGGACTCACAGGATTAACACTCAACAGTGGTTTGAAGCAATTGGATTACCATGAACTCACTAATCACCAAGTTATTGTTGACAGAGACTTTTTAGCTGCTTTTGTGTGGATGGGGTAGTTCAGACTGAACAGAATATTAAGAAATCATAGAATGGCCCAAATTAAAACACTGATCTTAAATTACACAAGTTTCCCACAAAATCCTTTTTTTTATTATTTTTTATTTTTTACTTTTTTTGAGACAGAGTCTTGCTGTGTCAGCCAAGCTCCAGTGCAGTGGCACCATGTCGGCTCGCTGCAACCTTGCCTCCCTGCAGTCTTACCTCCCGGATTCAAGCGATTCTCCTGCCTCAGCCTCCCAAGTAGCTGAGACGACAGGTGCGTACCACCATGCCTGGCTAATTGTTGCATTTTTAGCAGAGACGGGATTTCACCATGTTAACTAGGCTGGTCACGAACTCCTGACCTCAAATGATCTGCCTACCTCGGCCTCCCAAAGTACCAGGATTACAGGTTTGAGCCACCACGCCTGGCCACTTATTTTGTCTTGAACTCAACATTACCTGTACCTCGCACCCAGATTCCAGAAGCGAGAGGATGCTCCAATTACCCGCCACTGCCTGCTCGACCAGCTTCCTATCGAGAGCATCAACCGGGTGACGCAGACACGTCCCGGCAAATCCACTGCGGGGCTCCTTGACACTGAGAACATTTCTGGGCAAGACTTTCTCTAGGCACAAACGTTCCAGAAGGGAAAGTAAATGACACTGGAGGGACAGGGTAGTGTTCAGTGGGTGGCCAAGTAACAACGTCTGCCTTTGCTGCTGGCCAGTCAAGTCGCCAGTATCCTAAGCCTTTAACCACAAGAAAAGACAAGGACAGTGACTTGGGGAACTGGCCTTGGAGGAAAACAAGCGAACGGGAGGAAAAAGGAGCCTTGGCTTGTCCTGCCAGCAGGCCCCTGTAGGCTTCCCGTCCACGCTCCTGGTTTCATGCCGGGGACTCGGCTTCAGGGCAGAGGCTCTGTGCCCTGCATGGCGCATCCCCACAGGGAGGGTGTGGAGGGCTGGCCGGGCAAGGGGCGTAAGGCTCCAGGGCCGCCTTTCAAAGGAGAGCTCTTCCAGACTAAGTCAATCCAGTTCTTTCCTCAGGCCGCTCACATCATTAGAAATCGTTATTTAGAGCAATAAAATCCCAGCAGTTAAGCAGCTTTGACGTCAGAGAACCAGGGCCTGGCTCTGGCAAAGTTCAGCAGGAACAGCAATAAAACCATAACACAAAACTCACCCAGCAGCAGACGACTTTCACAGAACACAGGGCGAGGAAAGCCATGCACGCTGCACTAGAAGGGCACTTCATCATCAGGGCAAAGCCAAGTCATACTACAAATGTGAGAGGGGGCCCATGGGCAGCTGGACTCCCCCAGCCCGGCCTGCCTAGGGAGTGAGCGGCAGCATGGTCACCCACGCCAGGCCACACAGGAGCAGAGCCCCATGCCAGGGGTGGGCAAGGGTGAGCCAGGCAGGCAAGAGTGAGCCGGGTAGGCAGGGCGAAGGACAGGGCCAGCCAGCAGAGGACGGCACAAGAGACGCATGGAGGGAGGAGAGGTACGGCCAGGCAGGCCCCGAGCACCGCGTTGCCCGGTGATGGCAAGGCAGCCCAGGACCCGGCTCCTTGGCTCAAGGAAAGGTACAGTGGTTCCGTGGCTGTGCTCTGACACACCTAGAAATTTCCCGCTCAAGACAGCAGACTGAATCCTTCAGTATTAATGATTTCTCTTCTTCCCAAAACCCACTAAAATGATGAAAGACAAGATTGGAAAGCACTTCCAGCAATGCCTGGCAGTGGACGAACAGGTGCATCAGCTGACAAGAAACACAGAGGAACTTCCCGAAACTAGAGTTCTCTGGGGATGGAGCTGCTGGGGAAGCCACACCAGCAAGTGGGCCTCGCATGGGAGGGAGGGCACAGATCAGGGCAGGCCCCATCCCCGGCCTGAGACATGGACACAGGCCTCTGGGCCACCAGCCAGTGTGTGGGTGTGGTGGCACGCGCGTGTTTTGGCACAAGGGGTCTTGCCACCCAGGGTCCTCTGGGAGGAAGGGCAGACACGTCAGGGAAAGATGATAGTGGACAGGGCATAGGAGGCAGCCAGCGGACTTCAGGCCCCAGGCAAACCACCCCAGCTGCACCCTCCCCACAGATGGAGAGCAGAGAATGGGCTGGGCCGAGGGGTAGCCCTGCCCTCGCCAGCGCGGCCTGTCTTCAGCCTCCGACCCACTGAGACAGAGAATGGAGAGGTCGTGGGTGGTAACGAGACGCACACAACCCAACTCACAGGGGCAGGACAGGCCCGGGCAGGCCGGTGATCAAACTGAACTGCAGCGGCTGAAATTCCCACAGAAAAGGCCAAACGCAGCACCCTGCGGTTTCCAGAGCTGAGCCTCAAAGGACACAGCCTGAAAAGGTTAGAGACAAGTGGATGGAGAAATATTTGTTAGCCAAAAGAAACCAAGGGTAGAAATACCTCATGAAACACTGTAAGCTCTTGGTCAAAGAAACATTAAACAAAGAGAAATATATTGTATTTTGATAAGAGAGCTGATCTACCAAAAGAACAGTCATTAATTTTTAAGCATTGAAGAAAACATTGAACTATATAAAGCAAAAAATGGTTATTAATGTAAAAAGAATATTACAAAACTATAATCACAGTAGAAAAACACACTTTTCCAAGAAATCAAGCAGACAGAAAAAAATAAGCTATACTGATTTAAATAACGAGTTAATATATAAATAAAATAACATATAAAGCATACATATCCTCCTATATATAAATAAAATATATATAAATGAGAGAACTTTTTTTTTTTTTGAGACGGAGTCTCGCTCTGTCTCCAGGCTGGAGTGCAGTGGCACCATCTTGGCTCGCTGCAACCTCTGCCTCCCGGGTTCAAGCGATTCTCCCGCCTCAGCCTCCTGGGTAGCTGGGACTACAGGCCTGCGCCACCACACCCAGCTAATTTTTGTATTTTTAGTAGAGACGGGGTTTCACCATGTTAGCCGGGATGGTCTCGATCTCTTGACCTCGTGATCCGCCCACCTTGACCTTCGAAAGTGCTGGGATTACAGGTGTGAGCCACCGCGCCCAGCCAAGAACTTTAAATACAATATTGATATATACATATAGATGTCTTTAGGCTAAAACAAAATCATAAGAGCATACTTTCTCTTCAAATGCCTGCAGAGTATGTACAAATTATGATTATGTGTACACCAAGTCATACAAAAATATGCACCCCCATTAAAATAATCAAGTGAACTCAAACAATAATCTTCCCCTAGCACACTGACAAAGAGGAAAGAGAGTGAAGCTGCCCAGTGCTGGTACAGCACAAATGAAAAATACGCATCCTCTTACACTGGAATTAGGAGATCAGCTGGAACGAGGCTTCTGGAGCAATCTGACAGGAAACCTAATGTTGTTTTTAAGTGCATGGGCCCGCTGACCCAGCTTCCACTTCCTGGAACTTGTCTAGTAGTGATACTTAGAAGTTTATAAAATATATGTATAATAATTGTTTGATGCCAGTTTGGGATTGGTATAAACACTGCTACAACCACATAAATATCCATTCTCAAGGGATCAAAAAGAGCAAGTTATAGTTACACACATACTGATACCAAAAGATGCTTATAACACATTAAAATGGACAGAATGTAAAACATAGGGCCCTGCATATAGAATTATACTCTATGAAAATGCTCACACACACAACACTATGTTTAGACACAGAAAAAAGATACGCTCTCACCCAACAGCCGCCCGGTGCAGGAGGGAGACAGCCAGCTCCACTCGATGTCTGTTTAGACGCTTTGATCCACAGCGCTTAATTTTGTCTTGGAATCATCATAAACCATTTCTTTACATCAGTCAATACATAAACAATTTAACTCAATAAAACTTCCATGTCTAAAATAACCTGGAATCCTGCCCTCTGGAATTTTCAGACAAAGCCGATTCCACCCAGGGAAAGATGTGTGTAAGCGTTCCAGGCAATCTCAAAGAGAGTGACCCAGACCCTGAGCCTCCTCCTCTGCTCTAAGGAGCTGAACCCACAGCCAAGGCTAACAGAGCCTCAGGTGCCTGTCCAAGCATCTGTCGAGTGGCCACCGTCTTCTCTCTCAGGTGAACGCAAGACAGAAGTCGATGGCTAAGTGCCCTTGAAGGCCACGGTGCGCTGGAAGTGGCAGGAGGCTAGGCAGCACAGGAGTAGCTGTGCAGGAACCCCACACTCAGGCAGGTCGGTGGTGGGCCTCAAGGTTTCGTTACGGCGCACGCTCGGTGACTTTCCGAGGACAGACAGTGTGAAGTCGTAAATGGACGGGCCCATGACATGCTTCTGAAGCTCAGAGCAGGACAGGCTTGCTCCCCAATCCCGTGGGCCCCGACCTGCCTGCTCTGTGACCTCAGGTAAGTTCCTTCTTCCCTCCAGGCCTGAGATGATCTGGGGCTGTATTAAATGCATATAGAATTATACGTAAAATGCTGAGCGCAGCCTCTCACAGAGGCACTCAAACACCAGGAACAACCATGGCCACCAACTGAATGGGAACATGAGCTTCTTCCCAGGTAGCCCAGACGCGCGGTCGGAGGAGCACTCCCACCCCTCACACAACCCCTCATAAAACAACAAAGACACTGGGCAAGAAACCAGCTCTCCACATCACAACCTAACCTTTAAACATCACCCTTGTCAAAAAGCACTTCTCTCCTGGCAGCGACAAAACCTGTGTGACACTCAAGTCAGCCTGCAAACCAGGGCCGCAGACTTGACTCCAGATCCTCCCAGGTTTTATCATTCTTCTTTCACCAAGAGGAAGAACAAACCATCCATTCTGCACTGTGTGCTGTCAAAAACCAACGGTGACCACTATCAAGAAAAACAAAAGTCTCGAATTCAGAAAACAAGCTGCAGCCACAAGAAATTCTACTTTGGAAAAAGAAAGCCCCACTGTGTGCCCAGAGAAGAAAAGACCAGGCCTTACCTGGATGGCTTTGGGAGCTCATTGCTGGCAATGTCCACTCCTTTAAGTGATTCGAAATGGCTCAAAATTTCCACGGAAACGATAGCTCCAGTGAGCTCCGAACTCCCACCAACACATACAAGTACCGGGACAGTCAGGGCTGGGTCACAGACGTTCAAACGCAGAGCCTCACCGGCAAGGTCTCATGAGCCAGGTAACCCACAAGGAGAGCAGAGGCGTCTGCTGGCTTCTGCAGATGAACCTGCAAGGTTAGGAGAAAAGAGACTGGAGTTACAACATGGAAGTTCCGATCTGGAAAACAACATCCAACTAGGGAAATGATGACTTCCTTTTTTTTTTTTTTTTTGAGACAGAGTCTTGCTCTGTCTCCCAGGCGGCAGCATAGTGGCACAATCTGGGCTCACTGCAACCTCCACCACCCCCACAACCCTGGGTTCAAGCAATTCTCCTGCCCCAGCCTCCCAAGTAGCTGAGATCACAGGTGCATGCCACCAGGCATGGCTAATTTTTGTATTTTTAGTAGAAACGGGGTTTCACCATGTTGGCCAGGCTGGTCTCGAACTCCTGACCTCAAGTGATCCACCCACCTCGGCCTCCCACAGTGCTGGGATTATAGGCGTGAGCCACCATGCCCCACCAACTTCCTTCTTTATCCTTGTTCTGACCAAGGACTGATAGAACAGTTCAAATGGAATCATTTCTACAAATACGAGCAGTTGGGATTTTTGTTAGTAAATCACAGACATGTAGAAATGTCTCTGGAGAGCTGGGTTTCTCGGCCTCAGCACCACTGGGATTTGGGTTTGTGTATTCAGTTGTTGGGGTGTAGGGGCTGCCACACACATTATAAAACATTTAGTAGGATCCTGGGCCTCCACACACCAGATGCCAGTAGCATCTTCCAAGTCATGACAACCAAAAATGTCTCCAGGGAGTGCCAAAGGTCCTCTTGGGGACAGTATCATCCCCTGGTTCAAAATCTCTGATCTAGAGACAGCTTCCTTACTCATTCCAGAAGTTTCCCCAACAATAGGCTTTTGAGAGGAAGCAGAGTATCTTCCAACTAATATAAATTTATTCTAAGTTATATTAGCTTATGAAATAAATATGAAATAAAATGTTTTAAAAGAAAAATCACTTTCAGCACATTCCCACCACAGAATGTCATTACTGCACACTTGCGTCAGCCTCGATCCATAGACATTCATATTCACAATGTCTGTGTAATCACAGAATGTAATTCTAAAGTCCGCATTCCTCACGTAACATGATAACCTAAAATAGTTCCCTCATGTTTCTGTCTTCGTAATGACAGTTTTTTTTTTTTTCATTTTCTGCTTATAAAAACAATACATGCTCATCACAGGCAAGTATTTAAAAAGTCATCCATGATGCCATCACACAGAGACAAGCCCTCGGTAACATTCTGACATGCTTCCTTGCCATTGTTTTTCTTTGCCTTTTGCCCATACGAACCTCTAATGATACAGTTGTCTGCCATGTTCTCTGGGCTGATATTAAAGCCAGGCGTTTTCCAATGGCATTAACAATACCTGGTAAGCTTCGTTTTGAAGGGTTGTTTCCTATCCCATGTGTGATAGACAGCTGCCCCGCCCCACTTCAGGAGCTTCGGATGAGCCTGATGCACCCAAGGAAGTGTCAGGCCAAAGACTGGCATGTGACACCAGCTGAGCTCGTCCAGTTCTCTTTCCAAGGCCTACCTCTTCAATAGATCAGTCACTAGATGAACCCAAAAGGGACAAGTCTCAGAACTCCTACCACTGAGAGTCCCTGGCTGATCCCAGCTCAAGTGCTTCTGTGTTCATCTTTCTTTAAAAATGTGACAAATTCCTTTTCTTAATTAGTCTAGAATATTTTTTTGTTGTTGCCATTGAATTGCTTATAACCAAAGAACTCTAACCAATTCATCATGTAAAGAATCAGCCCAGCCCCCAAGGCTGTCTATCTAGATGCTTTCCAATTTTGTGTTCATTGTATCTACAACTCTGATTAATATCTTCATGACTGTTGTTCTGTATCTGGTTATCTCCTTAGGAACAACAATGACTTATTTGTCTTCAGGGTCAGAATGTTTATTCATCTCTTGGTTAGAAAGAGACATTTTCTTGCAGGGAATGTAGATGGCATATTTTGCAAACCCTCACAAATCTCAGATGACAGTATCCTTCACACAAAAAAACATCTTGGCTGGGTATAAAAATCTTGGATCAGAAATATGCCCCCCTCAAATCTTTGGATGTCATTCCCCCCTCAACATTGAAGAGAAGTTTAAGTCCAGCTCAACCACAGCTTCTTTCCAGGTAAAACATTGGGGGCTGAGTCTTAATGTTGTGATTGTTGCCATTTCCTCCCACCTGGAATCTACTAGCATTTTTTTTCTTGAATCTTAAAATTCAAAAATGTTGTCAGAAGATACATAAGTAAGAGTCTTTTATTTTGTTCAAAATATGACTCTTTCAACAAATACAAGTCTTCTTTCTGCTCAGGAAAATGCTCTTCAATTACGTCATTGATTATTATTTTTGTTAAACTTGTTCTGGCTTCTTCAGAGTTCCTATGCTGTTTGGCTGAAGTCTCCCCATCAGATCTGGCCTCTTTCACCGGTGACACATCTGTTGTTTATTCTGCATTCCCAGGCAGCCTCTCAAGTATGTCCTTCACTTCACTGCTGCTATTTTCCACAATATCCACTTTACTCCTTATGGTTTCAAATACAGATTTTAACTAAGCCATGAACTCTTTGTTCTCAACCACTTCCCTTTAAACTCATCCCATCATCTTCTCCCTCGGCCTAGTCCCTCCTCATGCATCACCTTCTGTCTCTCTTTGTTGAGCCAGGTCTTCTTTTAGCCAAAGTCTTTTGAAAATATTTTTTCCTGATTTAATTTCATTTTCAGAGGCATATTCTTCTGCACTTCAGGATATTTCCCTCTTCCACACATTCTGGGATACCTTTTTTTTTTTTTTGGACAGGTCCAAAGGTGAGGTTTATTTCTGTTTATTTATCCTCAAATAAGAATAAGCTCTAGTCCAGACCTGAGGATTGCCAAGAGGCTATGTGTGCTCACTCCTACCCTGTTCTGTGTTCACTTTAACACTGGTCAATTATGCTCCTCAAAGCTACTGTTCTGGCAAGCTGACATGCACAGTTCCCAGCCAAATGTCCAGTGTCTAGCAAGGTTTCACCTAACATCGCACTGACAGCTAGAGACGGATTCTTCTCCCAACTGCGGATTCAACAGAACACAGGCGTTTCCACTATAATAGAAATGTTTTGGAAGAACCTCATGCTCTTGCAAAACTGTATATGAAAAACACAAGGGCTTATCTAAAAAAACAGAAAAGTTGCAGTAGACTATTCAAAACTATGCTATTTCATCACCAAGGTATTACAAAAATTAATAACTCAAGAAAAACATGACACAGTTTAAAAATCTATCTATCTATCTATCTATCTATCTATCTATCTATCTATCTATCTAATAGTCCTAATAAACATCCAGTAAACTTAGAAATTTACCTTTTAAAAAGGTGAAAACAGTTTGATGGAACAGTAAAAGGAAGAATTAAAGCATTAAGTTATAGAATCAGGGACAGCTAAACCCAACTATATCAGTGAGCATATCAAACTGTCTGAACACCCCATTTAAAGGGCAGGGGTTGTCAGACTGGATAACAAAGCAAGACCCCACTTTCCCAGAGTATAAAGAGGAATCTTGTGAGGAAGACTAAAAAGCATTTGGAGAGAGGAGGCTATGTGTTTTACAAGGTACAATCAATCTTCCCCAAGCACTATACACCCAACTATGTGCTGCTTACAAGGAATCTATCTTATGTTTAAAATACACAAACAGATTAAAAGATGGACAAATGTATATCACATAACTAATCAAAAGGAAGCGGTAATGGTTATATTTATATTGAAGTAAATTTTAAACAAAGAACATTACCAGCAATACAGAAGACCACTTCATAATGATAGCGGGGTTGGTTCGCCAAGTGGACACATAGTCCTAAACATTTATGCACCTGCTAGCAGAGCTTCACACTTGACGCAAGCAGTGTGCGCAGGTATTCACTCACACCTCGGTATTTCCATACAAGTTTACATTTCAACAATCATGAGTCTATACTGAGACCTCAGATCCCAACATCACAAGGTATAAAATAAAATCATAATAAAATATAAAATAATAAAAGCCTAAGAAGAAATGGACAAATCTACAATTATAACTAGGAATTTTCACACCCTGCCCTTAGTAACTGTTAGAACAACTAGACAGAAAATAAGTAAGAACAGAGAAGACTCGACCACTACCACCCAACTTGACCAAAATGACATTCATGGAACACTCCATAAACAACAGCTGAATACACATTATTCACATTCTTTTTTGAAAACATGCACAGAACATTTACCAAGATAGAACATCTTCTGGGCCATAAAACCAGTCTCAAATTTAAAAGGACACAAGTCAAGTCATACAAAGTATGTTCTCTGACAAAACTGAAATTAAACTAGAAATCAATAACAAAGATATCTGAAAATCCTAAGTATTTGCAAACTAACACATCATGGGTCAAAGAAAAAATTTAAAAGAAATGAGAAAGCACTCTGAAATCAATAAAAATGAAAATACAACATATAAAAATCTGCAGTGCTGAGGAGGAAACGTAAGCACCAAATGCCTGTGTTAGAAAAGAAGGCCTCGATTCAATGACCTTAGATTTCACTTTAAAAAATTAGAAAAAGAACAAATTAAACTCAAAATAAGAGGCAAAAAAAAAGAAAAACGGTAACAGAAGAAATCAATGTAACAGAAAAGAGAAAAATCAATGAAACTCAAAGCTGATTCTTTGGGACTATAAAATTGATAAAACTCTAGCCGAGCTGATAAAGAGAAAGACAAAGATTGACAACACTGAGAAGGAGAGAGGGCAGGTGTGGAGGCTCACACCTGTAATCGTAGAATTTTGGGAGGCCAAGGTGGGCGTCTTGCTTGAGCTCAGGAGTTCGAGACCAGCCTGCGCAACATTGTGAAGCCCTGTCTCTACAAAAAATTAAAAAAATAAGCCGGGCGTGGTGGCACATGCCTGCAGTTCCAGCTCCTCGGGAGACTGAGGTGGGAGGATCGCTTGAACCCAGGAGGTCAAGGTTGCAGTGAGCCAAGATCACGCCACCGTACCCAGCCTGGGTGACAGAGCAAGACTCTGTGCCCAAAAAAAAAAAGAACAAGAGTGGGAATTGACTATAGATTGCACAAATATTAAAAGGACAATGGGGAATATTATGAAAAACTTTATGCCAATGAATTTGACAACTTAGATGAAATTAACAAATGCCTTGAAAAACCCAAGCTACCAACGCTCATTCAAGAGAGAGACACGACAGCAACACACATCTTCATGGGCCTGGATCCATCAGGGCGGCCGGCCTGTGACACTCACTGTCATGATGTCTGCCTGGTGGTGACATCCAAATCGCCTTTTTTCTGCACTTATTACTTAGAATTCCAATGCAAGGACGAGCTTTCACTGCTCCATCTTTCCAGTGACTCAGTAATCTAATTCCATTCGTATGGACTCACAGTTACGTTATCCTCTGTGTTATTAGTCCAATACTGTCCCCATTTGTGTTGCTGCTAAAGCGCCCGCCATTGGGAGCTCCTGCAAGCCAGCTCATATGTTTTTCTGGCAAGCCTCCACTCCAGTCTTTTTTTTTTTTTTTTTTTTTTTTTTTTTTTTTTGCAGCATTTCTTACTTTCTGATTTTACAAGATGTCCCTGTCACAGCCCCGGAATCAATGGCTTCTCCAGGGAACCCCGGTTCCTTGTTTGGGAGGACTGTGTTCAGACCCAATCTAGTGCTAGATGTGCTCATTGCTGCTGGGCGACAGAGCGCGCAGGGCCCTCTTAGCAGGCGGTGTGCGTAGGTACTCACTCACACCTCAGTATTTCCGTACGAGTTTACACTTGTACAATCACGAGTCTATACCGAGACCTCAGACGCCAGCATTACAAGGTGGAGTTTAGTCTTCCCCTTTCCTTGTTTTTATTAACTATCTTTCTAACAGTGGGAAACCTGGTTCCTATTAGCTACAGTATCTTGTCTCATTTGTTCAATTCTGGTCCACACATCAAGTCGTTTCAGAATTGCTCACCTCTACATATGAGAAACACACTCACAAGACCACCATTTATAGACGATTCTCCTTGTTCTCAGCCTTACCGTGTCCATCTAAGGCACTGGTTTCCAGAGTCATCAGGTGAGTGCATTTGCAAGAGAGTTAAATTCCTTGGTTAGTGTATGTATTTCATTTCGGGTTCCCCACATACTGGTTGGTTTTAGTCATTTATTTTTTGGATATGTAAAAAGTACAAATATTTTAAGTAAAAAAAAGTGTTCATATTGATATTTGCAATTTAAGATTTCACAGGTTTTAACATGAATTTCCCTTTAAAAACAAAAAAAAGCTTTTATATTATGAAAACTTCAAACATACACGAAGTAAAGAGAACCGTGTTACAGCCCACAGCCCCTAGCTTCGACGCCGGCCAACACCTTGGCATTCACGCTCCATCGGTACCCCCTTCCACCTACACTGACATGTCCAAAAGTCAACCGCACCATTTTGAAAATGGGTATACCCCGTGCAACCCTATGACTAGGTGAGTTTTTCCTTACGTTTAAATGCATAGCCAAGCTAATGAGAAATACGTTTGACAGCATGATGTGTCCAGAATCCAGCTGTGTCATAAACAAGAGCGCTTCTTGGAATCGTGTGTCCTCTGCACTAAGGGAAGCAGAAGCCACTGCAAGCTTCTGAGCAGGACAGAGGATCTGGGGCTGGGCTGAGATGACAGAAGCAGCTTGGGCAGGGACCCCTTCCCAGAGCTGGCAGGTGGGGGCTCTAGCCACTGGGGAGTGCTTGGAAAACATTCCCCTCCACTTGGTCACATACTCAGCCTCCGGGTCTCCTTTTCAGTCAGAAATGGTCGTTCCCTGGTGGCTCTGGTGAAGGCTCACTGAGAGCCGGGTCACCAGGGCCCACCCACATCCTCCTGGGAGGAAGCCAGTGGGAGCTGCGATTTAGAGAGGAAGCAGAAGACGGGGGACTCTGCAGACGAGTGCATCTGACATGAGGAGGCTAAGAAGCCAGCTCCAGAACCTGCTGGGCAGAACATCAATGCCCACAGTCTGTGAACCCTTCCTTCTGGAAATCAGTGAGAACGCAGGGCGCTTGAGCCAAAGGAAGTGAGAATTCAGGTTTTACAGAGCAGGCATGCGGCACCGAAGGGACACCTGTTAGAAGTTCACGGTTGCAAGCAATAGAAATGGACTTTGGATAATCTAGGCAAACAGAGGAAGCTCCTGGGAGGGAACGGGGTAGCTGGCAAAACAGGTGGAGGGACCCAGAGGCAGGAATTAATGGAGAATCCCTTCAGAACACTGTCCAACCACACCTGATGGCCTGCGATGAGCCACACCCCTTGACTGGGGAGGCCAGGACACCCTTACAGACAGCGCCACCAAGGTGAGTCCAATGGGAACAAGGGTCATTCCTCGAAGGAAAGCTAAAGTGTCATTACCAGAGGGGGAAATAGGACCAGGCAGACAGATGCCAGACAGTCGCAAGGGGACCTAGAGACCCCGGCTCCCGTGTTACAGCTGGGGAGACTGAGTCAGCAGCCATGATGCTCAGTTGGGCTAAAAAAGTAGCTCCAACAGCCACAGACAGGACTGTCAGGGTCTGCCCAGGCGCCCCACCTTCTTGCAGCAGGACTCCAAGGTGTTCTGGCTCTGGCTGGGTCTGTTGTGACCCATGTGCTGGCTTATCTGATGAGCACCTGCCCCGTGCCTGGCTGTAAGTTCTGCTGAGAGCAAACGAGGACATGTGTTTCTTCGCATCCCCGGATCCTGGCTTGGAAAAGAGTACTAGACAGGAAGCGGGGGCACCCGAGCTCCACCTGGCTCCTCAGGACAGGGCACTGGACAGGGAGCGGGGGCGCCCGAGCTCCACCTGGCCCCGGCACTACCCCAGAGGGCTCTCGCACCCTGGACCAGTGCCTTGTCACCCCTGAGCCTGCTTCTCTTCTCCCCACCTAAGTACTGGGTTGGAGTTTGTCGGCATCCCTGGTGTGCTGCAGGAAAAAGGCTCTGGGACCAGTGCTGTCTGGGAAATGGAAGTTCTCCAGATGGCTTAGAGGCTACAGGTGAGCACAGGAAAGGCCCCTCTCTCTCCACCTCCACACCCACATGTCCCACCTCCCAGAAGCTGCTCCTGACCACCCCGCCCCAGACGCTCACTCCTGTCACCCTCCTTCCTTGCCCTTGCAAGTTCTTTCCTTTTTCTGATATTTCATTCTATGTTGACGTTAAGCAGTTGTTTATTTTCTCATTATCTGTCGGCCCCTCTGCCTGTCCCTGGCTGGAATGCGGCCTCCTGTTGAAGCCCTGACACAAGGCACACAGTAGGCACACAACAAAACTGTGAACTGGATGAACGTTTTAAGGCGTTCCTGGATTCCCCTCAGCAACGACCTCACAGGGGCTGAAGTTGAAAGCAAATTGCAAAAGAAACTGTTTTCTGCCTTCTGGCGGCTAGAGTTAAGTTCTAAGGATCTGATATCAAAGACTCCAGGAATTCACAAGTTTGTGGTACTTTAAGCCTCAGGACTCCCAAGCCTCTGACAGCCTGCAGAGGGCTGCCATGAGAAAACCAGAGTCACATACAATGCAGGGAACTGCTGTTGGCCCTCAGAATATCTGGGTTAAAAGAAAAACTTCACATGCATCTTCATGAAGATCACGGGCAGAGAGGAGAAAATTTAAGGAGTTAAGAACAAACAATTCTACAGCTGAAAACTAAATGAAACCCCTCATAAAGAAAGCAGTGCTATCTCGAGCCCACGAGGAAAGCAGAGTCTTTTCCATTGGATCTGGGATGAGAACCTGTCAGTCAGCTGTCTGCCTGGCTTAGTCATACCTCTCCTCTTCCTGCCCGTTCCGTCACTTTCCCCTTAGGTGGTGTGTCTTTGAACAACCCAATGCAACACTCACAACATAAAAATGTACTACAAATTAAATGCTTTAATAAGACTTAAGCATGATCTAGTTCTTTTTGTCTTGATGTATGTGTCTAATGATAACTTCACTAACCAGATTAGACACCTACGATGATCACTTTTCTAAGAAAACACATGGAAAGCACATGCTACTAAGATCTCAAGAATCCATTTGTTTCTGAAAGGCGTTTGAAATGTATATCTGCATATCCCTAACTAAAATACATTCTAATAAATAATAGACGAATGTAGACATACTACAACTTTCAAACACAAAGGCTTTTATGACTGTATTTTCCCCTAACTTACCAGATGCACTAAAGTCCACATTGAGCCTCAGAGCCTGTGATATTAATTTACAAGCACCTTTAGCAAGACGGGAATGGTCACTCTGCCAAGTGGGCAGTTTCTGACACTGGGCATCTATTTATATAAAGACATCTCTTTATTTTCATTTCTGCTCCACACAGAATAAATGAAAGCAAATGCATCACTGACGCTTAAGTGTGGGTGTATTTGCTTCACCAAACACTTGGAGTCTAAGGTTACCTATGGTTCCTCCCTCCTGCAGCTTGGAAATTTTGAAATTTTAGTTGACTTAACTTCTTTCTTTCTTTTTTTTTTTTTTTTTTTTTTTTTTTTGAGACGGTGTCTGGCTCTGTCGCCCAGGCTGGAGTGCAGTGGCCGGATCTCAGCTCACTGCAAGCTCCGCCTCCCGGGTTTACGCCATTCTCCTGCCTCAGCCCCCGGAGTAGCTGGGACTACAGGCGCCCGGCACCTCGCCCGGCTAGTTTTTTGTATTTTTTAAGTAGAGACGGGGTTTCACCGTGTTAACCAGGATGGTCTCGATCTCCTGACCTCGTGATCCACCCGTCTCGGCCTCCCAAAGTGCTGGGATTAGCGCTGTCACGTTTCTTTGTGGTAGCTTGGTAAGATTTTTTAGAAGAATGTTCTCTGATGGATTCATAGCTGCTAAGACTTTTGCTCTTTGGAAAGTTTATGGTTTATTCCATGACTTAATTTCATGACTTAATTTCATGGAATAAGCCATAAACTTTCCAAAGAGCAAAAGTCTTAGCAGCTATGAATCCATCAGAGAACATTCTTCTAAAAAATCTTACCAAGCTACCACAAAGAAATGTGACAGCGCGGGGAGGGCCAGTCTGATCCCTTACCACAGACCCTCCCCGCCCCATTTCACGGGCAGTGACTGTGGTTCAAAGTGCTCACCATGGCCTCAGCCTGCCATGCTGGTGAAGGAACGGCAAGCGCTAGAGAACCAAAAGGAGAACCCAGAGGCACACAAAGGAGAGCAGCCTGCAGAACCCAGTCCAGAACAGCAAATACAGACCATCTCCTGGGCAACAGAGAGCCTTCCCCAAACAGGGAGTGAGGCCACGATACCCACTCTCATCACTTCCGCTCAACACCCTGGCAGAGATCCTAGCCAGGGCAGTAAGGCAAGAAAAGAAAAGAAAGCAAAAAGACTAGAAAAGAAAATGTCACTCTTCACAGATGATACAGTGTATACACAGAAAACTCAAAACCATCTACCAATAACTTCTAAAATAACCAAGTGAATTTTATAGGACTGCTGAGTAAAAGGTTAATGATGTACCAAAATTAAAAGCTATTGTATTTCTATATAGCGGCAATAAGCAAATACAAAATAAGCTTTGAAAACAAGATAACATGCATAATAGCATACAACACTGGCAAATATCCAGGACTAAATCTATCAAGAGACAAGTAAGAATTTTATATGGAAAACTACAAAACGTAAGTGAAATTAGAGATCTCAATACATGGAGGAATGTACCACGTGCATGGACTGGAAAACCCAGTGAGATTCAGATGTCAATGTTTTGCAAAGTAATCGGCAGTCAATGCAATCGCAATCAAAATCCCAGCAGAATTTTTTTGAAAACTGACGATTTTACATTTTAAATGGAAGCACAAAGAACCTGAAATAGCAATCTGGAAGAGAAACAAGCTTGGGGGACGCACACTACCAAATATCAAGACTTCTTCTAAACCTGTGTAATTAAAGTAAACCAAGGAGAAAATGCCAGGATGAGACCAACACAGAGTCATCTGATTATAGTGAAGATTCCACCCCAAATCCATAGGGAAAACAGGATCTTTTCAAGACGCAGTGCTTGTGTCAACTGCTCTTTTATGCTAAATGAACCGCAGCCCATACAGCCCGCCATGCTGGAAATCAGTATGAGCTGGACTGCCGACCTAAATGTTAAAGGTCAGCAATGAGGCCCGGTCTAAAAGACAACAACAGAAACTATCTTCAGGTGGGCAAAGATGGACAGATATTAAAAAGTACCGACCACAAAGGAAAGAAAATGATAAATTGTGCTGCACTCAAATTAAGAACATTGGTTTATCAAAAGATGCAGAAGACAGAAAAGGCAAGCTACAAAATAGAAGAGACCCTGCCACACGTACACCCAGCAAGGGACGGATATTCACAATATATAAATAATTCCTACAAATCACAAAAGAAAAAAAGGCAGACAACCTGAATGAAAAATAAGCGAAACACATCAACAGGTACTTTACAAGACAGGATTCCAACTGGTCAATAAACACATACAAGGTCCTCCGCATCTGTGACGGCAGGGAAATGCAATAAAGCCACGGTGGAACACTCCATACCCTCCAAAATGACTAAACTCTATAAACGAAAAGACACTATGTGTTGGTAAGGGTGTGGCTGGCCGGCACTTGCACACGGGGCCACAAAACAGTGAACGGCACACACCCTGTGGGAAACCCTCAGTGGCAGGTACTACAGCCAAACATACAAGTGCCATGCCCCAGCAATGCCACCCCTCGGCATCTACCCAACAGAAAGGCATCTACAAAGACACGGCAGCATTATCTGTAATAGTTAAAAACTAGAAACCTCCCAAACGTGCCAACAGCTGCATGAATAAATACGTTGTGGTATCATCATACCACAGAACACCATACAGCAGTAAAAATAAACAAACTACACCTATATGCAGTGATATAGATAAATCACACAAACATCATGTTGAGAAAAAGCAGACACACGCTGCAGCACCTACTGTACGGCTCCATGTGCATAAAAGGTGAAAACAGCAACACTAATCCGCGATGGGAGACGTCTAGACAGGTTCCCCTGGGAGGGGTGGGGGATGGCCACTGAAGGAAGAACAAGGGAGCGGTGGGGGTCTGGAATGCCTGCTCCTTGATCCCTGGAAGAGGAGCCAGAGCCTTCACCTGTGGAAAGTCAGCACCCGCATACTCTTCCTGGCTTGTGTACTTTTCTCATGTATTTTATAATTTTATAATTCATGTATTTTATAATTCAATAAAAAAACTGGTGCAGATCAATGACTCAAAGCCATCTTGCACCAAGAAAGATCCAAATAATAACACCCATCTGACTGGTCCATTCAGCTTGCACGATCTTACCTGGACTTTCTGGACAGTGAGGCAGTATTTTATAGTTCTTGCCACCATTTTCTTACAATCAGCACATGTAGGAGAAATAGTCGCCATACCACTCCTCTTAAAAGAAACCTCACAGAAACAGAAAAGAATTATTTCAGAATCCACGAGGGTGCAAACACAGAGTGCAGATTTTAGACGGAGAAAAAACAGGGAATTCCCAAAGAAGCACTAAGTCAGCTTTATCAGACAAAATACATATGAAATCCTTTTAATTTGTGTAATTAAATGATTAGTTTAATTTGAATTTAGTGTAAGTAAAACTGGAATAAACTTTAAGCTTTAGAAAGCGAACTGTTGCTATATGACATTTCTGACTCCTGTCTGTACAGTGAGTTTAATAAGCACTGTTTTCCTGAGTGAAATGTGGAGTGCAAGGTCTGGCTATTGGGTTTTATAAGAGTGTCATTTTATGATACACGGCCACATGGCACAAGACTTCAGCTATTTTTCCCCCATAATTTGTCGGGACAGATTTATACTTTAGTTTCATAATGGACTCTACACTTGAAAGTAATAAAATTCCACTTCACCGTGTTGTAACAGGAATAAAATAGGAAGCATTTCACACAATCCACAGGCTTATGCTGAACAAGGCCAAAACAGGCTCTGCTGAGCTGAGGCCACCATTCCATCTGAGGCTCTGACTCTCTCCACCCAACCTGGAACATTCAGAAGATCGGAGGCCAAGAGGAAAAAGAGGAGGGGCCATGGGAGCCAGCAAGGCTAGGTCTTCAGAGCCATGTGCATGGCACTGGGGGACACACACAGACACGCATGCACAGGCCAGGGTCATCAGGGTCATGCGCGTGGCACCGAGGGACACAGACGGACACGCACGCACAGGCCAGGGTCGTCAGGGTCATGCGCGTGGCAGCGGGGGACACACACGGACACGCACGCACAGGCCAGGGTCGTCAGGGTCATGCGCGTGGCAGCGGGGGACACGCACGCACAGGCCAGGGTCGTCAGGGTCATGCGCGTGGCACTGGCAGACACAGACACACAGATGAACACACAAGAACAATTGTCCATTAGCAGCAACAGAGCATCAACTTTCTCCATGGAGGAAAACAGACGTCAGCACTGAACTTTCTCCATGGAGGAAAAGAGATGTCAGCACTGAGGCCCTTTTGCAGATGCCCAGGTGTGTTTATTGCCAGCCTGCATAAGCGTAAGAGCGGATAAAGATCCACATTCTGGCCTACGATCTCTAGCATGTACAAACTTATTGGTAAAACAAACTCTGGAGATGAAGAGTCCAAATGGAGAAGGCATCCAGCTAAAACAAGACTTGTTTCCATTCGCTGTGAAATAAAAGAATTTCAGAGAAAAAGATTCAGACACACACAGGAGGCCCAGGGATTTGACTTACAGTATGAAACACTGGGTTCAATGGATCATTAAACATCAACCGCCACGAGCCCCCCGAGAGAGCAAAAGGCCAGCAGGGTCCCAGGCAGATGGCTGCAACCCCACGAAGGAAACATGACTTATGCCCTACACAGGGCATCCCCGGGGCAGGTGACAAACAGCCCCAGAACCTTATGTCAATACCAGACTCAGTAAGGAAAGATCTCTTCCACCATCACCACCATTAACCCAAGCACACACAGCTTCACCAACAACGTGCCTGAAAGTCTCCATCACTGACAGGCACTTGAGGATGGAAAATAGCCCTTTGACAAAAGACTCTATCAGTCAAATGAGTGATCAGCCCCCAGAACTCAGCCACACAGAAACCCTTTTCTAAAACTGCGGTCCTCATAATGCGATTTGGGGTCCCAGAGGGTCCCCGAGACCCTTACAAGGGGTGTATGAAGTCCAATCTTTGTTCATAATAGAAAAATGTCATGTGCCCTTCTCTCATGGCAGTACAGCGGAGTTTTCCAGAGGCCACGTGAAATGGAATGAATGAGAGCCAGTATGAGAAGCAGAAATACTGGGGCTGTTAAGCCATGCCTTCCAGAGACTGGCAAAGGGTAAAATGATGCCTCTCTTCTCATGACACTTTGTGTTTTACCAAACGGTTATTTTTCATTAAAAATGTTACCTATCTATTTAACATGTAATGGGTTTAGTTTTAAATGAGTAAGAACATTTTTTAGATGTGAGTTCGTTTCTAATACAATAAATACCAATACAGGTTGAGTATCCCTAATCTAAGAATCCACAAACCAAAATGATCCAAAATCTGAAATTTTCTGAGCACCAACACGAAGCCCCAAGTGGAAAATTCCATTCCTGACCTCATGCGGTGGGTCACAGTCAAAACTGTTTTGCAAACAAAATTATTAAAAATACTATATGAAATTACCTTCACATTATGTGTATAAGGTGAACTGAAAAACAAATTCCATGTTTAGGCTGGGTGTGGTGGCTCACGCCTGTAACCCCAGCACTTTGGGAGGCTGAGGCTGGTGGATCACCTGTGGTAAGCCTGGTCAACATGGTGAAACCCCATCTCTACTAAAAATACAAAAATTAGCCAGTCATGGTGGTATATGCCTGTAATTCCAGCTACTCAGGAGGGAGGCTGAGGCAGGAGAATCACTTGAACCTGGGAGGCGGAGGTGGCAATGAGCTGAGATCACGCCATTGCACTCGAGCCTGGGCAACAGAGTAAGACACTGTCTCTAAGGAAATAAATTTATTTATTTATTTCTTGTTTAGACTCGGGTCCCATCCCCAAAATATCTCATTATGTATATACAAATACTTCAAAATCCACAAACTCTAAAAGCCTAAACACTTCTGGTTCCAAACATGTCAGAAGGACAGTCAGCCTGTGCATCTAAGTCATTTAAGCAAAAGCTCTTTGGAGTCCAGGCTAATTTGCAGGAGTGTGAAGGGCTCCTGAGTCTGAGAACCGTGGCTCTGCAGGTGTGTTCCAACCCTCTTCCTTCGGAGACACAGGAGGGCCCGGAATGGCAGATGCGAGGGATGTGAGGCCCGCAGAGACACAGGAACTTGGCTGTGAGGGATTCGGGGACTAGCAAAGGGGGCAATCAGAAGACCCTGGAATGCACCGGTCCAAAGCACAGCACCATCCGGCGCGGCCGCACTTCGCCTTTCCTCACGTGGGGCGGGTCTCACCATCGCAACAGAGCAGCTTCTTGAAACAGACTCAAGATTGACAGGTGCCAAGAAACCCAGAAACTGCCATGTCCCACCCACTTCCCTCTCCACTGGGGGTCCTCGGGGGAAAGTGAAGGGCCTCCTTCCAGAGAGGGACACAGGCCGTTTCCTCCAGACACAGACACTCCCTGGCAGTCAGGACCATCTCTCCATGCCAGTCTCAAGCTGCAGGTGCCTCTCCTGCTCAGGTGAGGTGGGAGACCCGGGCAGGCAGCCCTCCCTGTTCCACAGCTGAGGTGCTTCTCACTGCTGGAGTGGACCCTCCTAAGTACCGAGTTCTTTGGGATCAAAGCAGTAAATGTGCTTTGGTTCCAGGTGACAGCCCAAGTTCCTCCCCAACTGTACTCAAAACCATCAGGGTTGGCATCAGCAGCTGAGGCTGCCCTGCAGATGGGAACCCGCAGACAATCGCAGTACCGCTGCCCTGGTTACTCACGGACGTCAGAGAGCCCTCACTTGGGGAGAGGTGAATGCCAACCCCACGGGCGGCACACCACTCCCCTTGTGACCCCAGGGAAGCTGCTGGAAGGTGACAAAGCACCTGCACACACAGGCAGTGGACGGGCTCGCCGGCGGGCAGGAATCCTCTCTGTTTGACAAGACACAGACAGGCCCTCTCTGGTGACAGTCTCCAAGAAAGGAGGGAAGGCTTGGACAGATGCCAACAAGCGGGAAGGAAGACATCAGCACAGCCCGTCCCTCGACAGTCCCCTTTCATCTTTCCGGGTCTGAATTGCCCATAGTTCTGAGCTTTTGGTCCCAATAAATGGACGTCTGCAGCAACAGCATGTCTATGGTCACAGCTCACACCTGCTGATGGCAGCAAGCAGACTGCCTGGTGGGGTGGGCAGCCCGGGAGCCACAGGGCTCCCCAGAGATAGCCGCGTGGGCTGCAATGACTCCAAGCTACAGTCCGACTGCTAACCCGGTTGGTTTCCCAGGCGTGGGAGCGAAACTCAGAGGTTCGTTACACTCCTACTTTCTAAGTTTCTTTATTGTTGCAATTGTTTACAAAAAGCGTTTTTATTTTAATGTAAAAAGCAAAGCTATTTATATTGTAAAATAAATGAAAACTGCTGCAGACAATGAAGAGACGGGTCAAGCCCTGCTCTCATTTCAGCGTACGCGGTGTAGCTAGGCATGAAGTACCTCTCATATAAACTCATGAAGTCACGATGTGTTCAACACAGCGCCTTAGAAGCCAGGTTGCTGGATGGCACGGCCCATGACGTCTCAGCAGGCCTGGGCCACCTTCTCTCCAGCAGGACTCACAGAATCGTAGCCACCTTTCACAGAAAACAACAGAAATGAAAAGCTCAAAGACGCTGAGGACAGCGCAGGGTGCGTGAAAGGAAGTGGCACAGATGACGCCCGAAGGCTTGTACTGAAAGTGGTGCTATGTCCCCACGGGAACTTCCCGTTCCTCCCCGGTGGGTGGAGAGAATCACAGGACCGCCTCATCCTGGCATCTCCACTTTTCTTTCTCTGAAAGAACAGACAATTGCAGTGT
Source organism: Rhinopithecus roxellana (assembly GCF_007565055.1). Taxonomy (NCBI): domain Eukaryota; kingdom Metazoa; phylum Chordata; class Mammalia; order Primates; family Cercopithecidae; genus Rhinopithecus; species Rhinopithecus roxellana. Next base: position 59,327,429 of record NC_044562.1, on the reverse strand, counting down.
GACTGGCTACACACTTCATGAGGCAGAGAAAAGCATGCCCAGACGCACGGGGCCCTGTATGGGAAGGCAGGCCATCTGCCCTGTGTCCCCGGGACTGGAAGGTCAGTGAGGTTGGCATCCCAACCTTTCCCAAGCGGCTCTGTGGGGTCAAACAGAGTTTAAAAATGCAAAGACAACCATGCAACCCTCAGCCACGGGCCACCAACAACCATCAGAGAGTGGTGCTGGAGGGTGAAAATGCTGTGCTGAGGGAGGCACCCCACAGTTCTGGAATGTTCCAGCTCCCTCGATCCCACTGGAAGACATGGCTCGGGGCTCTCCTGTTAAAGGGTAGAGTAAGAGCAGGTATGGTCCTCGCAGGCAAGAGACAGGTGATACACCAACCAAGATGCAATTTGAAAAGACCGCCACTTAGCAGACTTGTAAAACTGGATTCGCCCAGAGACAGACCAAACCCAGTTAGCACTGGCACTCTGGACTCCCCGCAGCTCCCACCTGAATCCGGGCCTCCCTGCCACCTGCCTCACCAGCCCTGGGGCCTGTGAAGTGTGTCTGGTGTTTTTCACGAGGTCATGCACTGTGCGATTAACGGCAACAGACAGTGCAGTGCTGATCCTGCACAGCGGCCTCCAGGAGAGCAGGACTCCTGTGCCGGCCAGGCGCCTGGCGGAAAGGCTGGTGCACCTGCAGCCTTGCAGCGCCTGGAGGAGCCGAGCAGAGGAGCTGGTTGAGCACCCATTGGACCTGGGCTTCAAATCCTCTCTTCACAGCTAATCCCTGCTTCATGCTGGGTCTTTATAAAATGACTACGATTACTTGAAGAATGTTCCTGGGATGAATTACAGACAGTGAGATAAGTTATAAGGTGAAGGGCCAACATGCCCCTCATCTCCTAATTTGATGGTGGATGACAGCTACCATCTAGGACAACTGCTCTAACCCTCTGCCCTTTGGAGCCACCAATAAAGTGACATGCAGCTGCTGTCCACACCACAGGGCTTCCCACAGCCTGTGGCCCCCAGAGTCAGTCACCCTCAGCTCCTGGCAGCCACAGGGCAGGCCCCAGCTGGGACAGGGAATCACCTAGGACAGAGCTCCACCTTCACCCAGGCAGGAACCCTGCGCCTCAGGCCACCTTGGGCAGACACCTGCTCTGGCCTGCACCACAGCCCCGTGCTCTTAGGCCAGGCCCCGACAAGGAGTCCAACATATAAACACAAACTCACTCACACATGACCTCAGACTCACACACTCAATCACATACACACACCCTTATACGCCCACACACTCACATAACCACAAACTCACAATCACAAACACAAACATGCACACTCAAACCCATGCACTCATATACTAACACACTTATATACTAATACAAACACAAGCATGCACTTACACACACAACCTCAAACTCAATCACACTTGCACACTCACACCCATGCACTCACTTATACGCTAACACAAACACACAAACACGCACTCATGCTCACACACCACCTTACACAATCACATTCACGCAAACACACACTCATGCTCACTCACAGTTTAACACATCCACACACAAACACAGTCACACTCACAAATACACTCATATAACCTCATACACACGGACTTACTCTTACACACACGTGTGTGGCAACAGCACAGGGGACCTGGCTCAGTTATGGCCGCACAAGCAGGAAGGAGACCGGAGCCTCTGGTCTCGGTGTGGCCCGCGCCTTTACCTGTGGTTCCTCAAAGCTTTTGCACAAAGATGAGGATCTAGGCCTGTGTGTCTGGCCCTGCCTCATTCACCTGTCTCGTTAAATCGGAATCGAGTGACAGCACGGGCATGGACACAAAATAGTGAAGAGTCCGTGGAGGGGCAGGGGCAGCATCCATCAGAGATTTCAACAATGCCCCACGAACGTCCAGCAGCTGGCAGACGGGAGTAGCTGCACCCACAGAGCTGCAAAGCAGACCAGGGCAGGGAGTGGGGGTGGCTGCTGGACCAGAGGCATCCCCAAGGCCCCAGGCTGCTGGGGGCCTCTCCAACGAGGGTAGTAGGGTGAAGCAAGAACACGTAGGAACATGATGCATGATGAGGAGCCTCCCCAAGGGTCTCTGTCTCAGGAACTCCTGGACAGTGGGCCCCAGGACTCTCCTCTGCAGAACCAGAACAGAAACCACTGCTCGACGCAACAGGCGGGGAGTTTATGTCTCAGAGGAAAGGCCCTCAAGCTGGCACTGGAAGGGCCCACCTACTCACCCCACCGCTCCCCATCCCCGGGCCCTCCTCCTTACTCCTGCCTTTAAGAAGCAATGTCTTAGCCATGCATTTCCATTTACAAAAGTACTTGTTACCACAAGTGTAACACCACCACACAAAGACACACACAGGTGATCTCTGTCCCTGGCTCCCCTGCCCAAGCCACCAGGGTCCTCCCTCGGGCTGAGCTCCCGCACGTGCACGCACACACACACACACACAGAGATGGGCTTCGCTTCTGTGGGTGCCCAGAGACTCACACCCCACACGCTGCTCTGCAGCTCCCACTCCTACATCCCGGCCTCCCAGTGCACCAGGAGCTCGGATCCCCCCTCTACAGAGTGTATGCGGCAACGCGCACAAGCAAGCAGTTTACACACAGGGACAGAACAAACACACTGCTTCATTGCTTCATGTTCGGAGCAATAGCTTCTTTCTCTCTTTCCTGCTCTCTCCAGCATCAAACACCCAACAGAAACCTTTGCATGGTTGCTGTCCACACTTCCCTCCATTCCATACACATGCACGCACACACACGCTGACAATGCACACATGTGCACATATGTATACACGCACCCACCAGGTGGTCACTGCCTCCAAAAATGAAACTGTATCCTATAGACTTATCAGCATCTTCCTTTTCTCATTCAATGCCACCTCTCGGAGAAGTCTGTCACGTGGCTGTGCCAACATTTAGCCAAGCATTCTCCTACTCACGGGCACAGACTTTCCTCCAAGCGTTTGACTCTCACCGCAACACTGCAAGAGACTGCTGGGTACAAACAGCCTCATGACCTGGGGTCTGTGCCCCTGCGGAGCACAGCCCTGAGAGTGGGGGGTGAGTGAAGTGTCTGCGTATTTCTCACGCCAGGATGTGTGAGCAGAATGACTTCTAAAGAGGCTGCAGCCATGCGTACCTCCTCCAGCCATGCCCAATGTTGCTGTGGCCTCTACATCCTCCCTTGCAATGGCATCTCTCTTTCCATCTTCTGCCAAGCCGGGTAAAAAGCACGATCTCTACTGACTTTTCTGGGTATCTCCCTGGGCGCTGGGGAGTTTGAGCATGTCTGCGACAACCCCTCTTCCCTGGGCTGCCCGGTCACACTAAGCATTCATTTTCTAATATTGGTCTTTCTCTCCAGTTTGTAAGAGAATTCTCCATAGTAAATGGGTTTTTTTGTTTGTTTGTTTGTTGAGACAGAGTCTCACTCTGTTGCCCAGGCTGGAGTGCAGTGGTGCGATCTCGGTTCAACCTCCACCTCCCAGGTTCAAGCCATTCTCTCACCTCAGCCTCCCAAGTAGCTGGGATTACAGGTGTGCACCACCACGCCTGGCTAATTTTTGTATTTTTGGTAGAGATGGGGTTTCACCATGCAGGCCAGGCTGATCTTGAACTCCTGACCTCAGGTGATCTGCCAGCCTCAGGTTTGTCAAATGTTACACATATTTTTCCAAAACTCTCTTTATGGACTTTGTTGCTAATATATTAATATATCCACTCAAAAGTTGCCATTTTTATTCTGTCCATTGCATCTTTTTCCGCTTCTAGAGATCCTGGGTCAATGAGGACGGGTCCCTGATGCCCCAACTGTCTTTGGAGATTTCTCTTGCTTTTTACTTTTTACCGTTAAGCCTTGAATCCATCTGAAATATATCTTCCCCTCATACTTAGATATGAACAATTTACCAGCCACTTAAAAAGTTGAAGCAAGAAAAAGAATAACCAAGATACACAGGAAAAACTGAGCCCGGAAGACAAAGAGGTAATTCAAGCCCCTTTAAGGAGTGACAGAGAGAACAGTGATGCTATGGCGTCCACAGAATAGGCACCAACGGATGCAAAGCAGAAGCCACTGGCAGCAGGAAAGAGCTCCTGGAACATCAGCAGAACAAAACTGCACAGAGGACCTGGGAGATCACACGGAGTAAATATCAGAGAAATAAACCAGTAGCCAAAATGGCCTGCACAGGAATCGCACCAAAGGACAACGCGGGCCAGAGGTGCTGCAGGGAAATGGCAAGGGCGCTGATGAGGGTGACGAGGGTGACCAGGAGATGAGAAGCCCTCCCCAGATGAACAGAAAACAAGGCTTTAAAAATTAAGTTAACTCATGTGCGCTAACTGGGACAAATTTTAAATTTCACAGTATCAAAGAGAAGCAGAAGATGTCAAATTTCAGATAAAATGAAAATAAGACACCTAAAACTGAGCAAGAGCCAAGCTGTCCTCAGTTCCCTGTCAGCAGCACAGGCCCACGCTGGCGGTACATGAAGGGCGGCGTGCAAATTGGGCACCCTGCATAAATCAGAGCCCCGATCTAGGGAGAGGGACGGTCCCTGAGGCTCATGGCCTGAAGACCCAGGTGAGGGGAGACGCCACCAGGGCACCTGGAGGGGTGGGTGTCAGCTAGACAAACTCAGGAGTTGTCTGCTGCGGGCAGGAAGGGCAGCTGCAGGGGTCTGATGGGTCAGCTGGGAGAACACGCAGAGCCAGGCAGGGTCCGCAGAGCTATGAAGAACACTGACATTGGGAACCAGGCAGCAGGAACACCCAGAGGTGCCTGGGGCTTTAAGGCAGCCAGATAGGAAGAAGTCAGCAGAGCCGGGTCTGGGAACCAGAGGAGCGGAGGGTGCCCCGGGAGATGCCAAAGCCAGCTTGGTCTCTCTGCTCTCCTGCAGGCCCGGGGACTCTGCTCACCCACCCTCCCATCCACGCATGTCCCTAAACGTTCCCTGAACACCTGCTCCGAGTCTGGTGCCAGACTATGGACCGTCCACTCGCTTGTTCTCACAGGGCCAGCGAGGACGCCTGGTGGCCCACGGCCAGCCCGACTCCACCGTGAGGATGTGTGAAGTGAAGCCCCTGCCTCAGGCCTGAGCACCCTCCGTGCAGATTCAGCCCCGCCAGGGCAACACCACTGACCTCAGCAAGCGGTGACGCCTCACAGCGTCCACAGGATGGCACTCACGCCTGCCTGGCACACAGACACCACGGACGCTACAGGCCATCGCAGCCTCCCAGGATGACCGCAGGGGAAGGTGCTGCCGACTCTGTCAAGCACAGGCTCCAGTGGCGGAGTGGAAGGGCAGTCTGGGGTGGAAGGTCGCATGGGGACACCGCTTGCCATGGAGCACCCACCGCCAGGTGGTCTGCACAGCCGTTTCCTCCGTGGCCCCCAGGAGGTCTGAGGAGTCTGGGCTCCCTCAACCAGCGAGTGCCCACCTGACTGCAGACGACCTTGCCCAGCCCAGGTCTCTTGCCGGCCCTCATAGGGAAGGGTGTTGGAGAAGAGCGGGGTGCCTGGAAGTCACCCTGCCTGACTGCGAGTGTCACCTGGACCACGTCATGTCCTGTCCACAGCCTGCTGGACGCCGTGGGGCCAGCCTTGTCTGACTCTGCTTCAGTGTGTCCTTCGATGGTACCTAAAGCAGGGCTGGCAGGTTCTGGGCAACGATGTTCCACCATCCAAAAACCAAGGAAGGTGCTGGGTGCTCAGAACCCTCCTGACAGTGCCCCAGATGTCACCATCACGCCATCAGAGGTGGGACACAGACTCTGTCAACCGCCCTGGCCTGAGGGCATGTGTCTACTACCATCAGTAACACGGCCTCCTGGCCACACCACACACACCACCTGCCAGGAGTACAACACCTACCCCAGGGGGAGGTGACAAACGCCATCCAGTCACAGACTGCCTGGGACCCCTAGTTCTTTCTTGTGAGTTCAGACCGTGTGTTCCTGAATACAGCCTGAGTGGCCACACTTAAGGAACGATTAAAAAGCCACAGTGTTCAACAGAACACGCCACTGCTATGACAAATCCTCATAATGCAGGCAAACGGCTGGGTGGCAGGGTCTCAGCGGAACCTGACTCCATGAGTAAGCACAGCACAAAATGTTTCTGACACACTGATGACAACTACGGCACAAAATGGGGTTGCACGATGATAGCAAGCTTCAATAAGAAGTGGCTTCGAGTGCAGGTCCTTACTGGAAAGGGAGGTATTCCACGCCTGCCCCTCCTGGACGTAGACCACTTCCTTACTCACACCCCTGCCCTGCCAGACACGGTCATTTGAAACCAACACCTGACCTGTGAGCATGCTCCAGAGACATCCCCAGCCTGCGGGGCCTCTGCCCTCAGTGCCCAGATGCTGTGCTCCCAAGGCCGAGACAGGCTGCGCGCCTCGATGGCAGCACAAAGGCTACCTCTGCTCACTCTGACTCTGAACTTGAAACCAAAAGCAGTGCCCCAGGCATCGGGCTGCCCCTGCCCAGGAGGCGTCGCCACCGCAGGTTATGAAGCCATCCATTAACCGAAGCCACTGCCAGTGCAGTCCACACAGGTGCTGGCTCACAGGCCCTGTGTGCCTCTGGAGGTCCCAAGATGTCCAGGGCCCCTGACTCCGTGAGTCCGTATGTTGCCAACATGAGAGGTCTGCTCCAGGCTGCAACACAGCACCTGTCCCGAGGGCTGCCCCAACGCCGGCGTCCTCCGCGCCACCAGTGGGTCTCTCTGGACCCTGCTGGAGGCCCTGTCTTCTATGCAGATCTCCACACCTCTCAGTGTGTCACCACAAGGGAGGGAGCACGAGACTCTCCTCCCCGAAAGGGACCTACGATGCATCCTGCCTTACTTCGCCCAGACCACAAACCTGGAGCAGCCGAGGCACGGGCAGGAGGCCCCAAGGCCACAGTCTCACCACTGGCTTCTCACAAGGGGGCAGGGCTGACAGCTAGTCCCGGCTGGACCCAGTATTCTGTGCAGAGACCCAACGGGGTGAAGAGACCCCCAGGACCCTAGAGCACCCGCCAGGGCCCAGGGCGGGCATCTCAGACACCAATGGGCACGGCCAGGCAGACAAGCCCAGGCCCAAGACTGATTGCCGCGCGGAGCTCGGCCGCCGCCACTTTCTGCTGGGATTGTCTCCAAATGCCACAGGGGGAGCACCCCACCTGCTTGGCTTTACACCCACCTCAAGGACCTCTAATTTTCCCTGAAATAGGAGTCCTATGGACATCCAAATGCCTGGTTTTGAAAAAGAATAAGGAGGCCATGGTCCCCTGGGGGAGACGTTGCGTCCTGAGGCAGCCCCTCTGTCCAGCAACACGCAGTGCCCCTCCACTCAGCCAACATCCGGGGAATGCCAGCAGCAGGTGGGTGCCCTTCTCAGCCTGAGGACATGCCCTGTGCACATGGATCTGGCCCGGGAGACGCCCCTTGGACCCTGAGGCGTCTGCGGAAGAGCAGCCCAGCGGGCATCCATGACAGCTTGGGGACGTCCTTCCTTCCTGGGGGAGATAAGCATCCAGGCACATAACATCCAGGGGTGACGAGGGCGGGGAGGGCACTAAAGCAGAGTCCTGGATGGAGACGGAGTTGGCAGTTGGGGTCCACACGATGATGGACTGGAAGAGGGAAGGCGTGGGCCCTGGGGAACGAATAGCTGAGTCACATGCTCAATGTGACCACAGCTGTCCTGACACGCGCCCAGGCTGGCACCCACACTGAACGTGCACCACCCAGATGGCAGCATCACAAGGACCATCGTACTGATGAGGACCACATCCAGAGGTCCCTGTCCTCACCTCCCACTCTCCTTTACAGGCTTCCATGGGCTCCCCTGGCTCTCAGGAACCGGAGGGGCCTGAAACGATGACCCCGGGAACCAACGACCCCGGGAACCAATGACCCAGGCATGTCCTGGGCTCTTCCCTTGTTCACTTGAGGGATCCACGGATCTCCTACTCTCCTTCCTGCCTTGGCAGAGTCGGACAATTTGGCCTGAGGTAAAACAGTCTTTCAAACAAAAGAGGACACAAACAGGCCTCCTTGCAGACTGCCAAGCTCTGTCTCGTTCCCCAGGAAGCAGCCCTCTTTCCCCTCATTTCCAAGGAAAAGTGCCCCATGCTGGGCCCGCTGGCTCACTGGCACACAGCAGAATCTTCAGTGTCAGCCGCAGGGGCAGGACAGGAAGGTAAAGAGGAAGTGCTGTAGGGAAGGAGACACAAAGGGAAGCAACACGCCTCGCGCCAAGTGATTTAGAAGTGACAGGGAGCCCAGGGGCAAGTCACTCCAGGAAGGCAGGAGCTGCGGGCGGAGGCCAAGAAAAGCTGCTCCTCTGAGGACAGAGGGAGAGTCCAGCCAGAGGCCAGTGGGCGCTGGGGGTGGGAAGGCAGCAAGCCAGGTGACCAACCCAGGAAGGTGGGCCTCTGCAAGTGCTGGCTCCCGTGCAGGTGAGCGGGCTCCAGGGAGATGTGCCAGGCCGGTGCCAGGAGAAAGCAGAGCGTGTGATGACGCTGGGCATGCCGGCAATCACTGACAAACACCAAGACTCACCCCATCCACCTGTTGTGGAGCCACTGCCCGCTTCTGCCTGTCACCCTCCAGTCCCTCAAGCACAGCCCAGCACAGCCCTGTCAAGGTCTGCTCCTTCTTACCCAAGGAGGTCCAAGCTCCCAGGAGGGGTCTGGCAGGTCCCCTCGGCCTGAGCTAGCCCAGCACCCACCCTGCTCTCAGGGCACCAACTCCTGGCAGGACCTCTCTGGTGCTCCCCAGAGCCCCTACCTTGGTGGCCCAGTCATCTTAACCTAACTTTAGACCCAGGCTGGGCACCATCCCCCCGGCAGCCCCGAGGAGCCCCAGGCTGGGGTAAGCGCCCTTTCTCCAAGTCCCCCTCGGCTGCCGGGGCCCCTTGCTCATCCTCTCCACTGGGAAGGCCAGACAGCAGCCCCTGCCTCACCACAGGATCACAGGAAACAAAGGAGACAAGAACACCCAGCAAGGCTCAGCGCCTGCACCCAGACACCAACAATGGGACAAGGAGACAGTGGAACGCTCGGGACCTGGCTGCAGGGGGACTCCGGGAGAAGAGGACGCAAACTGCAGGCTCCATCTGGCCGCTGGTGGGGCGTGGCCAGCCTGCTGTCCACTCGGGGGCACCAAGACTCCACTGGGCTGGGATGGCGTGCACAAAAAAGGGGATGGGACCTGGGGTCGGGGATGCGGCATGGGCCCATGGGTCCAGAGCCAAGAGGGCCCTCATGAGGCTTGATTCATTCAGAGAAAGAAAACAGCACAGTTGGTTCTGGAGATCTGGACCAGGGTAATAAGAAGAAATACCACTGAGGAATGCACGAGCTCTGCAGTGACCTGCGTGTGTGGGTAAATCAAGGATGTGCATATGCACACACACATCTATGCACACATTTAACTTATTATATAATTAATGTATATTTAATATGCATTTATATTAAATTTTACGTATGTTATAAATACACATTTACTAGGTATTCTGTATTGCTAATATACATACATATTTTATATATGTGTATCTCTAGTTATTGTATGTATAAACATTTGTTTTTTCCCATCTTTCCCTCTATAGTCAGCAAACATTTGAGTTCACCACGGGACTGACAGTAACCTTGTGTTTTGGAAGAACCACCTGCCTTTAAAAACTCTAATTGAATAGCTATTTGATGGGTATACATTAATGGTTTCAGTTTTGCAAGATGAAAAAACTCTAGAAATTGGGTGCACAACCCCATGTGAATATAATTAACACTACGGAACTGTACACTAACAAAGGGTTAAGATGGTAAATTTTGTTAGGTGTTTCTTACCACAACTGAATTTTTTTTTAATATTTAAAAGCTGGAAACACACACACAATCAAATAAATTGCCCAAACTGCTTGCTCACATGGATTCTTTCCTGCTTTGTCCCCAACTTCAGAGGCACTGCTGCCTACCGAGCTCCAGTCGGCTTTCGCGTCCCATCTCAGAACACGAGGGACGCCTGGTTTAAACGTCCCCGTACACGGCGCACACTTCCTGCGGCTCGAGGTCACCCCTCGGCAGCGCCTCCCGGATGCGAGGAGCCAACACGGGTTCACGTCCTGAGAGCTGAGAAAATGACTGGCAGTGACTGAAACAACAGCATCCCACACACAACACACACATCAGGATGTTTAAAGTGTATTTATGGTGACTGAGCTGTCACCTGAACACGTGACGTACACGCGATGCTCTGAGGAAGGAAACCGTCTAAGAAGCAAGAGTCACGGAGCTGCCTCCCGCGACCGCCTTCCTCAATCACTACAATGAAAACACGCGGCGAGCTGAGCTGCAGTGAAGACAAACGACTCTCAGCGCTTCGTTTTAGCATATTCTAAAAATGCAATTTACAATTCAGCAATATCCTTTCTTTTTATGTAGTCACTACAACACAAACATGCCTCTTTGTTATCTCCAACTACATCGGCATGCAAAACACGCTCCGGCTAGGAAAATGGAAGTTCTGGGGAATCGAAACCCATTTTTCAAATCTGAAAGAGATGGAGAAATGAAAAGAAAGGAAAAGGAGAGGATAAAGGTACATGTTATTCACATGCAAAAAAAATGTAAATGAAAGTTGGTTTCATTTCCTCATCCCCAAGCTGGTCAATGATGTATGTAACTTGTCCCAAGAGTTTTCAAAATTACTATTTAAGCTCTATGACTGTACAGTGGAACAAAATCCATACTGGGCAAATGCAGTGTCATTTACTCCTCATGCTAAATAAATGCTCATCTTCTGGACTTGATGACAAGAGGGCTTCTCACCCTAGGTACCAATGACATCTTGGGACGTAAAATTCATTGTCCCATATGCTGTAGAATGTTCAGTGGCAACCCTGGCTTCAAACTACTACAGGCCAGTAGTACCACACCCCCAGATGTGACAACCAAAACTGTCTCCAGACATTGCCAAATGTCCCCTGGGGGAGGAGGGTGCAAAACCTCCTAGGCAAGGGATCCCCTAAAATAGACTCAAGCCAGAGCGACTTAAGTCACCACCCCCCAGTTCCACGTCACACACACACACTCCATCGGCTGAGACTGCTCACTGGGATTTGGGGGCCAGAGCAACACAGTCCCAGTTGCTCAGGCCCCCAAAGTCAACAGAGTGACGCAGATCACACACAGCTCCCTAGGGCCAAGGGCTCTGCTTTCGCTGAGGGCTGGGATCTCCATATTCCTCAGGGCAATCAATGACAGCACAGACTCACGCCAGCAGGAGCTGCCTTCCCAAGTTAGTCAGGGCCTGCACCCACGTAACAGATTAAAATTAGGCACCCTAATTATTAAACTGTCACTGCAGAAGCTGGGAATACCATTTTTTTAAATGAATAGAATTAATGGATTCTTTATTTGCTTGCATTGGTGATACTAAGCCTGTCTTTTATTATCAAAGCAATCATAAAACGTTGCTTCTGCCACATATGCAAATTAAATCATTAGTATTTTTCCCAATTACAGTAACTGCTTATTTGTAATGCTGATCTGTTCTACCAATTTAGTTCCTCTAATATTAATGATACTGGAAATGCTTTAATAAAACTCTCAGGCAATACAAGATACACATTTGCTACTTTGCGCCTTTCTGATCATGTAATGGGTAGGACCACCCAGAGTGACCCAGATAGGCCACGTCACAGAGGCTGAACCCCGGAGCCACAGTGCTCTGCCTTCTACATGGGCCCCCACACAGGGCCTCCCTGACTCCTCCCCACAAAGGGGAGAAACAGCCCAGGGCTCCTGTGGGTGGGGCCAGGTCAGGAAAAGCCAGCCTACCGGGATGGGAGCTTTCTTTAACAGTTTACACTTTTTCTTTTTTTATTTTTTTAAGACGCAGTTTGGTTCTTGTTGCCCAGGCTGGAGTGCAATGGTGCAGTCTGGGCTCACTGCAACCTCCGCCTTCCAGGTTCAAGCAATTCTCCTGCCTCAGCCTCCTGAGTAACTGGGATTACAGGCATGAGCCACCATGACTGGCTAACTTTTTCGTATTTTTTTTTAGTAGAGACGGGGTTTCACCATGTTGACCAAGCTGGTCGTGAACTCCTGACCTCACGGGATCCACCCGCCTCGGCCTCCCAAAGTACTGGGATTACAGGCGTGAGCAACAGTTTACACTTTCTAAAAACTCAAGTGAAGTGTTCATTTCACTGTGTAACTATCCACATTACAGGCATGGTTGGTTTAATACTCAGCGTTCTCCATCGTGGTCTCACAGTCCAGTTCACGGATCTCGCCACGTTCACCCAAGGCTCCCATCGTCCAGGAAGATGCGCTTGTTTCCTGTGGCCACCCCGACTCTGGCTCCAGCCCGCAGGGGGAATCCTCCACCATGATGCCCCTCGCAAGCAGGAAGCCTTGGCACTGCTCTGAGCCCTGCGTCTTCCCGTAAAGTGCACAACCACTGAGCAGACCCTTGCTTGGAGGTTGGACAAACGTCAGCGTCTGTGAGTTCAGAATCTGAAAGAAGGATAAAGCTACCTCTCAGGAGATGGAGCAGGGTTTGGAAACAGATCTGATGACACGTGGGCAGGCAGGGGCAGGGGTGGCAGAGGTCAGCTTCTTAAGCACACAGCCAGAACAGGTGCCTCCTCACCTGGCTCCTCCGAGCGCCACAGAGAAACCCACAGCAAGTGCAGTCTGGGCCACAATGAAACAACAAGGAAGAGTTAGTTTTCCAAACCCAATACGCTCAAAGAGTGTCCAATCAATTGCCATGTATTCCCTCTCTGTTCCCGGTAGGAGAGAGTGTGGCAAGGACACCACCTTGGAGCTCTCACTCGAAGGCATGGGGTGAGGGTAGAGCAGTGCCTCAGGCCGGCTGACCGCCCCTCCCTCAACGATGGCCGGGGCAGGAATGGACAACAGAGGCTGGAAAGTGAGAAAAATGATACAAAGTGGAAACAGGACGCAAGCAGGAAGAAGCTCACCCACACAGTCCCACAGAGCGTCCCAGACAGCCTCAGCTCTGCCAACAAGGCCAGACGAGAACAGACGTGAGAGCCACCGGAGGGCAAGATGGCCGGAAGAGCTGCCATTGCTGGCGCCTGAGCACCACGCGAGAGGCCCACTAACATAACAGGGCGCAGTCCACTCTCGTCTCTAATGGGAAGCCAGCAACAGCCCGGACACAGACAGGGAAGCAGCTTGCGGGCAACCCTCCACTGTGCTCTGCAAAGGCAGAAAACCCAGGGGGATCTGGCTGCACACCACGGCGACGGGAAAGATGCCCAGGCTAATATTAGGGGCTGCCCGTATCCCAGGTCCTCTGTATCAGGTGTTTGTAATCTGGGATACCTGCGTGGGCTGAAAAGATCCATGAACTCCCTAAAGCCACATTCAAAATGACATATTTTAGCGCCTCTCTCTATCATACGGAAATGTTTAATGAAAAAGAAAACAGGCTAGGCATGGTGGCTCCCACCTGTAATCCCAGCACTTTGGGTGGCCTGATCCCTTGAAGCCAGGAGCTCAAGACCAGCCTGGACAACATAGCGAGACCCCTGTCTCTACCAAAAAAAAAAAAAAAAAAAAAAAGCCAGATGTGCTGGTGCACTCCTGTAGTCCTAGCTACTCAGGAGGCTGAGGTGGGCAGAAGGGTAGAGCCCAGGAGGTCAAGAAGGCAGTGAGCCATGACTGTCCCACTGCACTCCAGCCTGGGCAACACAGCAAGGCTTTACCTCAGAAAAAGGCAAAGGAAATGGAATAAAGAGAAAGGCAAATTGCCCTGCATCCGAAGGCATGGGTCCTAGGTGGTATCGCTGAGTCTGGTTTCTTTCAGTGGACACGGCCCCAGCACCACATACCCCACGGCTCTCTCCCCTGCTTCTGACCCCTAAAATGCCGATTTGTATTCAAACACATACAAAGATGACATTTTAACAATACAACAGCTTAAACAAAACTTCCAAATGCATCCGCCCTCAACCAAGCACCAAGAAGGTGTGACACACACAGGCCCTGAGGAGAGGCTCAGGGCTCCTCTCTGCACCCCCCAGGTCCAGAAACTGATGGGGAGGCGCACACCCAAGGGCTCCAGCGACCCAGGATGCAGGAGAACAGAACTGTGGACATTCTGTGCACAGGGACAGGGACAAGGCTTCCATGGAAGAACCCTTCCCATCCCTTCCCTTCCATCTTGACTCTCTCTCCCGAGCAGGGCACCTTGCTTCCCGGCTGCCTCCACAGGACTGGCACGATGGGAGGCCCACAGCCCTGACTGCTTTGAGTGGAGGTCCTCTCCCCAGCACCTCAGGTAAATGGTCTCCCCCAAGCCTCAAGAAGAAGCCTCGCCCTCAGCTTCCCTTAGCCAGAGGCGACACTCTTGGGGCTCAGTACCTGGGGGTACACAGCGGGCTGGCTGTCCTCAGCAGGAGGAAGCACTGGCTGGCAGTGGCAGGAGGTTCCGGGGGCCTCCGGGCCACCTCTGAGGACGGAAGAAGATGAGGCTCCTGGCCCACAACTCTGCCCAGCTCAGCAGCAGGGAAGCTCTGCCTCCACCCGGCTCCCTGTTGGTGGCCAAAGCCGGAAGCAGAGCTAGAGCATGGAAAAGACTGGCCACAGGGTCCCCTGTTCCCACGGAAGTCTCAACCTCAGGCCTCCCGCCTGCCTGTGCCAGAAGCCCTCGCAGCTCCAGGTACACAGCACAGCCCACCAGCGGGCAAAGCCAGCCTGTGACAAGGAACACGCGCACGCCTGTCCCTGACTCTCAGACGCCACCCTGGGAGCCCCAACAGGACACAGGGAGCCTGACTGCAGCCTCATCCACTACTCACTGAAACTCACAAAGGGGACAGGAGGCCAGGGAAAGCACAGTGAGTGCCGCGGAAGCCCAGAGTCTATGATGACCCTTCTTGCTGCTACAGAATGAAAAAGAGGCCGCCTGGCCCGGAAAGCAGTCTAAGACAGTCTCCTACAGCTCTGCCCTGGGAGCCCCAAACAAGCCCTGGAGACAAGGTCAACACAGGCCCAGGGACAGGAAAGCTCAGGTGCGCCCTAAACAAGGTCTAAGCAATGAGGCCAGACCCAAAGATGCGGAGAAGGAATCTGGGTCGGGGTGGCTGGGTCAAACCCTGCAAGACCCTGCAGGGACAGCAGAGGGGCCTGCGTTTTACTCTAGACAATGGTGAACCGCAGGATGCCAGGACGAGGGCAGAGGAGGAAGGCTGACAGTCGGAGCACAGGGAAGAGAGGCAGGGGCCTGTGTCTCGGAGGTTTAGAGCGACAATCAGGTCCCAGCCCTGACTGCACTGCTGGGGCTGGGGCAGCCACACAGTGGGAGTCAAGGTCACAGACGCTGAGACTCAAATGCTCAGACAGGGAATCAGAGCCATCCTCAGGTTCTGTATGAAAATGGGTGGCACCAGAGGGACGAGGGAAGACCAAAGAGAGACGGGTCACACCAGAGGCAGATGACAGTGTGTCCCGGCCACAGGAGGAACCACATGACACAGGTTCAAAACCACCTTCCCAAGAGGAGCGTCAGCTGAGGGTGCAGGTCCTGGGGGCAACCTGGGGTGGCCGGCCAGGGAGGGTGTGAGGCCTCTGGAGCCCAGATGACTCCTGCAGGCCCACAGGCTGGAGCCCACAGATGTTGGCAGGTGAGGTGTCCATGCAGATCCATGCTTGGAGCACCACTGTGTGTTCTAGACAAGCCGCCAGACTATGTCTGGGCCTGGAATTTAACAACGTAATGCTAGGAAACGAAGGCTACTAACACCGTACGGAAATCCCATGAGCACCGGCTTTAGGTGTAACAGCTTAACTTTCATAAACAACGTAGTCACCACCTAGAGGAGCAACAGCCACGTCCCAGGGCCCGGGAAGGATGGCCGCATGCGTCCTGGCTTCTGATCCCCCAGACCCTCCGTGGAGACAACACCGAGAACTTCCGCTTGGAACAAGGCTGGCCCTCGTCCAGAGAGAGCCCAACACTAACAGTTAAAACACAGGGGTCTCCCTGGAGAGAAGAGAAGCGAGGTGAGAGCCGCGCATGAGGGAGGATTTTGCCACCCTCGCCACCATCAGATGTACCCATTTTATAGAAACTCCACCCTTCCTCATTAGGTGGCAGCGATCAGAGGTGAGTGGCTGTTCTCGGTTCACCAGGAATCACACCAGAGGAGCCAGATTGCACACGACTCCAGTGTATGACCACGTGTGCACATCTGTCCATGCGTGTATCTGCATGTGCGTGTGTGCGTGTCCAGGGTACACGAGTGTATGGGTGGGAATGCTTGCTGTGTGCGGCATGTGCACAAACATGCATGTACATGTGTGTTAAGGAGGAAGAACACTCACCAGGGCTGTAGTCCTAGAACTTCAGTGGGAGCTGAAGACAGAGAGAAGAGGGGACTGCCCACAAGTGGCCTGGATGGGGTCACCCACGGAAGCAGCCACGGGCCCACAAGCACCAGTATTGCTGCAGCAGGGGCTGGAGAGTGGCCAGAAGATCCCCCTGTGCACCCAGGACAGGAGGCCACTTCCAGCCTCAGTCCCGCCGCTGCGTGCCCGGCCAGGACCACAGGGCCGGCCGCCACCAATGCAATGCCCAGGAGAGCCTCCCACCCCTTACTTTACAAAAGCACCCCACCTTTGCCCGGAAAAAACCTCCTCTGTAGAGGTGTGCGGGTTGGATGTTACCTGCCTCTCCCTCCCGCCTGGAGACAGGACGAGGCACAGCACTCTGTGAGCAGAGACAGTTCCAGCCTGTCTTCAGGCAGCATCTATACCAGCCTTGTGCCCCAGCTGACAGGGACAATATGCTTTATACCCAAAACAACTCAGCCAGGGCAGGGATACTGCGATTCTGATTGTGTGGAGGAGAAAACCGAGGCTTAGAGTGGTTGGGTCAATGGCACCAGAGCAGCTGGAACGCGGCTCCACCGGGATGCACCTGGGCCCTAAAAAGCCTACAAAGCCGAGCCCCTCCTCACTCTACTTTCCAACAAGAGTGCAGCCCTGGAGGAGCCGCGCCTCCCGCCTGGGGCAGATGGCTCCACAGCGCATTGCAGTGGGCACTAAGGAGAGCGGAAGGCGTGGGCTCAGGAGCAGTGGCCAGGTCAGATCCACACACCCACCCCACCGCTCTCGCTTGGGGCCGCAGCGGCCACAAGCATCAGACAGGAGGAAGGGCATCCTCGCCACAGGTGTGCAGGGACTAACGGATCACATGTCGTAACACTGGGCCCAGCACGCAGAAGATGCCCACTGCAGAAACATGGCAGGAGGCGGCCGGGCAGGTCCTCCTTGAAGCTGAGGGAGGCCACGAGTTCATCCACCTCATCCCACCTAGCTGTGGCTGGGGAAAGGCTGGGCCGTTGACCTCCTGTGTTGCTTATCCTAACAACAATCCTCCAAGGAGGAAACCCTGACGTCCGCTTTGCAGATGGGTGGACCTGGATGAGGCAGGCTGCAAACTGACCACTGTGGCTCTCCGCTCGCTGGAGGGCCACAAACTTGGACTTGGAAGCTCATCTGCCTGATCCCAAAGCACATTCCTTCTAACATATCCCTCACCCGCAGGGAGGCAGATGCGGTCAGTGGGGCTTCCAGAACTATCTGGGCCTGGGCCACGTTTGCATCTGCCTTCTCAGGCACCTGCCCACCCCTGCACGGGGCAGATGAGCCAGCCTGGCTCAACCCCTCTCCGGAGCATCCTCAGATGACCAGCAGAGCCTTGGTCCTCTGCATGACCTGGGTGCCTGGCCCCAGAGGGCAGCTGAACCGGGCAGCCGGAAGGACCACCCTCTGGTCCCCACTTTGGTAGCCGTGACCCTGATCTGTCCTCCACCATCCTGTGGGTTGGAGCCCCTCCCTGCCCCTCGGGGTCACTGGGCTGCAGCTGCAGGGACTCTGCCACACAGCCTCCTCCCTTCCCGACCCCCACTCCCCACTCTAAGGGCCCCAGGCTTCTCTGCATCCAGTCAGTCATCACTGGAGGGAGTGCGCGGAGGAATCTCCCTGCTGAGCTACCATTACTTCTACCCACCTTTCGCATTGGCCATTTTGGCACACTTGGGCTCTGACTTCCAGGACCCCAGGTTTTCCCAGGAAGCAGCAGAGACACAGGGAGGCCACTGTGTGTCAGTCTCCACTGCCAGAGAACCCTGCCGAGGCCTTCTCCCATTGGCCCTGGGAGCCCCCTATCCGCCTCTGGGATTGAGAGGTGAAGCCAGCTGGACTTCTGGGTCAGGTGGGGACTTGGAGAACTTTTCTGTCTAGCTAGAGGATTGTAAACACACCAATCAGTGCTCTGTGGCTAGCTAAAGGATTGTAAATGCACCAATCAGCACTCTGTAAAAGCGCACCAATCAGAGCTCTGTGTCTAGCTAAAGGATTGTAAATACACCAATCAGCACTCTATTAAAACACACCAGTCAGCACTCTGTGTCTAGCTAAGGATTGTAAATGCACCTATCAGCACTCTGTAAAATGGACCAATCAGCAGGACGTGGGCGGGGACAAACAACGGAATAAAAGCTGGCCACCACAGCAGCAACCCACTCTGGTCCCCTTCCATGCTGTGGAAGATTTGTTTTTCGCGCTTCACAATAAATCCTGCTGCTGCCCACTCTTTGGGTCCGCACCAGCTTTAAGGGCCCTAACACTTGTCACGAAGGTCCGCGGCTTCATTCTTGAAGTCAGCAAGACCAGGAACCCACTGGAAAGAAGAAACTCCAGACACATTTGAACGAACAAACTTCGGACACACCATCTTCAAGAGCTGTAACACTCACCATGAAGGTCCGCATCTTCATTCTTGAAGTCAGCGAGACCAAGAACCCACTGGAAGGAACCAACTCCGGACACAGGATGGGGCCCACCCTTCCCTCCTAGAGGCCTGCTACGGGATTCTGAGGCAAGGTCTGCAGAACATTCAGTGTGGTGCCCATGCATGCTGAGCCCACACCAAGGCTGTTCTGGAACTGCTGCTGGAATTCATGAGGCACGAGGAGCTAAATTCACTGAGGACGCTACTGGCAGCTTCCCTCCTCAGCATCTGTCCACTTCCCCTTTCCTTCCTGACATCAGTGAATTCCATACCCCAGCCAGCTTCCGGAAGGGGCACATCCAGCACCCAGGCTGAGTCCGTCAGTGCACTCTGCACCCCGGTCACAGTGACTGGTTTAGAGTTCAATACGTGACTGGAGCCAGACCAAAGGAGAGTGAATCCAAGACTTGCTAACACAAAGCTGCTGTCCTTCCTGATGGGTGTGAACCAGCCAGTGTATAACCCTGGGAGCAGCAGGCAGGGCCCGTGTATCCCATGAAGCTGACTCTCCCAAGGTAGGGCAAAGAAGCCCCAGATGACACTGTGGAGGAGGTGGATCAAACCGTGCCTGAATACTTTCTTCTCCAGCACTTTCTGGGAAAACAAGCCAATCAATTCTCTAAGGCCACAGTACCTGTACCTTCCATAGAGAGATCCTACCTGATGGGGAGCTACCAGAAATACCTCCCTACTCAATGCTGGAAGCCAGCCAGGCAGTGCCTCATGCCTGTAATCCCAGCACTTTGGGAGGCCGAGGGGGGCAGACTGTTTGAGCCCAGGAGTTTGAGACCAGCCATGGGCAACATGGCAAAACCTCATCTCTACAAAATATACAAAAAATTAGCCAGCCATGGTGGCATGCGTCTTTGGTCCCAGCTAATCAGGTGGCTGAGACGAGAGAATTGCTTAATTTGGGAGATCGAGGTTGCAGTGAGTGGAAATTGTACTGTAATGAGTGGTGATTGTACCAGTACACTCCAGCCTGGGCAACAAAGCAAGACTCTGTCTCAAAAATATATATATACATATTGGAAGCCACCCCCCCAAAATCCCCTTAGAATGCCTTTCCCACCCTCCACCTGGGGAGGAGCCGTGCCCACAGTGGCATCACACGGCCACAGCCCCAGCCCTGACCTCTCCCATCTCTCAGACGTCCTTCACTGCCCTCCACAGCGGCACCACCCCTCACTTTGCTACCAGGAGCCGCCACATGCCTGGTGCCCAGAGCCTGGACCCGAGCACCCAGCCATGCAGCCTCCCTTGAGACACTGCAGCCATACCCAGTAGCCTTCTGACGAAAGCAGCCGGCAAAATGCACACTGTCCTTCAGGTTCGCTGCTAATGCAAATCAGAAGCAGTGAAGATGGGACAGAAAGAATCAAGGGGAGGGAAAGCGGGCAGACTGGATTTACACACAGCCACAGTCTCAGGGCAGCTCCCTCTCCCAGCACACTGGGAAGCATGATGGACAGCAAAGCCGTGGCATAGAGTGTCCATCAGACTGGCCTGGCACCACTGGTCTCAATACGAATCACACTGTGACCAAGGCACAATCTGGACATGCCACAGCAGCTCAGCCACCGTCACGAGCCGGGCTCCGCATACTGGGTAGGACACTGGCCCTTCAGATCCCTGACAAGCGCAGCATGCCCTGGGGGCTGACCGTGTCTGTGGGAAGCATCAGGGTGCTTCTGAGCTTTCAAGAGTCTAATCCCTATAAACTATGACACAGTCCCTGCAAGGACAAAGGCAGATAAGAGCTTGTTCTCAAACGGTAGTAAGTTCCTTCGGGGAGACGTCCACCACACCACGACCTCCCGCATGCTGAAGAGATGCCCGGAGCGGGCGCAGGGGCCTCAGAAAGTACTACAGGTGCATCCAAGGCCCGGTCGGCAGCAGGCCCCTGGCAGGGGACATACCCTACTCCTCATTCCTCCCAAGACGTGCCAGCAGAGAGGGCTGCGTGTCCTCAGAGCCACCGGGGGAGAAGGAAGAGGTAAGCTGAGCCTCGGCAGGAGAGACACTCACTCAGCAGACGACAAAGGACTCACTGAGGTGACGGGGTCATGACAGTGAAGCTGGGACCTCAGTCCATGCCCACTCAACACCCCAGAGCCATGGAACACAGAACATCACTGCCAATCACTCTTGTCCACTGCAGGCACATCGGCAGTGTGGCGAGCAGAAGTGAGCACATCCACCAATCAGACCCTCACCCCACAGCCACGAGAGCACCGAGGAACCAGGAGAAGAACATGTGAAACAGGAGAGGAGGCCCTCTGCAGCCCCCACATTCCTCAGCTCTGGCCTCTGCTTAACCAGGAGAATTCTGAAAACAGAACTTTGCCAGAACACAGCCCACGTGTGCTGAAGCCGGCATGCTGACATGGAAAGACGCCCTTCTTCAGGGAGGGGCCGAGAGAAGCATCGCACATGCTTGGTTGTAAACTCCAAAGCCCAAAGGTCAACGTCCCCACCAGCTTGGGAGGTGAGCTGGATGCTCCCACACCAGGCCCCATCCTGCCCAGGGCCATCATGGCGGGCAGGGGTGGGACGGCCCAGCCCGGCTGCTACCCTCCATGGCAGCGGGCATGTGCGAAAGGGCTCTGCAGGTCAGCTGCGGCCCCAGCCGGCGACCGAGCTACGCTGGGCTGCACTGCACACTCAGGGGCAAAGGAAAGCAAGCTGCTTCAGGGCAGGCACTCAAAAGGAGGCAAAAGGAAGGACAGAGGAACCCCAGTGACATATCCTTTGATGGTCCTTCTGACCTGGAGAGCCAAGGGGCAGATTCCAACACAGAGCCCTTGAGCTGGCAAACAAGTGTTCTCCAAAGAATGGGGACTGTGACCGCCTCTGAGGAGCTCTTCAGGGCAAAATCTGATGTCAATTTCAGAGCGAAGGGGGTTTAACATGCCAGAACCTCCCAGTGGTTTTCCTTACGGCTCCCTTTAAAGGTCTAAAGGGTCAGGGGGCCACCCACATCCTGTGAGCAAAGACGCACAGTTAGCATCACTAATGAAGACACGCCTCACTTGTGTGGACCCACAGGCCATCTTCCCCTCCTTGTCCACAGGCCCCAGAGGCGGAATGGGGGTCAGCATCCTTAGCACACTCTAACCCCCGAGCTTACGGGACTCGGACATGAGTCCTGGGGGTGGACAAGTCCTCAACAGTCAGCTGGGATGAGCCCCAGGCCACAAGGAGGACTGGGGCTCAGGGGCCCTTGGCCATGCTCTGCTGACCTGCTGGGGCCCCACTTTCTGCCACTCGACTTAAATGGCACAGTGCCAGCCAGCAAGGTCCCTGCAGATGGGCCAGGCTGGGCTCAGCCTCATAGTCGGAATTCTGGTGGCAGTGGGGTGCCAGCTTGGGTCCTCCAGCAAGTCCCCTCCAGCATGGTTTCTACACGGACTCCCGGCAGGCTTCAGTCTTGACAGCTACTCTACAGAATCCTGGACCTAGGCACAGAGGAAGCTCTCACCAGCACCGCTGGAAGGAAGGAAGGAACTCCCTCCCTTCTGGATGCGGCCCCCGTCTCAGAGCCACTGGGCTGGGACCCCCGGCAGACTCCAAAATGTTTATGTATGCAAACATAATAAGGTATCATATTAAAATTATGATATTAAAATTATGATGCCCCTGTTTTGAGAGCTGCCCTTGCTTTTCATGCAGAGGCCCCCACAATAGCACCACCAACAAGCAGGTGCCCCAGGGAAGGCCTAGCCACACCATGGGCCACCTGGAGGCCTCCTGGGGATGCATCTGAATGGGCCTGCCTTGACCAAGTTAGAACAAGAGAGATCAGGTCCATCACCCAGCTGGAGCCAGGCACCAATGCACAAAACAGAAAGAACAGAAGCAAACCCTCCATTAAATGCAAGAAGACTACACATACATGAAAAAGCAAGGAAGTCCTTTGTGGAGACCACACCTCTGCCCCACCCAGGCAGCCTGCCAGTTGGCCCGGGTCATTGCTGGCTCACGCACTCTGGCCTCAGAGACCTCAGTGGCCACAATGCTCTTTTCACCCAACTGTGGCCCCGAAACCCTGGCTCTGGCTAAAAAGGACCACACCCCATTCCCACCCACCCACCCTCCTCTCCCTCCTCCTCATCTGGGCCTGGCTCCTGCACCACAGCTCTCCCCACCAAGCAAGCCCTCCAGCCACAGCCCTGGTGCTCAGGATGGTGACCTGTGTGCACCTGCCTGTTTAGCTCCTTCTTCTCCTCTGTCCCTACCAACACCAAAGCCTCTTGTGGGCAGAGGCCAGTTTTCCTGACCAAGCCTGGGGTCATGGGGCCGGCCACTGCATCTGGCACAGAGAATGTGTTCAACTGAGTTTCATCTCATGTAAAACCTAGTACTTGGGCTGGGGTGTAGAATGAGAATTTGCAAAATAATAACTAATCAATTAGAAATACTTAGGGAACATGGCCCCCAGGCACCATCACCCCTCCACCCCCAACCCCACCACCAGGGAGGCCAGTGGAGATACCACAAAAACTTCTCTTCCTCAGTTTCAAAAAGAACCGCTCCAGCAAATAGCAATACATAAACCAGATGACAGGCCGTTCCCAAGGGAAAATGCAATCCCATCACTGCCTGAACAACACTCCCGCTTGGAACGCTGGTTCAGACTTTCAGGTCGTAAGAACTGATTTATTGTTTCAAGCTTAAACATCAATCCAGCAAAAGCACTTGGCTCACACAGACGGAGTACTTCATAAACAACAGTAAACTAACAAAGCCCAACACTCATGTTTTTAAACAGAGCAGACTCCAAAATGTTTATGTACGCAAACATATTAAGGTATCACATTAAAATTATGATGCTAAATAACAAGTGATTAAATAATGTCATTAATTCTAATTTAAAACAAGCAGAGAAAAACGCCTTCATAAAAGCACCACTCGCCTCCTCACGCGCTGAGGCCCTGGGCGAAGTGGCTGGAGAACAAGCCGCACACACCTGCCTTGGCCTTGGCACAACAGTCGCATTTGCCACTTGACAGCTGTGTCGAAGGCCCTTCTCCCTCCCATTCCTTTCTGCATCACAGAGTCCCCTCCACTTGCATTTATGACATCTCCTTAGGAGCATATAATCTCCAAAATCAGGACCAAGAAGTTCCCAGATGGGGGCAGGGGGTGTCAGGAAACAAGTAATTCCAGAGCACTGGCAAGAACCCCGCAGAGGAGCCAGGCCAGAGGTGGGGGGCCTCACCCCAGCTCTCCCACCCAAGGCCCACACTGTGCCATTCACTTGGCTACTTATTCATTCATTCATTCATTCACTCATTCATTTTCTTTCATTCTTCGAGCACCTAAACTGCCAAGCACAGGGTACAGAACAGGGATGAGGCCCTCAGGGCCCCTCAACCCTAAAGAGCCCCAGCTAGTAGAAGAGGTGGCATTAAACAACTAAGGTCACAATGTACTCTTGAAATTGCACAACGGGATGCTGTTAGAAATGAGGAAAGAAGCTGTTAGGCTAAGTTTAACAGGGGGCCAAAGGATGAGAGGATGAGCATGAATTGAGGGGCTGAAGATAAGGGAGGTAAAGGGAGGCTGTTCCAAGGAAGGGGAACAGTGTGTGCAAAGGCCCTGGGGTCAAAGGGGACTTAGAAAGAGCTAGGAAGCAAAGCAGGTGGCAGCTGAAACTCCACAAACAGAGCAAGTGCTATCAGATGACGCTGGTAAAACAGAGGTCAGGATCAGGAAGGCCTTCCAGGGCCCCGAGACCTTAGGATCCTAAGAATATGGGAAAGTCATGCCAGGGTTTCAAGCAAGGGAATGAGAAGTACAAACCTGCTGCTGGTGGAAACCCAGGAGACTGTTTGCAGGACGGGCTGTACCAGAGTCCGCCCAGACCCGGAGGGTCAGTCCCCACCTTGAAGAGCTTACATGTGAGTCAGAAAAACAAATGCCCCTAAATTCTTCTATTGCAAAGCATATTTATCAACTTGCCAAGGACTTAGAGTACTTTTCTTTCCAATGGAGATATCTACATTTTTTCAAATTACTACTGTAAAAAAGTAATACACGCTTACCAAAAACATCTCTACAATACCACCAAGCATAAAAGAAAAGTGAACCCCGTTTCCTCACCTCTGATGGTTACCTTAGAGACTCAAGTACTTAAAACCAGAAGGAGTGGCCTGGGGACTGCTCCAGACCCCGCCTTTCCCTGTTAAACTGCACACTTCTGCCTGTCTACATATGGAGGATGCCACAGTGCAGAAATGCCAGCGGGTTTAACAAGTACTGCTTTTATAAATAATGCAGCCCCGACCTCCACACACATCTGGATATCCACACACTTATATTCTTTCCTTAGAATGGATTTCGAAATGTAGAACTGGGGGGACAAGGGGAATGGTATTTAAGATTTTGACACCTAAGACTTTTCTAGAGAGCAATTCAGTAATTACTATTTTATATTTATACATCATATATATAAATTTGGGGGCACAGCACAGGTCTCGCTATGTCACTCAGGCTGAAGTGCAGTGGCACAATCACACCTCACTACAACCTTGACTTTCCAGGCTCACCTGATTCTCCTGCCTCAGTCTCCCAAGTAATGGGGACTGCAGGCACACGCCACGGGTGCCTGCTTTTTTTTTTTATTTTTTGTAGAGATGGGGTCTCACCATGTTGCCCAGGCTGGTCTTGAACTCCCGGGATCAAGTGATCCTCTCACCTTGGCCTCCCAAAGTGCTGGGATTACAGGCATGAGCCACCTTGCCCAGCCCTATTATATTTTACATAATAATACATATCGGTCCCTCCAGAGAGCAAATGATAATAAATAGCCAGCATTTATGTCATGCTTACTCCATGCCAGGCCCTATTCAAGGCAATTTCCATACATTAACTTAAACTCTGCAAAAACCTTACAAAACCGGAATTATTATTATCACCAGCAACAAGTATCATCAAACTCGCCAATATGATAGGCATACAGGGAATCTCCTTTACACCGAATTGATTAGTAATGCTAACGTTTCCTCGCTAGCCGCGAGGACTCAGTATTCATATGCTCCGCTCACCTTGAATGGTGATCTCATGCTCTCCTTATTGGTCTGTCAAGCTCTTTATATATTAACTATTAGGCTCACACAGGCATAACGTGTTATATATTTTTTCTCTTGTTGTCTCTTAACCCGGCTTATGGGTCTTTTGCCAAAGAGATTTTTTAAAAACTCTTATCCTATTAAATCTGTCAAGATTTTCTTTAAGGTTTCTGGGTTGGTATTGTAAGAGTAGATTAACTTGGTCCTCAAATGCTTTCTTCCAATAACATCTTCCAAGGTAATCAACAGACTGAACAGCAAACACTAAAAGCTGCTCTGGCTGAAGTGGACTTGGAGCACCGGCTCCCTTCCATCACCCCCACCTGCCTCCAGGCATCCTGGGGACTTTGCAGGAGAAGAACACGATGTCTTCCAGTTCTGCAGCATCACACGTGACATAAGACAGCATGAGAAAGCCAGAAGTACTTCCCAGACCCTGTGAAACACGCCTGTAACAGCTCCAAGGACAGTCGACACAGCACTAGAAAGTCTAACGACACTGAACTAGAAAGGTATTCCAAACTGTCCTCTTCTCTAAGAGGCTGTGTTGGCCCAAGCACCTCGACAAGCTGACCTTCAGCTTCAAGGTCACCACCGGCCCAGAAGCAGACGCACGGAGAGGAACTGGCCTTTGGGACTGGAGACGCAGGGGGAGGCAGATGGTCCATTTCATTCTACCCCCAGTTCCTCCAGAGGTAGAGCCCACCTGCAGGGCTGTGCTGACACCTACACGGTGAGTGTGTAAAACAGCACGAGCCCCAAGCAGGTGCCCATCTGGTGTCAGCTATGGGGGCATGTGACAGCTGCTCGTGGCATCATCTCCTTGCTCTGGGAGACATCCTCATCCCGACAGTGATACTGGGAGTCACGGTGCAGGCAATCTATATAGAACCCCGACCTTCCTTCTAGGAAGTGAGTAGGAGGTGTGTCAGCGAGGCCACAGCAAGGGGACATGTAGGACCCTGACCTTCCTTCTAGGAAGTGAGTAGGAGGCATGTCAGCGAGGCCGCAGCAAGGGGACATGGCCATTTAAGGCTGCAGGCACCACAGCCCTCATGCCACCCCGAAACAGGTCCCACTCTTCCCACTCACAAAAGCCCAAGAGAAGAAAACTGACCGTATAAAGAGAACTTAATCACCTCAGTGACACTTGTTCCCACAGAAACGCTTATGAATGAGTTAAGGTCTGTTCAAAGGTAGCATCACTTTCAACATGGCACCCATCATCTGACATGAACCAGAAGGTGCGGTACCCACCTCTAATGTCAAGGCCAAAATCCAGAACCCACCACATGGCAGGGCATGTGCTGACCATCTGAGATCAAAACAAACACTCCCTCCAAATCCATCCTTTCCAACTCCTTATTCCAGGACACACTGGGGGCTGCAAACAACGGGGCAGGGGCTCAGTCCCGGTTCCACAGCCAGAAGTTTAGGTGGAGACTGGGCCCCTTCACCCTTCACGTCCCCATCCCTGGCTACAGTCATCAATTCTGAGCCTCGGAGGGAAAGCCCGGCCACAGCCTGTCGCCCCGCTGCCTCTCAGCAGCGGCAGTTCTCTCGGCCTCTGCGGCTCCTTCGCGCCCTACATCAGGTATTAATATATTACTCATGGCAGCTTCTGAGCTATCAAAGCCCAGCCGTTTTCAATAGAGAACGGTATGGACGAATTCTACAGGAGTGATGAAATGTTTCTTCTGCTCCGGCAATTAAGACAGCATAAAGTCGCCTTTCCTTTGGTGCCACCCCCAACATCAAAGGATTGGAATTCAAAGCCATTCACGCTGCATTGAAACCTCACAATGAAGCTGGAGAATGGAAGTCGATTACTGGGCATAAATATGCAGTAGTTAAAAGGAAAGAGTTATAACGAAATTAAATGCAGCAACCCCACAATGTGTGGAAACTTCCAGCACTAGAGCCCTCCTGGTAAACATCCATAGGGCATCCTTCTCAACCAGGTCTCTGGCCACAGAGAGTCCAGATGGGCTGCCTGAGCCGCACGTGGCCAGTGTGCCAGGTTGTTCTGTCCATCTTGCTACAGCAACAGTCCCCAAAGCCTCTGAGAACATGGCATTTGGGGATTTTTATTTTGCATGGCTAGGAAGCTGCTGAACACAGAACATTCTCTCTGGTTCAGGGCTCCGAGGCCACATCTGTCCTTCATCCCTAGGCCTTCCAGGCCTATGTGCAGTCCAGTCATCTTCCCTCTGCCCCGCCCCTTAGCCCAGGGCTCCCCGGGGGGCGCGCCTGCTGCCAGCTCCCCTTGCAGGAGGAAGAACCCTAAAGAGGGCAGCGTTGCATCTGCCTGCTGAGTACAGCGGCTTCTTTTCTAATTGATCACTGCTCTCTTTAGGATGGGATTTGATCTCTAAAATAAAAGCCCAGAGCCCAGAAAGCTATAGAAGTCTTACAACGTGTTGGGGTGTGTGTTTTTAAGGCATGAGAATACTTCCCTCCCACACAAATGTGAGTTCTTCTGGGGAAAGATGCCACAGATCCCAGAGAGTAGAATATCTGGGAAGGCTCGATCAGTCTTAAAAATAGGTAATTGAACACAGATTTCAGAATTCACAGGAGCTACCTGAAAAAAAATTAAATTTCACATATTTTTGATATCCAAAACTCCGTTCTGATGAAACTTCTAACTGGGTGGCATTCTGCATTTCCAATTATAATAGAGTAATTGTGTTGCCATAGTTACTGCAAAATTCTGCAATAACTTTTGTTGCTTTGTAACTGCTGTAGTGTATATTTGTGTACAAGCAGCTGAGTTTTCTTAATTCGATCTCCCTCCCTTCCACCCTCCCTTTCCCCAGTCACCACTACACCTTTCCTGGCTGGGTCCTGAAACCACCACACCAGCCTTCTTTGGACAGTCCCGAAAATAATGCACAGAATTATCAGAAGCAATTAAAACTCCAGGCAACCACGATCATATTACAAAAGAAAAAGTGAAACCAGGTCAAGGTGCAAACCTGCCAGTATCCCCCCAGTCCTGCTGGGCTGGCCCTGGGCCAGGGCTGTTTACAGGTTTACTCCCAGGCCTTAACTGCTTCAGTGATTTGTGGGAATAAACAGAAAAGCCTGAATAGAGAAAAACCGGGCGGCAAAGTGACTACATAGGCCCTTTCCTCCCTCACGGAGAGCAAGCAGAACTGCTCTCAGCAAGCAATTAGGTAGGTCTCTACAGTCATGCAATTAGGATTTAGTTAAGAAAGTCATTAGTTTTAAAATAACTTGTTTAATTTCTGCAACGCTTTATTTGAAAATTGTGTCACAGCAGGTCAATTTACAACATGCAATAAAGAAAACACTCATATCAGCTGCCTCAAGTTATTACAAATTTTTGATGTGCATTAAATTAGTACACTTGGGTTCCACCCCCGGCCTTTCCAACTGATACGCACGGTCTCCTGCTATAACAGTGTCAAATAATTCAACGCTCAATGTAAATACGAGATAATTTGCTTATGATTCCGTGGTGTGTTTTCGCAACGCGGGGAAACGCGGATCCCACCCCCGAGCTGGACCGGGCCCCGTCTCGGCCTGAGGGCGCCCTGCGGGCTGAGCCGAGGGGGTCCCGGGCAGCCCCCCGCCCTCCCGCGACCCCCCAGGCGCTCGCAGCCGCGACGACACGCGAGGGGCCGCGGACCCCGGCAGGGACGTTTTTATGCAAACTCACAGCATTTGAGAAAGTTACATAAACGGCGCCCGCCCGGCCCCGGCGCCCGCCCGCCCCCGCCCTCACTCCCGGCGGCCCGGAGCCCACCTGCTCGGGGGGCGCGGGCCCCGCACCGGGCGACGGCGCCGCTGCCTGCCGTGCCCACCCCCGCGCCCCCGCCACAGCGGGCGAGGCCGCCTCGCGGCGCGGCTGGAAAGGTCCAGAAGGGGCCGGGCGGCCCTGGGGACCGGCGGGTCCCACGGCGCGCGGCCCGCGCTGGCCCCCGCCTCCCACGGCCGCGCGCGGGGCGGGTGTGGACCGGCGGCGTCCACCTGCCGCGGGCTCCGAGGCCTGCAGGCTGCGCGGGGCGCGGGGCGGACGGCGGACAATGGCCCGCGGGCGCCGGGCCGGGGCTGCGCTTACCGCGGCGGGCGGCGGCGGCCGGCTCTAGCCCTGCTCGGGCGCTCCGCGCCGCATCTCCTCAGCCTGCGCCGCCACCCGCCGGCGCGCGGGCTCGGGCTCGGGCGGCGACAGCCGGGACGCGGCCGCGGCGCCGCCGGGGGCCCAGGCTGGGAGGCTGCTCGGGCGGCGGCGGCGGCGGCGCGGGCGGGCGCGCGGGTTCGGGCTCGGGCTCGGGCGGCGGCGGGGACGGTGCTCCGCGGCGGCGGCCCCACAACCTCCCCTCCTCATTCACAAAAAATTGACCCACGTTGAACCATGATGCTTCTCCCCCCTCCAGCGTCGAGCCGGGCGGCGATAGGCCACCCTGCACGCCCGTCAGCCGACCCGGCCCCGCCCCGCCCGCCGGCGGCTCGGCAACCATTGGCTGCGGCAGCCTTGCGTCACCTCCCCATGTGGGCCCCGCCCTCCCGCCTGGTTTCTAATGAAGAGCTCGTCAATTACGGCTCGGCCCCGCCTCCCGCCCGCCCGCCCCGGGCGCCTGGCCGGCCTTCCATTGGTCCGCTGAAACCTGCGCACGGCCCGTCTTCTCCCACCCCTCGCCCAGCGGCTGCCCAACCGCGGGGCCGGACGCCCCGTGAGCGGCAGAGAGGGTCCACCCCTGCCCGCCTCCCCGCACGCATCCTGGACCTCATTGGCTCCTGGAACTGCCAATTCTAGGGGGCGGGGCGTACCAAGAGACGCTCCGGGCGCCAGCCGCTGGGTGCTTCGCGGTTGAGGAGGCGCAGAGACCCGGAGCCAATAGTGACCGTAAACACGGGCCCCAGCCGTGTCTAGTCCCACTCGGTAGCCCGCATGGCTACCTAGCGGTCAGCACCGCGTGTCTGCGAGCCTAATTCGCGCTTAGAGGGCACACAATGGGGTGCAGGCTGAGGCGGGGAGCTGGCCAAGGCCTCGCCGTTGCCTCCATCTTGGGTACTGGCAGTGGGTCACGTGGTACTGCGTGCGCCCGGAGGCGCAGGGCGGCCCGGTCACCGAGTGCGCAGGCGCCGCTGGCCTCGCCCTACCCCGCGGCGGGAACGCGGCCGCCTGGGTGTCCATGGGGTGCAGGTCGGCCAGGCCTGCAATTGCTGCTGAGGGTCGTGGGATGCGCTCGCCGGGTCCCTGCTTAGGCGGAGGGAGCCCGGCCCGCCGCCAGGGTCTCGAGTCACGGGCCAAGGCAGGCGTGGAGGTGGCGGGAACTCCGCACCGGCCGGGCTGGTGTTGTTTTAAGGCCGCAGAGCTTGGGGGGCTTGTGTTGAGTTAAAAGGTCGGCCCGTAGATTCCCGCAAGCGCCTTTGGTTGCCAGCTGGAGTGGGCGGGAGTCTTCAGTGGCCACCTTCCTGGTGGTGATGTTTCCATTTCTTTCCAACAAGAGTGTGACAACTTTTAAACTTGGGTGCACACACTGTCCCCGGAATCCCGCGTTCCAGGGAGGAAGCGCCTTTGACAGCGCGCGCTGGTGCGTGGGGCCTGAGGGCGTGGGCCCGGGGATGCGGACCTGGCGGAGATGACCATTGGCTTCGATTGTAGGCCATTCCTCTTAGATGAGCAAGGATCCGTTTTTACAGCATTCTCGACCTTTGATTCTTGGGGGGGAAAACTGTAGTTGTGTGGATAAAAATACAGTTAGCAAAATAAAAATGCCAATTTTGCATTTCTTTAAATATCTCAATAACGAATAATTAGAAAACTTTGGTCATTGTAAGAAGTGCTTACTCTGATATGGCTGAACTTTGAAGGAGGATTTTAAAACAAGATGCAGCTGAAGAAAAGGAGAGCAATTATGGGGTTTTGGCGACTTGGCTGCTGATGGAAACGGTGCACTATCAAATTGTCATAAAGAATGAAACAGGGTGTGTAGCTAGCTAACATCTAGATGAGATTCAGTACCATTCGACAGGATTATCAAAAACATACAATCACGAGAAAATATTAAAACCTACCTATAAGTCTACCAAAGTTAGTTTTTCACGTACAAAGAGAAGTACCTGAGCAAAAAGTCACGTGAGCGAGTCTGGGATCTACTGCTTGGCAGAGGTAATTTTAAAAGGTAGATTTCCATTAGAAGGAATGAGTAGCCCCATTGCCGCGTACCATTTAGACCTCACATGAGTCCTGAGAGTCAGTCCAGCAGCGTCAGGCACCACGCAGACGTTGGGTGGATGGTGCAAGAACCTCACTCACCATGTTTGGAAAAGAGAAACTTGGCGTGGGTGGCTGTGTCCGGCATTGTGTGTAAGAGGAGCAGTCTGAAGGAGACCGGTGCACAGCCAATGCAGAGGAATTCAGTACGCTAGTGTGCAGCGAAAGCAAACACGCTATACTGTGAGCTGTGTATAAGGAGAAAGGGGGAGTGACAACCCGAATGCCTGGGAGCATCCGCTTGGGACTTCACATACAGGCATTTGACAGAGTCCCAAACTCAAAGGAATCCCAGTGTTCTCACAATTGAAAGAAACCAGCACCAAAGATTCAAATTTTAAAAGCTAGGATTGGTAGATCCAATAGATTGGTAGAACTAGACTGGTTACAATGGCAAGCTGGCCAATTATAAAATATACAAATAACAGTAACTTTCAGAGTAGTAACATTCAATCTGATTAAGTAATTGTTGCATATTCAGTATGTGGTGAGCGTTGTGCTAAGCACTTTATATGTGTTAGAAAATAGGAAAAAATTCTCAATTAGCAAAAGAACATTTTAAGTACCTAAATGTAACGCTAAGTTCCAACAGAACTTCCTGGGAATTGTGAAAATCATTAAATAGTTCATCTTGAAGAATAAAGATTTAAGAGCAGTCAAAAAGAAGAGAAATGAGGGAGGAACTGTGCTCCCAGAAAATAAAAACATGTCGTCTGGGCTCTGAAATGGAAACAACGTGATATTGGCCCAGATCAATACAAAATAATAGAAAGTAAAGAAATTGCCCCAAGCAAATGTACTGACTCCAGGCTGATACCCAGCCAGTATGTGCATGATCAGTGTGCTCCGGCTGTTCTTAATGGGCAGTTGTGCAGGCTGGTCAGTGCCTGTGCCTTACCAACTATCGACGAGTTTTAATACCACCCCTGCAGGGATTTAAAATACAATGAAAGTGGCTTTTCAAATCAGTGAGAGAGCAATATGGTAGTGTACCTGCTAATCATTTGAAGAGAAGAGATTAAAGTTGAAATCTTTACTCATCAAATGGAGTAAAGATTTAAGTTTAAAAAAAAGTACTAAGGAAAAACTCTGGACATCTCTATAGGATTGTGGAATATAAAGAATATCATCAACAGTCATAAAGGGAAATAATTGAGAATTTAGCTATGTTGTTATTAAAATTTAGTGTGCAATCAGTGGGAAAATGGATAAACCGCAATTGCAAAATACAAGGGAATACTCCTCATCTATAAAAAAGAATGAACTGTTATAGATGGTTGAATGTCAAGAACATCATAAAAGATGTCAGATACAAAAGGGTTTACACTGTATGACTCTGTTAATACGAAATTCAGCCAAATATGGGGTAGAGCTCAGAATAGTTCTCTGCAGATTGGGGGCCTACAGAGGGTGGACTGGGAAGGACACGAGAACCTTCCTGGTCAATGGAGATAATACACTTTCTCTCTGGGGTGTAGATCGCATAGGGGTACATACTGACCAAAACTCATTGAATTTAAGAGTTGTGCCTTTCTCAGGAAGATTTTAATTCAGAAGAAAAAAATACTAAAGGCAGTGGCTGCCCCAGTTTGGAGGGGAAGGGGGGACTTTTGGTGCTTCAGAACACAATAAAATTAAGACAAGTGAGTGGGGAAAGCATTTGTGTGGGATTCGTAGGGGCTGATCTTCACAGGCAGGAGGGCTTTCATAGCAGAGCAGCCTGTAAGTAAAGCAGGCAGGGACGAGGACAGGCAAATACAAAAGAAGAAACGCCCATAAACGTGACAGGATGTTCTCTAATAAGAGAAGTACAACGCTTTGTTTGATAAAAGCACATGTGTGGAAATAAACACTATTATACAGCAACTGAGTAGAAACTTTCAGACAGCTGCTTAACCACACTCATAAATAAAACCCTCAAAATTTGCACCTCCTTTCATGAGTGATTTCAATTTTAGAACCTCATTCAAAGAGACAAACATGGATGCTGGTAAACATTTAGCTCAAAAGTCCACAGAAACAATGGTTGGTTGGGATGAGTGTGTGTGCATAAATCACCAAAAATAAGGGGTTTTATATCATGGAAAGAAATTCACTTTATAGTTTCAAGGGAAAAGAAAGACAAGAAGACCTCATTACAATGTGGTGTAATATTTACAAATGAAAACATTTGTAGACACAAAAACAATGAGGAAAAATATGTATCCTAAGTGGACAATGAGAGTGTCTTGTTTTGCTCATCTGTTTTCTTAATTCTTCAGTGAACATGTTTTACTTTTGTAAAGATAATTGTTTAAAAAAATTCAAGAAGGACATGAAGTTCACTAAGGACATTGCAAGGTCTGAGAGCCTCTGTCAAGCGGGCAGGACCCGGGGGGCTGCAGGACGGATGCGGGAGGTGCAGCCTGGGCTGCAGTGGAGGGAGCAGGGGTGGGGTAGTTCAGGGCTCGTCTCGTAGCCCCAAGACTTTTTGTTTTCTTTTTTATATATATATACTTTAAGTTCCAAGGTACACGTGCACAACGTGCAGGTTTGTTACATATGTATACATGTGCCATGTTGGTGTGCTGCCCCCGTTAACTCGTCATTTACATTAGGTGTATCTCCTGAGGCTATCCCTCCCCCTTCCCCCCACCCCACTACAGGCCCCGGTGTGTGATATTCCCCACCCTGCGTCCAAGTGTTCTCATTGTTCAGTTCTCACCTATGAGTGATGTGGCACTATTCACAATGGCAAAGACTTGGAACCAACCCATATGTCCATCAATGATAGACTGGATTAAGAAAATGTGGCACATCTACACCATGGAATACTATGCAGCGGTAAAAAAGGATGAGTTCATGTCCTTTGTAGGGACATGGATGAAACTGGAAACCATCATTCTCAGCAAACTATCGCAAGGACAGAAAATCACAGTCCTAAGACTTTCAACTCTTCCAGCTTCATCCACATCTTTCAGTGGACCCTCTGCCCTCCAACACTTTATCCCAAGACCCGCTCCAGATATGGATGACTCAACCAGGTCATTGAAATAAGTAGCGAGAGACCAACAAAATAGCTGCTAACAGACACTCCCCTGGCTCCCCTTGCCCAGCTTTCAATCTTGGGTGACTGATTCGATGGAAGTGACCTTGACCGAGCACACACATTTAGAAGCTACCAACGTTGGCTTGAGATTTTTGCTTTAGTTTATGTTTTTTGAGATAAAATCTTGGGGTCATTAGCACGTAAGGAGGAGCTGAAGTCACTAGAGGGGGTGAGGCCAGGTAGGGAGCGGCTAGAAATGGCAGGAGCAGTGGAGTCCAGGAAGAGAAGAGAGAAGAGGCCGAGAGCTGAGAGACTGGAGGCTGGGGGACTGGGAAAAAGTCCTCCGGACAAGGCCTTTGCTGTTGAGGGAAGTAAGTTTGCCCATGATTGCTATTTGAGGAATTTAAGTGCCAACTGTCTTAGCTCAGGTCGAAAAGCAGAACCTGAAACAAGGACATAGGTGCAGCAAGGATTTGGGAGGAGGCCCCAGGAGGCAGGAGTGACAGACCTGGGGGCTGGAGATGGGACAGGAAAGGAAGGACAGCCAGTCTTGGGCTGTGATGTGCAGTTGGCCAGACTATTCATCTTTGGGAAGGAGGGGGAAGGTCAACAGAAAGATACCCTGGAGAGGCCGGATAGCCTCCTTCGACAGCATGAGTCCTGGAGCAGGAGGCCAGGTCAGGGCCCTCATGCTCAGGTCTCAGACAGGCTCTGAAAACCCCAAGCAGGAAAATCCTCAAACAGGAGGGGGCCTCTGAAGGAAAGGGGAGGTGGTGAGAATGAACAGAGATGAGTCTACAGGTGGGGGCAGGAGGCTGAAGATGGCAGCCTTATGTTTATAATAGATATAGTCCTGAACTGAGACCCCGGAATAGAGATAGGGTGATGACAACAATAATCAACATGTGATGTGCTTGCTATGAGCCAGGCACTGCTGGAGTGGCAT
The DNA here is from genome assembly GCF_007565055.1 of Rhinopithecus roxellana. NCBI lineage: Eukaryota > Metazoa > Chordata > Mammalia > Primates > Cercopithecidae > Rhinopithecus > Rhinopithecus roxellana. The sequence goes on along the minus strand of NC_044562.1, from coordinate 59,291,274 downwards.
TGGCAGGGTATTGAAGAGAGAACTGAGCAGGCAGTGGCTCATGCCTGTAATCTCAGCACTTTGGGAGGCCGAGGTGGGTGGATCATGAGGTCAGGAGATCGAGACCATCCTGGCTAACACAGTGAAACCCCATCTCTACTGAAAATACAAAAAATTAGCCGGGTGAGGTGGCGGGCACCTGTAGTCCCAGCTACTCGGGAGGCTGAGGCAGGAGAATGGCGTGAACCCGGGAGGCGGAGCTTGCAGTGAGCTGAGATCACGCCAATGCACTCCAGCCTGGGTGACAGAGCGAGACTTGGTCTCAAAAAAAAAAAAAAAAAAAAAAAAAAAAGCATTGCTGAGTGGTGCTGAGGGCCCACCCAGTCAAATGCAGTGTTAGTAATGGCGCCAGGGTCATTTATCTTTTCTGGCAGCACTGAGAAGGCCAGCTGCAAAAATCTTGTATTGTTGGATAGATGCAAGGTTGGTGGTAGGGCTGAAAGAAAATGGAGCAAAGCCCTAGGGGTACTAGCTATGGTGGTGGGCCTGATTCGCTGTGGGATCCAGGCCGCAGAGGATGGGAAGGGCAAAAGGGCAGAGTTGGATGGGAAAAGGGCAGGGGTGAGGATATGGAGGTTCCAGTGAGCTCAGTGCCCGGGCTGAGTAGGTGGAGCCCAGAGACTTGTGGAAAGACATTATTATTTTCAGCTTAAGATTTCAGCGGTAGGGGAGAGGGCAAAGCTCAGGATCCTGGCAAGGGGGCCGACTTGCTTACCTGAAAGCATTCTCATTACAAAGGACCTAGGAGTGCTGCCTAAAAGGCTGCGTTTTGAAGAACACATGGCTGAGTATATACAAGCAAGTAAGGGAACTCTGTCAAGACAAGAAATCTCCTAAACTGATGCATTAGGGAAAAGCCCTTCCTGATACCACTAACTCAGGGGCTAAGGTTTGAATTCTATATCCTTAGTGAAAGGACAGACTAGAAAAAATCTGCCGAGTGGAACACAGAGACAACGAGGAAGAGCATCTGTTTCCACCTTGGTTCTGGGTGGGGAAAAGGCTTCTTGCAAATTTGTAGCAGGGCCTACCCTCACTTGGGCTTGATACATGCTACCTGCACAATCCAGGAACTCTCAGGCCCCAAACATAACATGAAAAGTAGTCCAGTTGTGGGATACTCTTAGAACTTCTGGCAGAAGGAAACAGTGGCAATGAGGGAAACACCCTCAACCTAGGTTACACAGGATTCCCAGGAATAGAGCCTCACGGGAAATGAGCTCACAACCGAAAATGACAGGACATAAAGATTTTATATAAACATATAAAATATTATATAAGTTTATAAAACCCAAAGGAAGCAATTTACCATGAGCAAGAGTCAGCAGATGAAGAACAGGATGATGCCTCCAGCCAAGGCACTGAGATTATAAGAGAGCTTAAATATAAATGTTAGAAATTGCCAAAGGCATCAAGGAAGTTACATTGACTATGAACCAAAGAATAAGACACTAGGAAAAAGGAGAGTGGAATTTTTCAAGGAACCAAGTAAAATACCTGCACATGAAAAATGTAGTCATTAAAATTAAAAATTTGGTGGATAAAATAAAAAGCATCTTAGAAAACCTTATTAGCAACTTGGAAAACGAGACCAAGGAATTTATCCAAATGCAGACCACAGGATAAAAGACATGGAAGCACCTCTTTTTTACTAGGAGAGTGGTGGCCATGTGGGTGCTTGGGACAGATCTCCATTACCTGGAGGTGTGGCCTGTGAATGGCTTACAGCTGCGTGTCCTTTTCCAGAGACCTGTCGTTGATCAAAGGGGAGTCACCTCACCTGGAAATGCTTGGGAGGTTACCTCTCTCCGCTCCGGGATGGCCCATGTCTGACCCCTAGGGATAGGAAGCCCAGCTCCCCGTGCAACAAGTCATGCTCCTGAGCTTCCCATGGGCTCAGGCTGAGCCTTGGCTGGCTTGAGCCTAAATCAGGACCTTTCCTAACTTCCCGCCACCCCTGCTGTGCATAGTCCTTCCTCTGGCCCTACTCCCTGCCCTGCCATCCTCCCCTCACTTCCTGGCAGGGTCCTCCTGCGAGTAATCCTCAAGAAAGCATTTGTGCAGGAGCCCTCACCTTACGCTCAGCCTCTTGGGTATCTGATCTAGAACAAGGTGTTCCAGGAGGAGAGAATGGAGGAGGAGTGAGATAATGACTGAGAAGTTCTTAGCATTACTGAAGGAGGGAGATCCTCAGGCTCAGGAAGTCCTGCAAGCCCTGAGGATGATAAGTAACATAATACACTGGACCTATTGTAGCGACACTGCCCAATGCCAATGCAAAGAAAGTTTTCCTAAAAGCAGCCACAAAGAAATGGCAGGTGGCCACCTGAGGAATGATCACTGGACTGATAGCAGACTATTTGCTTTTGGGGTTTTTTTGTTTTTGTTTTTGTTTTTGTTTTTGTTTTTGTTTTTGAGACATAATCTCACTCTGACACCAAGGCTGAAGTACAATGGCCCAGTCATGGCTCACTGCAGCCTTGAACTCTTGGGCTCAAGTGATCCTCCCACCTCATCACCCTCCCAAATAGCTGGGACTACAGGCACACACCACCAAGCTTGGCTAATTTTTTAATTCTTATTTTTAGTAGCTTCTGCAGTTAGAGAGCAAACTGTGCTGAAAATTAGGCCCAAGCTTGGATTACAAAGTGATAGAGGCTGAGTTCATACTCCATTGAGCTTCTAGTATTAAGGTCAAGTGTAGGGTCTTTGGTGGGGAAAGAGTGGGATCCTAGATGTAGGAGAGGAACATTTCAGAGGATGCGTGTGGGGTCCTGGAACCTCCAGACTCTCCTACGGGCCCCGGGTCAGCACAAGTGGCCTTCCCCATGCCAGAGCGGAAACTCACTCAGCACCTATAGGGTCTGCAAAGCCTTGGCTCAGACAGTGCCTCCCAAGGTGAGGAGCTACCTTCCCTCATTGTTTCTAGGGCGACTGTCAGTTCCTCTGGATCAGGCAGGAGGCTTACAGCCCCAGTTACAGGAAGAAAGGGATCATTCAACAGAACCTTGGGAGCTGACAGATATAACACGGGCAGGAACAGAAGTATAGATCCTGATGGTGCCGATGGGAGCAGCACAAACCCAGGAGAGAGAAGACGTAGTCACGCAGGTCCCTCTCTGTGACTCAGGATTTCACACCCAGGTGAGGACACAAGGAACCAGAACTGGTGGGTTGCCAGAATGTTCCTTGAAGCATAGAGACAATGGCCAACAGTGGTGGAGGGGAGCCGCCAGGCCTGCCTTGGGGGTCAGTAAGGAAGGGGTCAGGAAGTCCAAGGGGTGGACGCACTGAGAGAGATGGATCACATGAAGTTCCCATAAGGAACACAGGACTCTCCCTGCATTCAGGTGGCAAGAAAAGAAATTTTAGGAGAAGCATGAGCATCATTGAGAAAGCTGGAGGTGTCTGTCGTCAGTAGGACAGGGCGGAAAAAGGGGGGGGCCTTGATGAAAATGAGTCCTCGCGTGTTCTTGCGGGTGGCAGGATCCTGAACCGCAGGGGCAGTGGCAGTTCACCATCTGGGGCAAGGTGCGTGTAATTTCCATGACGGGCAGCAAACCAGGACAGCAGACAAGGTGCTCAATTCACAGGTGGTGGTGGTGATGCCAACAGACCAGGGAGGTCCTGGGGGGCCTAGAGACAGCAGCCAATGGGGGCACTACTTTCTAATATAGAATCAATAAAGGCTGGTGGTAGGCGGACAGAGGCTGGTGTCAGGTGCCACAAGGAAAATCACAACCCCTCACCCGATGTTCGGACCTGAGCCAGTTGTCAATCACCAGTCCAGCTATGAAGGTCCTGAGGTGCCACAACCAGCTGATAGACTAGCTCTTTTCCCCATGCTTCCTCACAGGACCTCCAGCCATTCAGAGTAACTGTCCCCTGGGGAGCAGGAAAGACCCAGGCCTAGGGAGAACTGCTACATACAGGATTGAGCTGACACTGAAATCAGAGGTGCCCCTACAATTCTTGCTCAAGAAGGGCACACACAGTGCAGGTGATATCTGGGTCTTGCTGTGTGAGTTATCTATGGCTGCATAACAAACTCAACAGCTTAAAATAACCCTCATGAATGATCTCTTTCATGTCTGTGGGCCAGGAGTCTGGGTCCTCTGTGCAGTCTCACCAGGCTGAAATCAAGGCGTCGGCCAGGACTGAGTTCTCATCTGAGACTTGGGGTCCTCTTCCAAGTTCACTCGTGATGGTAGCATTTGATTCCTTGTGGTTGCAGGACTACAGTTCCTGCTTTCTTGCTGGCTGTCAGCCAGGGCCTGTTCTGAGCTCCTACAGGCCACTTGCCATTCTTTGCCACCTGTCCCCTCCACAACAAAGCAGTCTGCTTCTGCCTGGCCAGGAGGAGGCTCCCTCCAGCTCAGCATCCCTCTGATGTCTTTTGAGTTCACTCGATTAGTTCAGTGTCACCCAGGACAATCTCCCTTTGACTGTCTCAAAGTCCACTGCTTAGGGATGTTAATGACACCTGCAGTATCCTTTCTGACATACAAGGTAATGAAGGGTTGCAGACTGTGCCACCCCAAAATATGTCACTTCGGTAAAGGATCATTTCGAGCTAAAGGCACCTGAAAAACAGCAGACACAGGAAGGGTGCTCTGACCTCTCCACTGATTCCTGAAAACAGGAGATAAAATCTGTGTGAAAGATGCCCTCCGTCGTCCCAGCAGCAGAAGAAATGTTCTTCAGTGGAAGTCGGAGCTGAGAAAGTGCTATACAAATGGATCTTGTTAAAATAATTCTTATCTTCCCTTGGCATCCCACATAATTTAGCTACTTTCCTGCAATTGCCTCTCTTTGCTCAAGAAAGTATAGAAACATTTTGGTTTTGCTGGTTCTTTCTGTTCATTTCCTAATGAGGTTTCCTGTGTTACCTAAAATTTAGATTAAATAAATCGGTATGCTTTTCTCCTGTTAATCTGTCTTATGCCAAGTGAATTCTCAGGCCTACCTGGGAACCCTAAGAGGTAGAAGTAAAGGGTTGCCTCTCCTACGGTTGCATAATTGTGGGAGGGATAGCCCATCATATTCGCAAATCCTGCCACCTGTCACTACGAGCAAGAATCTTGGTGCCCTCGAAGAATTCTCCTTCCCACACCACGTCTGTCCCAGTGGGTCTAAAGGATTTGCAGACCTCCCTGTGCCCACTTCTCTAGACCTTGACTATATGTGGTACTGATTCACTGGTACAGGTTAATCATTTTTTTGTGACCTAATGTATGGTCATGATCAGTGTTTATCAATGTTTCATGTATGCCTGAAAAGAATGTGTTTCCTAATTTAGGAGTGCAAAATTATGATGATTATGATTATGATTATGATTTTCGAGATGGAGTCTCGCTCTGTCACCCAGGCTGGAGTGCAGTGGCACAATCTCTGCTCACTGCAACCTCCGCTTCCCGGGTTTGAGAGATTCTCCTGACTCAGCCTTCCAAGTAGCTGGGACTACAGGCACACACCACCATGCACAGCTAAATTTTGTAATTTTTAGTAGAGATAAGGTTTCACCATGTTGGCCAGGCTGTCCTGACCTCACATGATCCTCCCGCCTCGGCCACCCAAAGTGCTGGGATTACAGGCATGAGCCACCACACCCGGCCAAAATTATTTTGATATATAAACATCAGTTTAAGTTTAGGACGGATGTACTTAGTAGATTGCAGAGCCTTCACCTGTTGGGCAACAGGGGTCATGGTAGGAATGGCCCAGGGTAAGTCTTTGACGTGGCCTCCCTGCTCTCTGGACCCCTGTCCTGGACAAGACAGTAAATCAGTTGCAAGAAAATGGAGTGCAAAGAGATAGTGTGAATAAATCTAAGCAGGCGTGAGCTATAGCACACATGATATAACACAAGGTGATGGGTGGTGTCCGGCATATAATAATATACCTTATAAGGCATGAAGGGATGCCGGAGTTGAAGCTCTCTACATTCCTAGTATTGGTGGGAAGTATACTTTTATATTTTGTTAAGCAAAAAATGTTTGTTCAAATTTTTAAAGAAAATACTAAACCACTTGAAATAAAATATATAACTTCCAAAGCAGCAGAGGGGACAGAAAAAAAGAAGGGAGAAAAAGAAGTGGGAAGATCAATCCAAATGGGGAAGAACAAAAGAGGCATAGAAAGAGTAGGGTAAAACCAAAAGTGAAATCGGAAAATACGTCCACGTATATCAATATTCACAATGGATGTAAATGGACTAAATTTGCCAGTTAAAGACAGATTGCCAGGTTGGTCTTAAAAATAAAAGCCATCTCCCTATTTTTTTTAATAAGTGATAGCATGAAATATGAAAATTCTGCAAAGCTAATAGTCTGGGGGGGCAAAAAATAATGTTTTTAGCCAACACTAATCACAAGAAGTATCTGTTGTTATAATATCAGTCAAAATTGACCCAAAGGAAAGAAAACATTTTTGGAGATAAAGGTGACCACTGCATAATGGTAAGAGGGACAATTTACCAGGAAGATAAATCAATTTAAACTTTTTGCATTTAGTGATTGAGCCCCAAAATAATATAAAGCAAAAAATTTACAAGTTCTAAGGAGAAATTTATAAATCCGTAATATTGGAGACTACTACTCATTTGGTAACTGATATACACAAGATTTGAATTAATTAACGTGATTATACTAATGTCCCCATATCAAAAAGAATCCTACACTCCTAAATGAGGAAGCACATTTTTTTTTCAGGCATTCATATAACGTATAAACACTGGCCAAGGCTACACACTAGGCCACAAAGCAAATCTCAACACGTTTCAAAGAATCGATATCGTACAGAATATCTTCTTTTACCAAACTGTGATAGGGCTAGAAAGCAATGGCAAAAAAGATGACATCGAGAGAATCGATAGGCAAACTATTTGAACTGACAAGGAAGCTCAGGAACTTTTCCAGACGTAAGATCCATACATCAAAATTCATCGTATTTCTATACACAGAAACACTCAGAATTCTAAAGACGCCTTTTACAAGCAAAAACTTCATGATGCGTAGGGATAGATCTAACAAAACTTGTAAAAGATATTTATGGAAACAGTTGTGAAACTTATTGAAATATATTTTAAATGGAACCAAATAACTGATGGTATACACCGAATTTCATCAATTCCGAAACATGCATTTTTTCACATTTTTAACATCTCAGAAATCAAATATGTCTTAAAATTAACTGTGTCATAGTTTCGTGTCATAGATCAATTGGCAACACTTTCTGTCTCCTCATAGCACATAAAATAATGGTGCATCTTTTACTTGATAGCATCTTGGATTCAATTAAATGAATACCATATCCATGGATGGAAAAACTGAAAACTGTAAAAATGACAATTCTCTTCGATGCATTTTAAAACCTCAATGCAATTTCTGGCAAGTCACTTCTGAAAATCATTAAATAGCAAAGAGCTGAGAATAGGCAAGGCAATTTTGATAAATAACATGGTGGTGGAGGGGAGGTGTTTTAACCAAATGTCAAGATCTATTCTAAGCTTTAGGAATTGTGCCACATGGCCTTGGCACGGGAATAGACAAACAGAGTGGCATAACAGAACAGGGTCCAGGCAGCAGCACATGTATGTATGGAAACTTGATCTATGACAGAGATTGCATTACGGAGCAGAGGAGAAAGACAACTAAATCATGGATACTTGGACAATGGGTTCTCCATATTAAACAAAAGAAAAATAAAATTACTATTTCACATCAAACATATACACATGGCAGAAAAATAATCTACATAAGAAAAAGTAAAACTGCAGAGTCTTAGAAGGAAATGGGGTAGGAATAGTTTTATGTCCTGTGAAAGGATTTCTTTTCTAGCACACAGAAGCCATAAGCCATAAAGGAAAATATTAACAAATTCGACATCACTGTTCAATATCATTAGCCATTGGGGAAATGCAAATTCAAACCACAATGTGCTGCCACTTCACACCTATCTGCTTGGCTGAAAGAAAACACGGTGGAGACGATGATGCTGATGGGGACGCAGAACAGCTGCAGCTCTCACACCTGGCTGATGGGAACACGAGGTGGTGCAGCCAATCCAAAAAAAAGGCATCTTACTGTGTTGCAGTTTTTTCCCATTGGTCAACACCCACCTACCATATATATGACCCAGTGATGTGGTTTGGCTGTGTCCCTACCCAAATCTCACCTTGAATTGTAGCACCCACTGTTTCCACATGCTGTGGGAGGTAGCTGAATCACGAGGGTGGGTCTTTCCCATGCTGTTCTTGTGATAGTGAGTAAGTGTCATGAGATCTGATGGTTTTTTTGTTTTTGGTGTTTTTCTGTGTATGTGTGTGTGACGGAGTTTTGCTCTTGTTGCCCAGGCTGGAGTGCAATGGCATGATCTCGGCTCACCACCACTTCCGCCTCCCAGGTTCAAGTGATTCCCCTGCCTCCTGAGTAGATTACAGGCGCCCGCCACCACACCCAGGTAATTTTGCATTTTTAGTAGAGACGGGTTTCTCCGTGTTGGTCAGGCTGGTCTCCAACTCCCGACCTCAGGTGATCTGCCTACCTCAGCCTCCCAAAGTGCTGGGATTACAGGCTTGAGCCACCACGCCTGGCCGACCTGATGGTTTTATAAAGGGGAGTTTCCCTGCACAAGCTGTCTTTTCTTGTCTGCCACCATGTGAGACGTGCCTTTCACCTTCCGAGATGATTGTGAGGCCTCCCCAGCCACATGCAACTGTAAGTCCATTAAACTCTTTTTCCTTATAGATCACCCAGGCTTGAAGATGACTAATACACCCAGCAATCCTGTTCCTCTGTATTTACCCTAGAGAAATGAGAACATGTGCTCCACAAAAATCTACATGCAGCTGTTTTATTCCTAATAGCCACAAACTGGAAACAACTCTAAGGTCTTTCAGTGACTGAGTGGATAAACAGAGTGGTCCATCCATGCAATGGAACACTATACAACAAAGAGGAATAAAGGATTACGGACACATATGATAACAAGCACGGACACATGTGGTCATTAACTCTTCTACTTCTCTCTAAGCTTGGAATATTTAACATTGGTATCCAAAATAAGATACACACATACATACAAAATAAATGTGGAGGACAGTTCAAAGATCAGAATCTTTCTCTTTCAAGATTTTGTTAGTATTCAAACAGCCAGTGGTTTTTTACCCAGTGCCCACCTTCCACAGTGGCCAAGCAACTCTGGCGCCTCCTCTCTTGTCCATTGATGAACTTTCTCACCTCACACAGTTCATGACCCTCAAAAAATTTCTATTTCCTTCCTTCTTTCCTTCCTTCCTTCCTTCCTTCCCTCCCTCCCTCCCTCCCTCCCTCCCTCCCTCCCTCCCTCCCTCCTCTCTCTCTCTCTCTCTCTCTCTCTCTCTCTCTCTCTCTCTCCCTTTCTTTCTTTCCTGACACAGAGCCTCACTCTGTCACCCAGTCTGGAGTGCAGGGGTGCGATCTGGGTTCACTGCAAACTCCGCCCCCCAGGTTCAAGTGATTCGTCTGCCTCAGCCTCCCAAGTAGCTGGAATTACAGGCGTGCACCACTACACTTGGTTAATTTTATTTTTTTTATTTTTATTTTTTTGAGACGGAGTCTCGCTCTGTCGCCCAGGCTGGAGTGCAGTGGCCGGATCTCAGCTCACTGCAAGCTCCACCTCCCGGGTTTACGCCATTCTCCTGCCTCAGCCTCCCGAGTAGCTGGGACTACAGGCGCCCGCCTCGTCGCCCGGCTAGTTTTTTGTATTTTTAAGTAGAGACAGGGTTTCACCATATTAGCCAGGATGGTCTCGATCTCCTGACCTCGTGATCCGCCCGTCTCGGCCTCCCAAAGTGCTGGGATTACAGGCTTGAGCCACTGCGCCCAGCCTAACTTTTGTATTTTTGGTAAAGACAGGGTTTCGCCATGTTGGCCAGGCTGGTCTTGAACTCCTGACCTCACATGATCTACACGCCTTGGCCTCCAAAAGTGCTGGGGTTACAGGCATGAGCCACAGCACCTGGCCAAATTCTATGTTATTTCTTAATCCTGTTTAGAAGCATTGCCAGTTGCACAATTGAAACTCATAAAATGTCATCAGGTATCAGTCTTAAGAATTAAATTCTGTGGAGACTATCGAAGTAAATTATTTTTATATGAAAATCAAATTACATTTTTCACTAACAGGTAGTTTCTAAGACACAAAAGAAATTCCAAAATGTCATAATGAAAATTCAAATAAATGTGTGTGAGTGTGGGCAAATAGTTAACACTACTTTTCAAGTTCCCTGTGATGCTTTGAATTCATTTTGTTGAGAAAGAAGGCACTTAATATGAGAAATCATGTTTCATCAGGATTTTACTTTTAAGTGGAAATATTCTTTGTTATTTCTTGACGTTTTTTAGCATTAGATGATTAAAAGCCCCACATGATCATAATTTAAACATCTGACCAGTGACTGTGTGTACAGACACTGAGGCAAGCCCATGGCAACCCTTGCAGCCCCCTGAGAGACAGGTGCTCCTGGCATCACATCGTACAAGCACAAGAAGACTTGGGGAAATAAGAAAGAACTTGTGTCTGTCTGCGATTCCCTACGGAAGCCCTTGCACTTAGATGCTGCCCAGCAAGTAGTGGGCATTTAGTGAGTAGCTGCTGGGTGAATTATTCCGGGAAGCATCTATGAAGGGCAGAGCTAGAGAGTCTGGACCCAGGTCTAACTGAACCATAAGTGTGCTTTTAATCAGTACCATAAATTTTGTTATTCCTTTCTTTAGTTCCAACCCCCATTGGACATCTCCTTTCTAAAATGGATTAGTAGGATAGGACTAATTAAATAATTACTAGATAGGACTAATTTAATAACTCCTTTATTAAAATGAAAACCACTCTCTGCTCTGTAACACCAAAGGTGAGAATCCTTCAGAAACAGTTTCCACACCTTGCTGTACAAGCCTTTGAATCTATCCTTGGGAGAGTCACGTGGAGTGTTTAGCACTGGAGGTATTTTATACAAGGCATCCTCTACCCCAAAACCCCAGGGCTTAGTTCCCAAAACCAGTACTGAACTCGCCCAACTACACAGAGTACCTCAAAGCAACCCATGCAATTACTATATAAACACAATAATAGGGCATCTGTTTTTTAATTTTAATTTTATTTTTTCCCACTAAAATATTCAAGCGAGAAACATTTGGAGATTTATATTCAGGGCACAAGACCAAATGGCATCTGAAGCATTTCTTTGTTAAATATAATTAATTTTTCTTGGCTTTTTTCCCCCATCATGACAAAGCTGGATCTGTACCATTCATTCTGTTTATAGGTGACTCTTTTCCTTCCCCAAAGATTCTCTGCAATCACCACAGAGATGCTGGAGGGGAGACGGTAATTCTGTTTCCTTTCTTGTCCTCCTATGGCCAAATAGGAACCAGGCACTTTGAGTTACTTTAATTTTTACAAACAAGCAAACAAACAACCCTCAACTGGGCTTTCATTTTGTGTAAAGAAAGTAGCTGAGCTCATTCTCTTTCACTTAGATGGGCATCCCAGCCGCTGAGGAAAGGGTGGGTGGTCGATATGTGTGTGTAGGGGAGACAAAGGAAAGATTGCCTCTTTCTTTTCCTTGTTTTTTTCCTAGAAAAAGAAAGACTTATTTGTTTTATATGTGTGTGTGTGCGCGTGTATATATTTATATATATTTACATATACACAGGCACACACACACACACACACGCACACACCTCAATTAGAATCTAAAAAACTGAAGAAAGGGAGACTACATAGCAAATGTTATTTTTCCAATAAAAGATATATGTGGTCTGGCCCCTGGGTGTTGGTTTTAAGTGGAGATATTGACTTCTGGCTGACTGATGAGTGGAACATCCTTCTCCTGAAATATTGATAGTAGATTACACGAAACCACAAACTATCTCCATAAAGCACATCATTTCGAATCCTAATGGTGTTTTCTTGCCTCGGGATGACTGCTACTTTCATGATATGATGGCTTTATTCTATCTTGGGGAAAAACTTTTTACCATACTGCTAAATTAACTTGTCAAAAGGCTTCAAACTTCGGAAGCTTTTACAGCTCAATTCAGTGCTATTATTCCAGATTGAATGGGAAGGCCATGGACTGTAAAAGCTTGCAAAAAATAAATTTCACAGGCTTTCATAGATGGAGTGAAATACTTACCTTTTGTTCAGGTTGTATATCTTTATTGAAGACTCTGAGAATAGCTGCATTTTGCCTATAAATCCGCGCTCTTACCCTGAAACACTGTGTTTTTGTCCATTGCTCTTGAAGGTCCTACCCAGTGTGTGCCCTCTTGATAACAACTCGTTCCTACAGAGCACAGTCAGGACGAGAGCGCTCTCCAAAACACGAGGGCAGAGGAGAAGACAAAGACTCCTGCTCCTAGAAGGAACCTTGGTGTTTTGAATTCTTTTATTCTCGACACAGATTCACAAAGGATTTGATAGCTAATTACTGCTTACAAATGCAAGCCAACTGTCATGGCGCTTTACAAGGTTCTATCTGTAGATCTGAGAGGAAGGAAAACAAAGAAGTGGCTGGATTAATGTCAGCGCTCGAACTGCGAATGGACCATTTGGAACATCAGGGAGGTGCAAATGTCCAACATGAAGTCAAGTCTCAGCATCGGCCTCCTGAGAATGCCGGGACAACGAGGGGTTGGGTCAGTGACACACATGTGAGTTGATTCGTTGGGAGGAAATGCTGCGTTGGTGAGAGGGGAACTGGTGGCCCTGTGCAGATGCAGCCCAAGGCTCTCACCAGGCAAAGCCCCCACCTGTGCACCTGGCACTGGAAGAATCCAGCACTGGTCTGGGAAGACATTTGATATGATTTGCCTCTCCCCTCTGTAGGTAATTTCTGTTTTTGCAGAATTATTTCTTAAATAAATGCCCTTGCTAGATGCTGGTGTTTCTTAGCCTTCTGAGGAGGTTAGTCATGCTGGCTAGGCTGCCCTGTGGTCTTGTGGGTGGAGGTTTTGAAGATCTCTCCTCAATCAATAAGAACTTATTTCAGGCCAGGCACAGAGGCTCACACCAGTAATCCCAGCACTTTGGGAGGCGCAGGCGCGAGGATGGCTTTAGCCCAGGAGTTCGAGACCAGCCTGAGCAAGATGGTGTCTATAAAAAATAAAAACACTAGCCAAGTGCAGTGGCACATGCCTGTGGTCTCACAGCTACTCAGGAGGCTGAGGTAGGAGGACCGCTTGAGCCCAGGAGGCAGAGGCTGCAGTGAGACATGTTTGTGCCACTGAACTCCAGCCCAGCTTGAGTGATGTCGCAAGATCCTGTCTAAAAAAAAAAAAAAAAAGAGAGAGAGAGAGAGAAAAGAAAAGAAAAAAGAAAAAAACAGGCTGGGCTTGGTGATTCACACCTGTAATCCCAGCACTTTGGGAGGCCAAGGTGGGTGGATCACCTGAGATCAGGAGTTCGAGACCAGCCTGACGAATATGGTGAAACCCTGTCTGTACTAAAAATACAAAAATTAGCCAGGCTAGGTGGCTGTTGTCTGTAGTCCCAGCTACTCAGGAGACTGAGACAGGAGAATCGCTTGGACCCAGGAGGTGGAGGTTGCAGTGAGCCAAGATCATGCCATCGCACTCCAGCCTGGGCAACAGAGGGAGATTCCATCTCAAACAAACAAACAAACAAAAACTTATTTCAGCATTTGCCAAACTCAAAATGCTCAAGATAATAAAAAACACTTAGATTTTGTGTGCCCATGCCCCACAGAGTTGACAAGATTATTGGGAAGGCAAGGTGTGTAAGTATACCACCCATCTCTATGCTCCTCATGTGTACAGGCAGGTTTAAAAGCCTTGTCTCTCACAAAGCCTTCTGTATTCCCCAACCCTAAGAAATCTTGTCTCTTGAACTTCTTTGGGAACACAGCCTTCTTCTCTCGCAACATCTCACAGCTCCCGTCTCATGGAAGGGGTAGTTGCAGGTATGTGCTATTTCCCCCTCAGATTGAAAACGTCTGTGGGTTGGATGATGTCTTAGTCTCTCTCCCCAACACCCGTCCCAGTAGTTCACACACATAATAAACCTCTGGGGGTGGGACCCAGAATGAGTATTTTTAAAAGCCTCTTGAGGTGCCTAATGGACGGTGAGGATTGCAAACAGCTGTGCTGGGTGACCAGGAAATCAGGAACTCCCTCTGGGTTTCTATGACTTGCCATGGAGGCTCACCAAGGGATGAAGGTTGGAGCTAGGTTATAGGGGGCAGGTATGGCTGAAACACTGGCCCAGGCAGCAGTGCATTCAAGTTCTGGGAGGACATGGGAAGTACAGGGCTGGTACAGAGGCTGGTGTCTAGGCGCGTGACCAAGGCTGCATCCCTTGCAAACAGAACTGGAATCTTGCTCCAAGGAGGGTGTTGGGCCACCCTGCAGCCAGGGTCACCTGGAAGCTGAGTGGTCTTGAGCAATTCAGATCTTCAGGATTCCGGCCTGGGCAGTACTTCTGATTCACTGTGCCCCTCATGGCCACTCCACAGGGCACCTGCTCCCACTTAGATGGAGTTCTGGGGCTGGGGCTTCTGATCTGCTCTCCTGCTTTATCTCTTAATGCCATCCTAAATTGGATGGACCAGTTAAGAAAGAGGGTGGGGAGAAGATTGCTGAATTTTTCAAGGAGGACGGTCACCCTGAAATGGATAAGCTGGAAAACCTTCTCACGGATGCTCTATTATTGCCTCCTTAAGATTCTCATCTTTTGCTCTGAGCGGCTTAAGGGAAGTAGGAGGAGCAAGAAGGGGATTTACATTCACAGGAGCATCTACTATTTGCCAGGCTCCATGCTTGGCATTTTACATATGGTTCATATGGATTCTTTGCCACAACCCTAAGTATCTCCCTGATTCCTGTTTTCCAAGAGGAAAATCGACTGCTCAGAGAGTCTGGGCAGCTCCCAAAACTCACATGATCAGGAGGTGGCAGGTCAGGGGGATCTTCTATCTGTCCACCTGGGGCTTTCCCTATACACCAAGCCACCTTCTGTAGTTGCCAGGGATGGAAAACGTGGCCCTGGGGGTGTAAGGCTGAATCTGACCAGGCAGACTCTGCATCCAGCCCAAAAAGCAGAGGAAAATGCGAACTCTTAACAAAGTCAGAGATTCATTGTTTGTATTAACAATGGATTTTGTTGGCCGGGTACGTGGCTCACGCCTGTAATCCCAGCACTTTGGGAGGACGAGGTGGGCGGATCACCAGGTCAGAAGATCGAGACCATCCTGGCTAACATGGTTAAACCCCATCCCTACTAAAAATACAAAAAAATTAGCCAGGCGTGGTGATGGGCACCTGTAGTCCCAGCTACTCGGGTGGTTGAGGCAGGAGAATGGGGTGAATCTGGGAGGCAGAGCTTACAGGGAGCCAAGATCACGCCACTGCACTGCAGCCTGGGTGACTGAGCGAGACTCCATCTCAAAAAAAAAAAAAAAAAAAAAAGAAAGAAAGAAAGAAAGAAAAAAACAATGGATTTTGTTTGCCAGAGACACTTTTCAATATTGAAGTTTTTTTTCCAGTAGATGTTTTCTGGTGGACTCAAAATATAATTGGGAAGTTAGAAATGTGATTTTTGCCAAGCTATCTTTACCGCACACACAAATAGATGAACTCGATGGACAACTTGAGTTTTATCCACGGTGACTGCATCTGTTGCATTGGCCTTCATGCTGTCAGTCTCAGGCAGCAAGAACATGAGCAATACAGGAACCAAAGCAAAGCAGAAAAGAAAAGTCATCCACGAAAAATGCTCCTAGGATTTTGAGAAGCGTGTCGCTCTTGAAAATAGCAAACACAGAATGTAAGTCAAGAAAAAGGAGAGAGGAAAATATCCTGAAACAGGTAGAGAGGGTCAGTATGAGTGTGTCTAGAGATGTCTGTCTACACAGATGACACCTATGTTATACAAATGTGCAATGGACCAAGTCATTGCGTCCCTCCAGCATGTGTATGTTGAAATCCTAACCCCCAGGATAATGGTCTTAGGAGGTGGGGTCGCTGGGGATCAGGCCACGAGGATGGAGCTGTCGAGAATGGGACTAGCACCCTTATGGAAGGGACCCCAGTGAGCTCTCTTGCCCCATGAGGGTGCCGTCTGTGAACTGGGAAGCAGCCCTCACCAGGCACTGCATGTGCCAGCCCCTCAATCTTGGACTTTCCAGCCGCCAGAACTATGACACACAAATGTGTGTTGCTCAAGCTCCCCAGTGTGTGGTGCCTTACCATGGCAGTCTGTGCAGACTAAGACAGCCCGGATGTATGCCATGGAAAAGATGGAAGCTGGGTTCTAAGTTTAATTGGTACCTGGTACCTGTCTGCTTCCTTCATTCCCTTGCTAAACCCAGGCCCCTGGGCTGGTAAGAGGAGCTCTCCACATGAGGGTGGGGCGGCCCTGACAGTCTTGGCCTGCCTGGATCCTCAGCATCCCTGAGGGCTTGGCCCCACTGCCAGCTCCCCCAGAGGCCCTCCCTGGCCCTTGCGTTTCTCTGTGACAGCCCCTGATGGTTTCCACCTGAGGACTCACCAAAGCACCTTGGCTGCAGCCACCTGTGCTTCCACTATGGTCTGGCCCCTGCTGCGAGGGAGCTCCAGAGAGCAAGCGTCTTCCCTGAACCTCCAGGGGAGGCCTCCTGAGGGCATGGAATCAGAACTAGAGCAGCTCAGAGGCTCAGCACCCTCCGAGGTGGGCCAGAGGGCTCCACACCTGGGGTTCATCCAGGACCCAGGTGAGGGTAGCTTTATTGTCCCATCAGCCTCACACCCCCAACCTCAGCCTTCCTGCCTGGACACCAAGGGCTCCCAGTGCAGACTGTGTGTCCAGGGAGCCCACTGCATGCACTGTGAGAAGGATCCACAGCCTCCAAGTGCCCCATGCACTGGACCAGGTCCAGGGAGAGGGCTGTGGAGGAACCCAAGGGCGGTAAGGGCTGGGGACTAAACCAAGGGCATGGGGTGAGCCAGATCACAAATGACTTTTTCTAGGTGTTGAAATAAAAAAAAAGAATGGCACCAAGAAACGTTGTCTGTGAGAGTTAGGTTCAGAGAGAGAAACTATGTATATGAAACACGTAATTTTAGGGAATGGACAGAGAAAAATGGCGTTGAGAACACAGATTTACGTGTTAATTAGCATGAGAATTTTGTAGAATGTCCACGGCATATGTGTGTGTGTGTGTGTGTGCGTGTGTACACCCATACACACCCTCACTCTCCCTCATCGCATGGGGATTCATGCGAGACTGAAGTTTCCTTCATCGAAAAATATCCGGAAACAAAAGAGCTCAGAAGACTTTGAAGGACACTGAGAGGAAGAAGGAAGAAAAAGAAGTAAGCAATTGTCCTTTTTACGGGGTGGGGGAGGAGGGAGACAGACAGAGAAAGAAAGAAAGGAGAGGAGGAGGGAGAGAGAAGCAACCGTCATTGCCCACGGCCCTCCAGTGGCGTGTCCAGGACAGCCTGTTTCGGCATCAGAGAAAGATTGACTGGCAGCCAAAATGTTGAAAAGATTGTAGCTTGCTCTCATTCCTCTTGGTCTCTTGTGTTTGGCTGCTTTTCCTGTAAGTAGTCAGCCACTGTGCTAGCATCATGTCCCCAAAACATGGCATCCAAAGGAAGAAACACAGTGTTCTCTGGACATTTACTCGGGGATGTCCTGAGTAATCACTGGAGGTTTGAAGGGAGGCGTGCGGAATAGCAATTGTATGAGTCTTTCTGCCAAGCGTTGGGCAGCTCCTGCTGGCCCGAGTAGGAGTCATCCTTTTCTGAGGCTCGGAAGCCTGGGGTCAGGGTGTGGAAGCTGTAGTCCTCACAGATGACCGCTACTGGGCACAGCCGATGCCACGGGGTCACCCACACCAAGCCAACGCTCCCCCGGCCTGCCCTTTAGCTGCCCCTGCACTGGGCGGCGGGGGAGGTGGGGTCCCTGCTTCCTGGGGTGCTGACTCAGAGCTTTGGATCATGGCCTGTCCTGGACCCCAGGCAGTACTGATGTCTTTCCACTTTGGAGTCCAAAGGACTTGGTGAGTAAAGAATTACGGGCTCAAAGTTTATGGTACCAGAAACACCTTTTAGAAATAAGTTTCACAGCCCTGAGTGAAGCACAAGGCCCAAACCTTTGCAAATTCCACTCCCATTTACGTTGGCCAAGCCCAGCTCCTCCGGGGCCAGCTACATTCTTGTCCCACCTCCCGTCATCCCAGCCATCCTTTAGCCCAACTCTTTTGTCCACCGGCCTTGGCCACATCCTTCTATCCTTTGCCTTGACCAAGCTGGGCCTAGCTCAGAGGTCAGCCGAGGGCCCTGTCCTTCATGGAACTGGCCAAACCTGATGGAAACTCTTAATCCCAGAGCCATGCAGACGGTTGCTGACAGTGTTATCACTGGCCTTCCTCCCCTTCTGCCAGGTCGGGAGAGAATCACTGCACCGCCTATTCCTTCAGCAGTTTCTGCTCAGGCGTGTTGTTTGCTGAATGTCTCTAGGGAAAGCACAGAGAGTGGGTGGGAGAGGCCCTGGCTGTCCAGGAGAGGCTGTCCCACCCCCCTGCTGACCTCTCCACTCCTGGGAGTGCAGAGCACAGGGGCATGGGCTCAGGATGGGCACCTGTAGCCGAAAGGCCTCTGAAAAGCCCAGTAGCCTCCTGAGCTTCAAGTTCCCTTTGTTGAGGGGGAAGCCCCAGCGCTGCAGGGCTGTCCTGAGGATTAAAGGAGTTAGCGCAGGAAGAGGGCTTGGGACTCCCTCCACAGCAAACCATCCTTCTAGCCTTCCATCACCCTTCCTCTGGCTCCAGGAGCTCCACGCACTCACATCCCGGTCTCACTTTCCATCCTAAGCCCTCTTCCTACAGATCAGTTCCCTTCTTCAGACGCATTCAGCTAGTATGATTTTTCTACCTTTCTGTAAAGTTAAGTAAGTTTTAATACCATTGATAATGTGTTAGAGTCCTTCCCCTCCCTTTTGAACACCTTTGCCGAGTTATTTTAATAGAACAAAAACCTTCGGGTGGCTAAGGAGAAAACAGAGGTAGAGGCTGCTGTCCCCTCGTCCCCCACACCTGCCCCTGCCCCATCATCCCCCCAATACCCACTTCTCTATTCTTCTCCTTTCTTTGTTAACAGCATGCCCGTTTGTCCAGATCTGGGCAGCAGTCTCTAGCTCTCAGGCACAGTTAATTCTGATCTCAGCCTCAGGTTTTAAGTCCTGATTGATCTAACCCATTGCTGGTAGTTCATCCCTAGGTTAGTAATTGGTCTAAGGGCAGCCAGCAGTCCTAATCTGACAATGAGATGTAAATGGAAGTCGGTAGGCTGGTTACCAGGGCTGACTTTGTTTTCTGGATAAAAAAGGATAGGCTTGAGGCCAGGCATGGTGGCTTACGCCTATAATCCCAGCATCTTGGGATGCTGAGGTGGGTGGATCACCTGAGGTCAGGAGTTTGAGACCAGCCTGGCCAACATGCCGAATCCCTGTCTCTACTAAAAATACAAAAGTTAGCCAGGCCTGGTGGCATGTACCTGTAATCCCAGCTGCTCGGGAGGCTGAGGCAGGAGAATTGCTTGCACCTAGGAGGTGGAGGTTGCAGTGAGCTGAGATCATGCCACTGCACTCCAGCCTGGACAGAGCCAGACTCGATCTCTCACGCACACATATGAAAGATACACTTAGATGCCCTGCCCTGTTTTCCTTTTGCTCTTCCCTGTGTGTTTTTTTTTTTTTTTCAACTGGAGCATGGACGTGATGATGGAGGTACAACAGCCTGCTGTAGGCAGGAGGCAGTAAGCATGAAGATGAGAGTTAACTTGCTAAGGATATGGGAGCAGAAAATTGGGAGACCCCTAGGTTTCTGGACAGTGCGAATGAGAAGCTATGGCAGCCTTGAGCTGTCCACTTCCAAACTTTTTGTATGTGAGAAAAATAAAGCCCAATGTGTTTAAGCTGCTGAGACTCAGCAATCTGTTACTTGTAGCCTAAAGCATTCCTAACTGACAGAATGTATAACTTGAAGTTAAAAAAAATACTTATAACAATCATGAGGGCATTACTTAGCTCTCTGCAATCTTGGGAAGTCCTACAGAGCTCAGCCACATTTTCATCTAGTATAACAAACCCTGAGTCTAAACGCTAGTCAACGAATGCCAGTATCTCCAATGGAGACAGATGCAGATCGCACCCTGAGGACCAAGGATCATAATTTCCAATATATGAGGCCCTGTGCTCTGAAGAGTATGCTTTTATGAAACTAATCTTAACACTTAAGTATGTCTGTTAACAATTCTCTAACACCTTCAGAAGATAGCCGTGTCCGGTAGGAAATCCAACAGCCTGGGAACTAAATTTGTTCTTAGTTATTTAAGAGTAAAAACCGCCATTATTTTTGCACTAACCTAATACTTAGTACTGTCTTCGGTTTGCATCCAGTCTGTTTGGTCTTGTAATCTGAGCACTGCTTCCAGCCTTCCCTCTTCCAGCAAAATCAGATCACTATCTGGAAGTAAATAATTCCTGGGAAGTCCCTACACAATCTCTCCGCCTTGGTCTCTTCTACTGGTTCTATTTTCCTCTTCTTTGATGCATTTCATGTTACAGGGAATGAAAAGCAAACACAAATCACTTTTTCTTTTTTCTGGGTCATTACCGCAGAGAACCATTGTACACTGAGATCCCCTATATATTGGAAACAGATATTTTAATACAACTTGTTTTTATAAGTAGTCCCTTCTTTGTGGAGTGGTTTCAATTACAATAAAAGGGGAAACTGTCAGAAACTGTAATTCATTATCTTAGATTGGGACACAAATGCCAGCATTTCAAATTTACTTGTTTTCAGCATTTTTCCTTGAATAACAACTTTCCGTACCTGAAGGCGTCCTAACATTCTAAAAAAGGTCATGGAATGAAGTAAAGTGTTGTGAATTCTTAGAATATGCATCTTTTCATATATGTTTGAGGAAAACGTAAGTCCTTTATGACTTCTTTTGCTTTTATTTTCCTCTATTGATTTTTAGTTAGGGATGACTTTAGGTACATACAAATATGAAATTTATTTATCCTAATTCAAGTAAAATGTATTTCTACATATGTGATTAGTGAGGTTTAATAATTTAAATAAGTTCATTGTGATGGAAACTATAGTATTAATCATTACATGAAATTCTATTATTTGATTTGCTATTGATTTTGGTTCTCCTAGGAGAGAGGATTTTGACTTTCATTTTCACTGCTGGGTGCTCAGCACTGAGTAGAATGCCTGGGACTGAGTACGCACTCAATAAATATTTGTATATATTGATTACTGTATGATCAGCGTGGCTTCTCTAGCACTGCATTGAATTCCACATTCACTGTTTTTTAAAAAGTGTTTGGTTTTTGCCTGAACTGTAACATTTCACAAAATTTCATAATTCCTAGATTCCAGCAGGATTCGTTCATAAAAGATGTCTGTTCTTCGTGTACTGTCAGGATGAAAGCACAAGATGACTTATTTTGCTGTTGACCCTGGTGACTGTGAACCGCGGCCTCCCTGGGCTGGTTCCATTCGCGTGTTCACTTGCCCATGCTAACTACAGCTGCCCGTGTGTTTATTTTGGTCATGCATTTCAAAGGACCATTTCTGCCCTAAAGTAAACAAACATAATGGAACAGCTGTGACTGATAAAAACTCCCAGGCATAATCATCACCCTCTTGTACATATCCTGCGGTTTCAGATTTAATTTTAAAAATTTTCCCTTAACTCTTGATTCACGATTGGTACTGTGGAGTCCATGGAAAATGACTGCAAAATTGTTCTGTCCTCTAAGGGGGCACAGACAAGGGAGAACAATAGAAGCCGTCCTCCTTCCTGCCTGGGCAATGGGGATGCTGGCTGCAGGCTGTGGGCTGCAGGGCTGTGCCCCCCTGGTGTGAAGGTTGCTGGACCAGTGCTTGGGTGGGTGAGGCAGGCTGCAATGTTCCTAGGTTGCAAGTCTCATGTGGGGAATAGGCTGTGGGTGGATGCTGGGACCAGGCATAGGTCTGGACAAGGACCCTCGTGGGAGATACCCCACATAGCTAGGGCAAGCTCTGAGACCACTAGGGTCCTCAGGTCCCAGGGAGGACCACAGTGGCTTTTGGCTGGACACAGCCTAGAAACCGTCCCTCCACAGCCTGGTGCTGGACGAGGGCCGCATCCCTTTGTCATCCTGTCCACACAGCAAGTGCGGCCATCAGCCTCATAAATTGTAAAAGATCTCTATTATGATGAAAGCTGTGAGATCCCAAGCATTTTGTTTTATGAATGCTAGATTGCACCTTATTTATATCTGAAAAAAACACTCCCTTCCCAAATCATTCATGAGCTTTGGAATTTCTTATAAACCACAAACCACGGATACTTTTGATAGAACTTACACATTGTGGTGGATCAACAATGCATTTAAAAATTGAGACATTCCTCAAAACATTCAATGTATGATCCATATGTTACCATATGGTAACATACACTGCCACGTGAATCATCAATCCCACTTCCGGGTGTAGACCCAAAATAATCGAAAGAGGAGACTTGAGAAGATATTTGGATGCCCATATTCACAGAACGTTATTCAGAAAAGCCAATGTTTCCAGGGGTGAGAACAATCCAAATGACAATCAGCAACTGAGTGTATAAAAAAAAATAGTGGTCTGTCGACACATGGAATATTATTTAGCCTTTAGGAAGCAGGAAATTCTGATACATGCTACAATATGGGTGAACCCTGAAAACCTTATACTAAGTGAAATAAGCCAGTCATAAAAGGAAAAATATTCCACTTATACGAGGATCCTAGCGTAGTCAAATGCGTAGAGGTGGGAAGTAGAATGGTAGGTACCAGACACTGGAGAAGGGAGAATGAATGGGAAGTTAGTGTTGAATGGGGACCGATGAAGTTTGGGAGTTTGGGATGGTGTAAAAGTTCTGGAAATTGACAGTAGTGATAGTTGCACAATAACGTGAATGTACTTAATGCCACTGAAACACAGCTAAAGTGGTAATTTTGTAAGTGTATTTTCCTACCAATAAAACAAAAACAAAAACAAAAAACATGAAAAAGCTGAAACAAAATAAATATTTCAAAAGAAATTCCAGAAAATTCTTCTGATGATGAATAAAGGTCAGGTGATCATTAATCAAGTCTCTGTCTCATGAGGTTGCATAGCTTACGCTCCTTTGAACAGTGGATACATGTGCCTGTAAACCTTGCATTGGCTGGGAGCCCCCTGCCGCTTGCTTTATAAGAGAAGTTTCTTCAAAGGATCCCACTTTCCTACCTCCAGTTCCATGCTCTGCTGACATCCCAAGTCCTCTACAGGATTTTTGGGCATGCCTGTGGACTTGAGTCACAGGGTCCCCTGCAGCTCCTGTCCATGACTCAGCCTGTGGTGTCTTGTCCCACACCCACCTGGGAGCAGAAGTTGGCACTTTCACGGATTTCCTCGGGACATAGAATCAGGACTGACACAGGGCTCAAGACAAGACACTCTCACACCCACGTGGGATTCGACCCTGGTGGATTCTACCCTCCTTCACTTATGACAGCTTTGCCATGTATCCTGAGGGCTGGCTGGCAAGTGCGTCCCACTGCTCTTTTTCCAGAACATCCTAATGATTCACTAGCTTTCTGCTTAATTGTGAATATGAGGAACAGTTTGTTGGTGTTCATGTGAAATCTTGTTGAGATTTTGGTTAGAATTTCACTGAATTCATAGATTAATTTAGGGTACAGTTGATGTCTGTGGAGTCTTCTCATCAATAATGTGTTTTTTTTCTCTATTACCTTAAGATCTGAGTTTTAAAGATCCTTCATTGAAGTCTTAACATTCAGACAGGCAGAGCACACTTCCTGTTGCATTTGTTCTTAGGTGTGTTTCATAGATTTTTGCTGATAGTGTGAAGGAGGCTCTTTTTCTGTCCCATTTTCTAGTTGGTTCTTGGCACTATAGAAGAAAGCCACTGAATGCAGTATATGTGGATCTGAGGTCTTAGTCCCTCAGGGCTGGTACAACAAAAACACCATCAACTGGGTGGCTTGTAAACAGCAGATACTTATTTCTCACAGTCCGGAGGCTGGAAAGTCCAAGGCCAAGGTGTCAACAGATTCAGTGCCTGGCGAGGGCTGACTTCCCTGTTCACTGTGTCTTCACATGGTGGAACAAGCAAGGGGGCCCTGGGATCCCTTTTATAAGAGTGCTAATCCCAATCACAAGAGCTCTTACTTCATGACCTAATAACCCCCAAAAGTGCCACCTCCAAATACCAACACCTTGGGGATTAGGCTTCAATACATGAGTTTAAGAAGGACACAAACATTTGGTCTATGGAGATCTGCTATCCTGTCTCCTTGATGCATTCTTTTTTTTTTTTTTTTTTTAAAGACAGACTCTCACTCTGTCACCAGGCTGGAGTATGGTGGCTCTATCTTGGCTCACTGCAACCTCTGCCTCCTGGGTTCAAGTGATTCTCCTGCCTCAGTCTCCCGAGTAGCTGGGATGACAGGTGCCTGCCACCATGCCCGACTAATTTTTGTGATTTTTTTTTTTTTAGTAGAGATGGGATTTCGCTATGTTGGCCAGGTTGGTCTCAAACTCCTGACCTCAAGTGATCCACCCGCCTCGGCCTCCCGAAGTGCTGGGGTTATAGACATGAGCCATCATGCCTGGCCCATGCATTCTTATTCATTCTAAATGTTTACTAATTGGCCAAGGCCCCCGTGCAACACAACTCCAGGGAGCACCACACACATGAATTCTGTATAAATGGCAGTTGTGAGGGGCGAGTGTCTAGGCAGCACTGCTTAAATCTCTTAGGTTTTCTATGTAGCTAATTCTATATCTGCAAAGAATGTCTTTTTTCCTTCTGTTTGAATTGTATTTCTTGTATTCTTTTTTCTTACCATTGTACTGGCTGAAACTTCTGGTAAAAGTGCTGCATGATAGAATAATGAGCACATTTGATTTTTTTTTTCTGACTTTAATGAAAATGCTTGTGCTATTTCACCATTCAGAGTGGTCAATGCTATAGATTTCTTTTTTATCAAGTAAATGCTCTTTATTATGTGCTTTTTGATTCTTAGTTTCTAACGACTTTTGTTTTCAATCATGCATGTGTGTTCTTAATTCATCAAAGCCCTTTTATTTGGCAAATATTGAGATTCTTTGCTCCATAAACCTATTACTGGAGAGAATTACACTGATATATTTTTAAAATACTGACTCACCTCTGGATTACTGGAATAAAGACTGCTTGGACAAGATGTATTATTTTTAACTTTTTTCCTATGAAATATAAAGACAAAATGCATAAAACATATATGTACAGTTTAATGAATTACTATGCATTGAATACCAGAGTCACCACCATTCAAGATGAGAGACAGAACCTCTCTCTGAATGCCCCTTCCCAGTCACAGCACCTTCTCACTCCTTCGACCAGTCACAATCTCAACTTTTATTGTAGCTACTTTCTCATTTTCTTTATGCTTTTTAGCCTAAATATGCATCTCCAAACACTATAATTTTATTTTGCCATTTCTGACCTTTATATAAATGGAATCAATCCTACAGTTTGTTTTGCCTGTCTGGTTTCTTTCCTGGCCTTTCTACTCTCTAGGTACCTCTACTGGTTTATTTTGTCTGTTGTTTATATTGGTTCTCATTTATGTGGTCTTGTTTACTTATCTGTCTGGTTGTCTTTACTTGTGTAGTGAAGAGTGTATTGTTGTTGTTGTTTTTTATTTTTCAGGAAAAAAATGAGAACAGTTGTCTATTTTCTTCTTTCAGAG
The DNA here is from genome assembly GCF_007565055.1 of Rhinopithecus roxellana. NCBI lineage: Eukaryota > Metazoa > Chordata > Mammalia > Primates > Cercopithecidae > Rhinopithecus > Rhinopithecus roxellana. The sequence goes on along the minus strand of NC_044562.1, from coordinate 59,265,417 downwards.
GAGTTTCATTTATGTGTGAATCACCTATGAGTTCACTATGAGTCATTGGCAATCTAGGATCCCTTTAATCTAATTTCGGGGTTTGAGAGATTACCTGCATCGTTCTGCAGATTCAGAGCTGGACCGTAAGAACTGGCTTCCTCCGGTTCACCCTGACTTCTAGGAAGTGGTGTGCTGAAGCCATGAGACCCAACTGCACACTCTTTTTCTCAGCTCTGTGTCCAGCGATGTCATACTGGCAGCATGAAATTGGCCTTGGTAGGAGTATTTACACCATGGCAGTTAGCAAGTGTTGCAAACAAGGGCTTAGTATCTTGGAGAGCCAGTTGTTAAGAATTTATTACCACATGACTGCTACTAGGGGTCAGCTCTTTGAGATTTCTACCTAAAATTGTGGGTTGTTTTCTAGGCTTCCTGCTCTGGGCAGGCCTCAGACTTCAGTTTTTTCCCCTAAGCCTGGCAAGGCTGAAACGTACAACCCAGCCTCTCAACCCCCTCTTCCACATCAGCAAAAGACCGTCTTGGCAGAAGCAATCTTAAAAACTGGTCTCACTTGGGTGATTTCCATTTTGGCAATTATGAATAGAGCCAACATAAACCTTTATGTATAGGTTTTTGTACAAACATACATCTTAATTTCTCCAAGATAAACACGGTGGGATTGCTGGGTCATCTGGTAAGTGTAGATTCAAATCTGTAAGGCCCTCCAAGCAGTTTTCCAGCATGGCTGTACCATTTTTCATTCCCACTAGCAGTAGATGGGAGATCCGGTAGCTCCGCATCCTTATCAGTACCTGGCACTGTCAGATTTATTATTTATTTACTTAGTTACTTACTGATATATGCATATATGTATTTATTTTCTCTTTTATTTTAGCAATTATAATAGATGTGTAGTGGTGTATCATAAGGGTTTTAATTGGCATTTCCCTAATGTCTAGTGATACTGAGGATCTTTTTGTGGGCTTCTTTTCCATTGATATGTCCTCTTTGGTGAAGTGTCTGTTTAGGTCATTTGCTCATTTTTAAATTAGATTATTGATTGGGCATGGTGGCTCATGCCTGGAATCCCAGCACTTTGGGAGGCCGAGTCGGGGTGGATCACTTGAGGTCAGGAGTTCGAGACCAGCTTGGCCAACATGGTGAAACCCCGTCTCTACTAAAAATACAACAACAAAAAATTAGCTGGGCTTGGTGGCACACACCTGTGATCCCAGTACTCAGGAGACTGAGGCAGAAGAATCACTTGAACCTGGGAGATGGAAGTTGCAGTGAGCTGAGATCATGCCACTGTACTCCAGCTTGGGCAACAGAACAAGACTCTGTCTCAAAAACAAACAAATAAATAAATAAATGGGATTATTTGTTCTCTCACTGTTGGATTTTGAGTGTTTTTTATATATTCTGAACATACATCCTTTGTTGGATATGTGATTTGCGAATATTTGTTTTCTTACACTTTTATTTTATTTAATTTCTTTTTATTTCTTCCATTGGCTTAGACAAGTCGATAAATGGAACAGAAAAGAGAACTCAGAAGAAAAAAACCCGTGCATGCAGCAGTTTCTCTGCTGGTACCTCGGAAAGAACTGAATGGTTTCCCATGACGCCCATCATTATGAGTATCTTTGGGAAGTTGAGGTTGACTGGGGGCAATGGTCAAGGTGACTGTAGTTTTTTCTGTAATGCTTGACATTTTTACCAAGAGAAAGTTTTTTGATGTATTTATGAAGAAACACATTAATGTGTGAATACAATCTACTATCTACTATCACCAATATGTCCCTAAATGAAAGATCTTTAAAATCAATAAAGCAAAAGAGATATTTTTAAAAGAACATCTTAAAAATTAAAATTAATATATTTAACTTTATGAGAAGTCTCTTGTGTGCACACACACACATCCCCCAAAGAGCACGTGACTAAAAATGGTTCAGCTGCAAATGGTAATGTGTTAGATTAACACCAGTCTCAGCAGACGGAGGGAGTCAGACATGCTTCACACACCTCTCTGAGTCCCTCTGGCATGGCGGCCCATGGGCCCTCAGACTTTTGTTCTGCCATCAGGACCCACTACTCACTTGCCCTGAGAGAGCCAGACACCCCCTCTGATAGTGGCTGTGCATTCAAAGTGACCAGCTGTGCAGCTGGAGTTCCTGACTTCTCTTACCCCTCACACCACCTTGCAGGGCATGTGATCGGGCATCCTGAACAACTGCCCAGGAGATCTGAGGATGACAGCTGGAGTCCAGTGAGTTCACACCTTGTGGGGCAAATCTCTAACTAATCAGAAACGAGATGAGAGAGAGTTGGGAAGGTAAATGCTTTTCCCTCCTTCTTGTTCACAGACCATTTTAAGATGTTGATCTCTACAGCCTGGCCAGAGGCATCCCATATGTCCAGCTGGCACATCTGCCAAACACCCTCAGTGTCCATTTGTGAGACAGTGGGTGATGTGGCAATATGTCACCCTGCCTTCCTTCTCATCCTAATGTGACACTTTGTCAGGATTCTTTACTCTTGCAAACTGAGCACCAGCACTTAATCCTTGTCTCAGGCTCAGCCCAAGATATGAAATAACACTTACTTTTCTCATTTAGCAAGAAATCTGGAGGTAAACAGACTAGGGATAGTGAAGTGTCTTTAAGGACCCACCCTCTTTCTACCTTTCTGTTCTGCCAGTTCTTCATATGTGGCTTTTGTCCTCACCATCACAATAGGGCTGCTGTACCTCCAGACCTTTCATCCACATTCCAGGAAGGAAGAAAAGGGAATGCAAAGGGGATAAACAGCTGTGTTCTAGTAAGATTTTATCTTTTTATTCAGGACAGCAGGCACTGTTCAGGTGTCGCATAGCAACTACTACCTTCAGGAATAGTTCAGAAATTTTCTTATTCATTCCTACTTTTCATAGTAGGGGCAGATTAGTAAGAAAGAGGTTTAGAATGGGAGTTGAGTGTCAACCTACAGGATTTGTTGAAAGTGGGAATGGAAACCAAGGACAGGAACTTAACCAAGGACAGGAACTTACTTTGCACAACTCTCATCACATGATCTATTTCACTCGCTCTGTCTTCCTGCTCTCAGCCCAGGAGAAAACAAATTCTTCTTTTTGCTTCCTGCAGGATAAGTTTTCTCTCTTTCTTCAAAACTGAAAATTGGGGTTCTATAGTAGAAATTTAAAAAATCATTTATTTTTTAAAACAATGTTAAGTAAACATTTAAAAAGTGAGAGATTTCACACAAGCACCCATTTCCTTGAAAAAATTTGGAAGAACTGGCCAAGTTCCTCTCAAAATTGACTAGCGCTGAAGGGTGACTCCCCTCTATAAGATGGTGCGGGTCAGCATCCACATCTCTCTATGGCTTGTTCCAGGCCTTACCTACCCACAGGCTTCTGAGGGGTTCTGTGTTCCCATGGGATCTTGGATGCAGCCGAACCTCTTCTGTAATGACTTGCCTTCTGCAAGAAAGTTTGCACTTAAAGAGGGTTCTGCCCTAAAAACAGCTCTGATTCCAGCTGCTAAGAAAATTGTGTCTCCTCTTTCCTTGTTACACATGCTTGAAAACTGGCCCCATAAACCCTTAAAGTGATTTTAAGGAATCTGATACAATAAAAAACCTCCTAGAATTAGCTCTTGAAGAAGAAGGTCATAGTATACAAAGGAAGCAATGACTTCACCATCAGGACCAGGTTATTCCTTTTTAAAAACTCAACATATTTATTCATAGGCATTAAAGATTCACAATTGGTCACCCGTGTTCATGTGTGTAGGAGATCACTCATTGTTTTTCTTATTTTTTTCCTATTTATTTTCATTTATTTCTAACGGGTGCACCTCACAGAGGGAGCACATGGATAGACTTTGTAATACTGATGAACCCATGAAGCTGACAATAGAGGATTTTTGACAGGTACAATTATAATCAAAGAAAGTGTTGTTTCATGGCCTTTTATTTTTGTCTTGCATTAATTTAGAAAGATGCAGAATTGTATATGAAAACACAATATTTTCAGCTTTCCTCCATTTCCCTTTTTTTTGCTTTTGAAATATTAGAAAGAATACATCTCTTACTGTATAGCGAGAGGTAAGATGGTATTTTACAATGTATTTGACATATCAATGTTTGACAAATGCCTGATGAAAATTATTTCTAAACTGCACTGAGGTGTTTTTCTTGGTTTTAAAGTTCATAGTCAATTTTACCATATGCTAAGTGGAAAATAAAAATATATTTTATGTAAAAATATATTTATGTAAAAAATAATTTTAAGTAAAATGTATTTTACATAAACCAACACCAATATAAGGATAGAATATAGAATATTATTATGTAGTGTCTGATTAGGTTTATGTGACTAAGCATTATGGAAAAAATTATCCTGGTTACAGTGAACATCCTCTTTCTGTATGACAAAGGCTATTCTTTCTGAAGAATCCTGAAAATGAAAAATCAGCGGAAGCATTCCTGTATCATATCACATCATGATGTCATACAAATATGCCATACAAACTCCAAATATTGCAACCTAACTAAAGTATGGTGATCTTGGACTCTCCAAATATACATACACATTTAAATTTTCTTTTCTTGTGGGATGACAAAGAATGTTACATATTGAACCAGCAATAATTGTAAATGCTGTTTTGATCTGAGATGCGGCAGGGGTTTGTGACTTCAGAAATTAATGAAGTTATGTAAGAAGGTGAATTTTAGAAGGTAATTAGTCATGAGATAGGGCCACATTTATCTTAAAACAATGTCTAAGTGTCTTCTATGACCCAACTTTAATAGAGGGGTCTAAGACACCAACAGAGTCCCACGTCTGAACAGGTCAGGCCTTCCCCGCCTGGGGCCTGGCTTTGGCTACCCACACACTGGGGGTGCTGGTAGGTCTTACTGTTTCTCATTCATAAAAATTTCATAAGTGAGAGTAGCTTTGGGCAGATTGAGAGCAGGCAGAGAGACTATATCAGCTACTCATTTCATTCTGAATAATTTCCCCAGCAAGTTTCCGGTGTTTCTGTAAATGTGGAACTAACTGGCTTAATTCAACATTTTCTGGGGAATTGAGTATGGAGAGTCAGAAGTTCTGTGATATGTTCGCATAGCGTTCTGTGCTTCATTTCCTTAGGGATCTTCTTTAATGACTATGTTTTTTAAAAAGTGAGAAAAAGCCAAGTGAAAAGGAACAAGGGAAAGAAAGGAAAAATCCTCTTGCCGAAATCACAGGCAATCTTGGAGACATTTTAGTGAAGACGCATTTCTGAAGCTTTTAATCTGCAGCTGCACGAGGCGGGATGCTGAGCCACCGCAATCCAAACCCTTTAGAAGACGAAGCTGCGTGTGCACAAAATTGCCTCCTTATTACATCGCTCTCTCGGAGGCTGGATGTGTGGAGAATTATTGGGAGGATGGCGTGGGCGTGGACTTCGGGCGCTGTGTCGTGGGGAGGCCTGAGGGCGTGTCCGCCTGTCTGCCGTACACTCCGGGAGCTGCTCACCGGGCAGGCTTGAGGGTGAGGTTCGAGTGCCACATGGCTCTGTACCCCATTGAACACCTCCAGCAGGCTGGGCACTGTGGCCCCTTGGCCTCCGGGACTCTGGGAGGGAACATGCTGGCCTGAGCTTGCTGGTCCTGGTGGGGAAGAGTCAGGGATCCCTGAGAGAGCCTGTCAGGAGGAGAGACGGGACACTGGGGTGAAAGGGAGGATGGAGGTGACAGAAGAGGCCTCGAGGGTGTCGTGGGACTGTAGGTGCAGGAGGCAACTGGAGCCTGTGGCATTGGGGCGAGGCGGGCCTCAAGGACTTCACTGCCACCCTTGCCGAGGAGGGTCCCCTGAGGTAGGTGCACCCCTCTGTGCAGTCAGGGATGTAGGGGAGAGGCTCAGGGAAGTCCAGGGACCTCCCAAGCCACAGATCTGGGCCCTGTTTCCTCTTTGTATAGTCCCAGAGCAGGACTGGGGGGTGCTCAGAGAGCTCTCACCCCTAAAACTCCACCACAGCCCCTCCCTCCACCCCAAGGCCTCCGCGGTGCTCAGGTGTGTGGCTGGCTAAAGCCTCGGCCACACCCCTTGGCCACGTGTCTGTGTTCCCCAGGGCCCTTGGCTATTCGAGGCAGGCAAGAGCCCATCCTGCCTGAACCCAAACCCCAGTTCCCAGCTCCCAGCTCAGGGTGGAGAGAAAGCAGGGCTCCCTCAGTGCCATCTAATCAGTGAGGATGCACCGGGTGCCCTCACTAGGCTCAGATCCTTGGCTTCTTCCTGCATGATTTCTAGGCCTCCTCCCAAGGAGCTGGTGGTCAGAATTCCTCGGCAGGTGAACAGAAAGCCAGGACAGCATCTTCCCAGGGACCTTGCCCAGCCCCGGATGCAGCTGTTGTTCTGGAAAATTACTACACTGCATTTTAGAAGCATCTCTAAATCCCCAAATCCGTCATTGCCTTGCCCACCCTGGCCCAGCTTTTGTAAAAGGGCAAAGAAAAGAGCAGGTGAGAGTCAATTCGCAGCATCACAGCCGTTCTGCCCCCTTCGGCTCCCAGCTCGGGCTCGTCTGGGAGCTGAGCCGCGCTGGCTCTCTTTTGTCTGAAACGAGCAGCAGGATTGCTTTGCTCGGTTGTTGTCAGAGTTGTTTTTAAACAGCCGCCCATCATGCTGCAGGGAGGGAGGGCGAGACACATGTGGATCAACAATGAGATGGGCCTTGGCCTCGGGACGGGATGCCAGGGTCGGGGAGTGCAGCTTTGATCTGGCAGGCCGGCCCGAAGAACAAAGCCAGTCTCCTGGTCCCTCCTCTGCCGTGCCCAGCTGCACTCACTCTGAAGCTGAATCTTGGCAGTTGTGATTCTTCTGCTGGCAAAACGAAGATGGCAGGCCCCCTGGGTCTGGGCTGTTGAATGCCACGCGGGCAGGGGGCCTTTCCTTCCCCCGCTGGCACAGGCTATTGGAAACCCGCCAGCTCGGACTCTGAGCCGCGCCCCCCAACAGACAACATAATAGGGCCCAAATCAGACCCTCGTGAGCCAGGCAGTGACTTGGGCTCGCTTTGATTGGTGGGTGAGGCACAAATAAACAGAGAATGTCTATAAACTTCTTTTAGTTGGAATCAGAAGTGGGCTTTACTTGGATTACTCCTCCCCAGGGAGGGGGATGACAACTTATTTTTAAAGGCTCAAGTGGAAAAGTCTTTTTGCAGCTGTGAAAACACCCTCAGGGGTCAGCCCTCCCCACCTCCCTGCCCCCCAAGGCTCTGTTAACTGCAGTGGGGATGTGGTCTCCTTGCTAGGGGTTCGTGCCACGGTTCTAGGGCGGCAGGGAGGGAGGCCGGTGTTTAGCACTCTTCCTTGCGAGAGATGGAGGTGGAAATATGTTGGAGAAGTGTAAAACCTGGAGAGATTTCTATGTCCTCCTGTGGGCCATCGAATGTTCTCAGGCTTCAGTGACAGCACTTCCCTTTCATTTTTCTAGATGTGAGTGCATTTGCAGCAGCAGTGAGAAGCTGAGATGTCTGACGCTGACTCCTGCTTGCAGGGAGAGATGGCTCTTTTGTTTCATACTTTGCAGCACGGCCCTCGTAGGAGTGGGTCTTTACTGGAAAACTGGACACACGTCATCTGGAGCTCTGAACACGTATCCATAGTAAGCTGAAATCCAAAGGAGCCCTCGGATCATTGCATTTTGGTTCGGAACATCTGGAAGCCTCCATTGTTAAATTTTCTAAACTATAAACTGCCATGACACGGAGCCTCATCACAGCCTCAGCCAGTTCCCCAAGATGACACACTGGGAGGGCCTGCAATTTGCACAGCATCTCCACATACATCTTCTCTCTCAGTCTCCTGGGTGGTGGGGGAGGGAGTTTGTGGCCAGCACCATACTGTTTTACACAGGAAGAAACAGACACCCAGAGGGTTTTTGGAAATGCCCAAGACCCCTCATTTCTGTAAGTCACATTTCACCCCAGATGTAAAGAGGCACCTCATGGTGACAGGGAAAAGCATCTAAAGAGAATTTCCTTCTTGTTCCTGGGCGTGAGTGTGAAAATGGGTTCTGCTACCTTTTGTGCACGTCTATGGTTATTTTAATAAAGAGCTATGTAAACATTATTTTTTTTGCTGATTTTCTTCAGCAAGTTGTGACCTCAGGCTGTCTCTTCCCTCATGCTCAAAGGGAGCACAGTTCGATTTAAGGACTGGGTAAAGTGGATATCATCTGTGTGCTCCACCCACTCCTCCCCCAAAGGCTAACTTTCCGTTGACCATTATTTTGGATTAGCTGAGTTTTGACCCTTTTCTGGCAAATCACTGGGTGTCTCTAAGCCTCAGGCTCCCCACTGTGCACAGGGAGAGCGCCAGGAGGGTCCTTACCTCCAGGGCATGGGGATTAAATGAGCTACTGAGAATACAATGCTCACCTCAGCTCTGGGCACATTTGTATTATGAGATGGAGTACAAAGAAACAAAGGAGTAAAAGATGGAGAGGTCCAGGAAAGAGAAGACAGGCACAGCTGTCTGAATGAGGCTAAACACGAGCCCCAGCAGGCAGCGTGAACACAGAGAGAGCATGAGACAGGATGTTCCACACCCGAATCAAGGCTCCAGAGCTTTGGGTGGGAGGTATCTTGCCTTGGAACCAGGAGCTGCTGGCAAATGTTTATCAACCAGCTGTCTGGGTAGGGGTGGTGGTTGCTTTCATTTGTAGCATCTGCCCATGTCTCTGGTGTAAATACTGCCATCATAGCAGATGTCAAGCTACTGATACAATGCCAAGGAAAGCAGAGATGGGAAGATGCATTGTTGGCCTTTGGGAACCCGAGTGAACTCCAGGACAGCACTGGAAAGGCATCTGACACCAGAGCCAGGGCCCAGGGTAGAGTCCACTAAGCCTTCACAGTCCTTATCTCACCGGATCCCCTCAATAGCCCACACGTGAGGGCCTCCTGGGCAAAGGAACAAGCGGGCTCCAGCACACCACTGCCTAGAGTGCATCTTGGTTTGAATGCTGGATGTGAACAGAGAGGGAAGTGGCTGTTCTTTCACCTGCCTCCTGGGTCACAGTAGCTCCAGGCACTGGTAGATGCAATGCATGCAATCATGGCATTGTGGCGTGGGAGGTGCTATAGAAACCATTTCGTTTCATCTCTTGGTCAAAGCAGGGATCTCTTTTCAAAGAGACACTCTTGGGAGGTGGCCCCCCAGCTGTCTGCCTTCCATGGGACCCTGGCATTGCTGAGCACTTTGATTCCTTGGAGAAGTGTCTCTGCATTGAGCTGAGGTCAGTCTCTTGTCGCTTCTACCTTCCACCATGGCTTGGTCATCTGCGGTTCCTCCTCCATCTCCCGTGTGAGCACCAGCCTGTGTCTGACCCTAGCTCTCATGGGCCCAGGTTTTCTCTCTTCCCGCTCAACTTGGCCAGTCCTAGTCAAGAGCCATGGCCGCCAATTCTTTCCTGTTGGAGCTTCAGAAGTCTCCTCAGAGCATAACCCTAAGTCAAGAAGGGTCAGGACTGAGAACAAGGTGTCTTTGGGGCATTGTTAATTAACATTCCAAAATCACATTCCCAAATCTAAATGGATTCATCTACATACACAGATAAACAACGAGTTCAACTTTTACAACCCTACAAAAGTGTACTCAAAGAGTATGATATTTGTATTAAAAGAGAGCTCTAAGAATTGTCCATAATACAGACCAGGGGCTGCCTCCATCCTGCCCACTCACCCCTTAGCCCTTTGCCTGTGGCCATTTCACCTTTTTGGTGGCCATGGGACCCTGCCCCTGACGTCCTCTGCCTGACTTTCTGGGCTCCACTGTCCCAACTTTTCATTCCCCTTTGTCCTAATATAGCCTTCAGCCCAGTGCCGCCTGCCCAGAGCTCCTTGCTGTTGGGTTCAGCTGCCTTCTTGGTCTGGAGGTCTCTTACTTGCAATTGTTCAAGGCTGTGCGAGAGGGAGCTCTTTCAGAAGCTGTCCTTGTTTGCTTCAACCTCTGGCAGCTCTGAGAACCCTTCTGCACTCACAGGCTACACCGCTCGGCTGACTTTCAGGCTACAGGCTGTCCTTGCCGCTTCTCGAGTTGGGACACCCAGAGCTGACTGAAGATGGGGGGGCAGCACCCTTCCTCTCTGTGTTGCCAAGGCCTTGTCATCTGCTCATCAGGCCTTGGAATGTGACCTGGGGCTGGGGCTTTGTGTTTCACTCTGACAAGCACAGCCTCTGTGCTCCTAGAGCTGGAAGAACTCCATTGCCCACAGTTGAGTGCTGGCTACACGTGTGTGTGTCTCTCCTTCCCGACTCCTGCCTGATCTGTCAGCCCTTCCAGGAAGGCAATGGTGGTGTCATGACTCACAGGGGCAGGAAATACTGGTTCACACACCCATCGCTCATCCTCTGTGGATGCCTGACCTGCTCTTCTTCCATCCTTGGAAGTCAAGGACGTGAGTTTTGGAGTCAGACGGGTTGGGTCCTAACCTGGCTCCTCCACCTACCATCTGCGTGTTTAGACCTTGTCAACTATGAAAAAGAACACATTGAGAGAAATGTAGAGTCATGGATTATGTGGAATGAACCACCCAGGTCAAGAAACAGAACAAAGCCAAGCCCCAGAGGCAGCCGGCAATGACTCCCCAAGTGGATGAAACACAAGGGAGGGCGAGGGAATCGGAGATCTGCCACGCTTTGACAGCAAAGCTGGGTTCCAGCCATGCCAGTCCACGGGGCACCGCTTCATTCTGTCAGATGTGCACTGGCCACCCATCAGATGGAGCAGTGGCCATCACTACCTGCTTCATCCTTGGGTGAATCACTTAAAGCAAAAGAAATCCAGAACCCGGGAATCGTCCACAGTACTATACCAGGTGGACCCCTTCGGCTAAAGTAGCAGAGACACGTTTTAGATTGGACTCTCTAGATCAAGAGCCTCCTAGTTTCTTGTTTCAGGAGCCCTCAATTTCCATGTCTTTGAAGGATGCTTGTGTTTCATAACAGTCAGACTTCTCGCTTTGTGAAATCCAGTCCTAATCTCCAGGTCAATAAAGTGACTCATCTTTGGGCTTAACAATCCTTTTGTTCTAGAGAGAAAATAACTTCTACTGAGTGATAATCTATTTATAAAAGGTTGCATATGATTAGCCGTTATTTTATCTTCCAACAATGCTTGGGCTTTCATGTTTTAAGGAGGAAAATTTAGTGCGGGTATGGAAGGGGAAGGATACATTTTTCTTGGCCAACCTCAAAGGCGTCTGCTGGGATTGGTTCATTTTCCGGAATGCCTAATGCTTGGGATTGTGAAACAGGCTCTGCCTCCCAGCGAGCAGGTACCTCACTTTGCCTATTGTATGCAACAAACATCTTTTGCCCTCTTGCCAACCCGAGCGTGTCGCAATGAGCTGGGCTGCTGTGTGATCCCTTCCAGTCGAAAGCATTCTGCACCAGTGAAGCTTGGTATTTGCATAGCAATTAGTTTGTATTCCTACAAAAATTTTCATGGATTCAAATTCTTCATAGAAAGAATGAACCAGAGAGTAAACTGAACCACAGATTAAAGGGCTCATGTCAGGCAATTCTTTGAACAGTTTTTTATGGTTTTGAACCATCATTATTTGTAATATTCTCTGAAAAGCCAGCAAATAATTGTTTTCCCCCTACTGATTTTGTTCTTCTCCTCTTAGCAAATATTGATTCTTTCCCCCCCTTCAAACTTGGTGCTGAATGGAACTGAAATTAACAGGGCTGCTTTTGTTTAATACAATGAACAAAAACTTGTGTTTGGAGGGTTCTAGTCCTGCCAAAACATCTGTGCAAGGCCCAGATGGCAGCGGGGCTCTGGAAATAGGGCCTGTGAGTTAAATGCTTCTGCCGAGTCAGCAGAGGGAGTGAATATGCTGAATTTTTATAGGTCCTACAAAAATAGTAACTTTTGAAAACTTCTTGGCAACAGATACTTTTTTTTTTTGGAATGTGCTAAGATTGTGGGACTTCCCCATTAGATAACTAAGTAGAGAAAGGCCCAATTTATAATCAGAAAGTCTGTTTGTAAGTACAACTGTAACTTTTGTCAGCTTCATTCTCAGCAGGTCCCAAACTGCCAAAACTTTCAGCTTCTTTGGTAGGGTTGATGCCTGGAACATGTTTGCAAAACGGAAGAAGGCCCTGACAGTTTTTCCTTCAACAAGCAAAGCTTGATGTGCCTGCTGTGTGCCAGGTACACTGACAAGCAAGGCGAAGATGGAGGACTCAGGAGGAAGGATGAGGAAAGGAGAGTGTCAACTCATGATCTCCCCTGCAATTCATGGTTAGAAACTGTTTCAGGCCCTGGAACTAATTTTGTGATTTAGTTTGGAGAAGGTGAAGTGTCTTTTCCTGGCTGTAAGGAGACAGTCCTCCCCTTTGCCTTCTCAGCAAGCAGGTGTCTCCCAATTCATCATGGCAGCAATTTTGAACTCCAAATCAATGGGATCTTACCGTTGGCATACTTTTGTACTTTGCTCCTTTTGTCCAAAAGCATATTTTTGAGTTTTATTCAAGTACAGCTGATATTGGTTCATTTTTATTGCTATACAGTCTTCTAGTGTGTAGAATTCAGTACGATTTGTTTATCTCTTCTCTCTTCTGTGGGGATAAGGTTGAATACTTTTTTGTGTGTTTATTGGGCCATTTGGATTTTCTTCTTGTTTGAAGTACTTGTAGTCTTTTGTCTGTTTTTCTATTTGGTTGTTTGTTGTTTTACATTTGAATTTGCAGGAGTTATTTGCATAATTTGAAAGATAGTCATGGTGGGTTGCATGTGTTACAGATATCTTCTCCTGGATTGTGGCCCCCCACTGGCCATGAGGGATATTTTGGTGACTTTGGATAACTAATTTTAATGTAGCTAAATATATCAATCTTTTTCTCTATGGGTAATATCTGTTTGTATCTGGTTTAATAATTTTTTTCCATCCAGAGTTTGGGAAGATATTCTCATATTAATATAGTCTAAACAATTTATCTTTTGTCTTTCCAGTTTAGACCTGTTTATGGTGACCACTCTATTTTTGCTTGGGACTTGACTAGTTTTAACACTAGAAGTTCTGGGGACTCCTCAGTCCTGAACAGGTTGAGACAGATGGTAACTTTACCTATAATCTAACTGAAATTGGTATTTTGGATATGGTGTGAGGTAGGGTGTAATTTCATATTTTTTCTGAATGGATAGTCAATAGTTCTAGCATGAATTCTTAAAAATCCCACCCTTTACCTGCCTTAGCATATGATGAAGGTGGCATTTCAGCTGTCTGTTTTGGGATAAGTATTTGGTCTTATGTGACTATTTGTCTATCCCTTTTGTATTAACAGAGGTCTTAATATCTAGGAAGGTTAGTCCTCCCATGTTATTTTTATTTAGAATGTCTTGACTCTTCTTGTCCTTTTGTATTTTATGTAAAGTTTAAAGTCAGCATGTCAATTTCTACAAGGGATTTTGATTGGGATTATGTTGAATCCACAAACTGTTTTAGAAAAAATTGATATGCTTATAATAGAGAATGCTCCCCTCCATGGACGTGGTCTCCAAATTTTATTACTTTTTCCATAGAGGTTGTGTACATCTTTAGTTATATTTATTATTGGCATTTTATGGTTTTGGATGCTTTCGTAGATGATATTTTAAAATGTATAATTTTATAACATTTATTATATTTCTGCATATTGATTTAGTACCTACCCATTTTACTAAACTCTTATTAAATGTTATCTATGAATATTGGCAGTTTTGTTTTCCCTTTCTAATTCTTATTATCTCTTAGTTTTTTTCTCTGGTCTCACCATGCTGGCTGGGGCTTCCATTGCAATTTGAATGCAAGCGTGAAAGTGTATGTCCTTATCTTGTTCTTTATCTTGAGTGTATAAATATTTCAATATTTTGCCAATAAGGGTGCTGTTTGCTGTGAGAATTTTGAAATACCCTTTATCAGGTTAAGGGAATTCTGTTGTATTTTAGTTTTTAAATAATAAAAATGTTGAGTTTTATCAAACACTTTCCCTTACATTTATTGAGATAACAAATGTTTGCTTTTCTTTTATTTGTTGATATGTAACTTCATTACCAACCTTGCATTCCTTGTATAATTCAACTTGATCATGATGTGTTCTCGTTTATATATATTGCTGTCTTTGCCCTGATAATTTTTTGTTGTCATTTTCAAAAAATTTGTGTTTTGGGTAAATGAGATTAGCCTGTATGTTTTCATTCTCATGATATCATTTTTAGATTTTGCTAGTCAGAATATAATAGCCTCACAAAATGAGCTAGAAAGTGTTTCTTCTTTTTCTGTTTTTGTTTTGTTTTGTTGGTTCGGACGGGAGGGGGAAGAGATTTTGTAATTCTTTCTTTCCTGAGTATCTGAATTTTCCAGTGAAACCATCTATACCTGGAGGTTTGTTTGAGGAAAAAAAGGTCACTAATAATTGAATTTATTTAGTGATTTAGGCTGTTTCTTCTTAAGGTTTGAAAAGTTTTTAGGAATTTCCTATTTTATACAAATTTTTAGATTTATTTGCACAAATTATTGGATATTTAAAACATAATATTCTCTTATTACATTTCTCATATCTGTAGGATCTGTAGCAATGTCCCCTTTCTCATTTTTGATATGTGTATGCCTTTTCTCTTTATTCTTAATGAGTCTTGCTAGGGTATTGACACTAATATTAGTTTTTTTCAAATAACCAATGTGTTTATATGCTTTAGTAAATGTTTATTTTTTACTTTATTAATTTGTGGTCCTATTAATATTATTTTTCCTTGATATTTTTGTGATTTTTTTTGAGATAGAGTCTCCCTCTGTTGCCCAGGCTGGAGTACAGTGGCGCAATCTCAGCTCACTGCAACCTCTGCCTTCCAGGTTCATGCAATTCTCCTGCCTCAGCCTCCTGAGTAGCTGAGATTACAGTTGTGTGTCACAATGCCTGGCTAATTTTTGTATTTTCAGTAAAGACAGGGTTACACCATGTTGGCCAGGCTGGTCTTGAACTCCTGACTCCAGGTGATCCATCTGCCTTGGCCTCCCAGAGTGCTGGGTGATTTATTTTAGTACTATATATTTTTCCAAATGTCCTGAGATGGATTGTTAGCTCATTAATTCTCCCTTTTTCTTAAGATAGACACAAAAGGCTATGTTTTCCTGTAAATGCAGCATTACATGTATCTCACAAGTTTTGATACATAGTATTTGTTATTGTTCAGTACAAATATTTTCTGATTTTTCTTGTGATGCTTCAAACACGTGGGTTATTCCGAAGCATATTAATTTCCAAACATGGATATTTCTAGTTATTTTTTGTTATTAGCTTGTAACAATCTCATTGTGAGAAAACTTGCTTCTGTAGTTCAGCTCATTTTTTGGCATAACATATACTCAATTGTTTAGTAGATTTTCTATGTATGTATGAAGAGACACACACACACACATACAGAGAGAGAGAGAGAGAGAGAGAGAATGTGTATTCTGAAGTTGATGGGTAACAGTGTTCCATAAGTTTAATTGTGCTGTACAAATCTATATCCTTACTTAGCCCTGACCAGCTTTATATATGTATTACCAAAAGAAGTGTGTTGAAATCTCCCATCACGAATATGTATTTATCAACTTCTGAGGTTCTATTGAAATTTCCTTTGTATGTTACAGTGCTGTTATGAGGTGCATAGAAATGTATTGTCACATATTTGATTTCTATCTTTTTGAGCCCCTCAATACATTGTTGCAACCATTTAGTCTGTTTATATTCACCCACATATTTACATTCTTTACTCTTTTTTGTGAATTAGTTCTTTGAGATTACTTTCTTTTCCTTTTAAATTTTCCCTTAGTAAACTTCAGTTAGTGGCAAATTCTTTGTTGTGTTTTGTTTGTTAGTTGTTTTATCTGAAAATGTCTTTATTTCCGTCTCATTCTTGAAAGATGTTTTCCAGTTCTAGAATTCTAGATGGATATTTCTTTTTCAGTACACTGAAAATTTCATTCCACTGTTATCTGGCTTTTATTATGGTTAAAAATGATACAGTTAGCTAACTGATATTCTTTAGAACAAACTGGTCCTTTTTTATTTTCCTTTTATAGCTTTTTAGAGTTTTCTCCTTGTCTTTAGTGAAATACAATTTTATTAAAGAGTGTGTCTAGTTGTGATTTCTTTTAAGTATTTTGCTTGAGATTCGTTGAGCGTTTTGAATCTGCAGATTGGTGCTTTCGGCCATATGAAATAACTCCTGGCCATTGTCTCTTTAATATCTCTGCCCCACTCTTTGCTCTCTGTTAAAGACTTTGATTTAGGAGGGTGTTAGGTTTCACATCATTGTCATGTATCAATCTCTTCATTATATTTTTAAATTTCCCCCTTTCTCTGTGGTACATTCTGGGTAGTTGCTTCTGAATTTTCTTCCAGTTCACTAATTCTTTCCTCAGCTATATCTAATAACCTGTTATTTCTGTCCCTTGCAGTTTTAATGTTTTGATCACTGTATTTTTAATTTCTATAAGTTCTGCTTGTTTCACATCTGCTAAGTCACGTATTATAGTTTCCTATGTGCTAGAGCTATTTTCCAGCCTGTGTTTTATTCCTTTAAACATAGTACTTAGATGTCTTTCTAAATCTGTGACTAAAAAATGACAATGTTGGAAGCTTTGGGTCTTATTTTTCTATTTACTGTTCCTACTTGTCTTATTGTGACTTTGTTGTGTTCTTGACTAGATTTTTATGAAAAGCACTCTTTTAAAAATATGTGTGTGAACATTCTTTAGAGCTGGGTGAAGGTGAAATCCTTTAGACAGAATATGTATCAGTTTCTGTCTGGTACTTAGGGGAATTTCTAGTACATGAACACTTTGAAACAAATTTAAAACTGGTTTTATGAACCACACAGGTGATATGAATTTGTGCTGCAACTCCTGCAAAGATCAGCTTGGCTACAATTTCTCATGGACTATATTTCTCCTGATTTGATGAAGACCAGGGCAATTTTTCTGCTAGTCCCTTCCGGTTTTTTCTTACCCAGAGCTTTAGTCTTTTGTGGTCCAAACTGTGGGGACATGAAGGATAGGAGTCAAATCATATCTCTCCGTATGGCTGAGGCTGGGCTTTGACTTCTTCCCTTTTACCTATTCCTCCCCCCAACTTACATGCTCTTATTCCCATGCTTTAATTCTCTCTCTACTTAAAGTCCCATTATATCTTTATTATTTTTATTTATTTATGTATTTTGAGATAGAGTCTTACTTCATCACCAGACTGGAGTGCAGTGGCATGATCTTGGCTCACAGCAACCTCTGATTCCTGGGTTCAAGTGATTCTCCTGCCTCAGCCTCCTGAGTAATGGATTGCAGGCGTGTATCACCATGCCTGGCTAATTTTTGTATTTTTAGTAGAGATGAGGTTTCACCATGTTGGCAAGGCTGGTCTCAATCTCCTGACCTCGTGATTCACCTGCCTTGGCCTCCCAAAGTGCTGGGATTACAGGCATGAGCCACTGTGTCTAGCCCTTTATTATCTTTTTTTTTTTTTTTTTTTTGAAGTTGAGTCTCACACTGTCACCTAGGCTGGAGTACAGTGGACCTATCTCAGCTCACTGCAACCTCTGCCTCCCAAGTTCAAGCTATTCTCCTGCCTCCGCCTCCCAAGTAGCTGGGACTACAGGCGTGCATGACCACTCTTGGATAATTTTTGTAGTTTCTAGTAGAGAAGGGGTTTCATCATATTGGGCAGGCTGGTCTCGAACTCCTGACCTCGTAATCTGCCCACCTCAGCTTCCGAAAGTGCTGGGATTACAGGCGTGAGCCGTGGCACCCAGCCCTTTATTAACATTTTTAAAGGCAATATTCAATTTGATTCATCTGTGTGCTCATTAACTTTGTTGCTCTTTATTTCTGACTTCATCTCCAAATGAAAGCATTTTGCCTCTGAGATAATTTTCCTTCTTCTTCAAGACAACAATGAATTTTCTCTAATAAACTGTTGGTGATGAATCCTCTCGGGTTTTGTCTGAGTATCTGGTAGTATTCTATCTTCATCCTTAAAAGAAAATATTCACTGGCAATACACCTGTAGATTTGTAGTCATTATTATTTTAGTATTTCAAAGATGCAAATCCTTTATCTTATAACTTGCACTGTTTCTGTTGAGAAGTCCATCTGATACTTGCTCTTTTGTAAATATTTTTTCTCCCCTTCTAATTGCTTTTAAAATGGTTTTCCTTGTTTCTATTTTTCTGCATTTTTATTATAATGTGTCTAGGCATGATTTACTTTTAATTTATCTGGCTCGGTGCTCACTAAACTTTATGACTCATCTGTAAATTGGTTTCTTTCACCAGTTATGGAAAATTTTCAGTCATTATGTTTTAAAATATTGCTTCTGCTTCACTCTTTTTCTCCTCTTTTTCCAGTGCTTAATGTATGTTAAATTTTCTCACTCAATTATCCACATTTTCATACCTTTATTTTTCTTCCTCTGTACGTCATGTCTCATTTTGAATATTTTCTTCTTGTGTATCTTCTAGTTTATTAATTCTCTCTTCAGCTTTGTTTTTTTTAAACTGCTATTAAAGTCATCCATTTAGGTTTTCTTTAAAATTTAGTTATTCTATTTTCAATATTTTTTTTAAATTGAGGTCTTTAAAATATTTTCCAGTTGTCTGCCAAATTTTTCAATATTGTCTTTATCATCCTTGAGCATAATTATTTTAAAGCCTATGTCTTTTCATTTCAATGTTCGAAACACATGCTTATCTTTTTCCATTATGAAATGTATCTGCTGAGTTTTACTTATGTTGTCTTATTTCTTATGCCTTGTTCATTTTTTATTTCGTGCTGGACACTATGTTTGAAAAGTTGTTGTAGAAGTAATTAGAGGACTAGAATGATGTTATCTTCATTCAGAAAATATTTTTATTTGTGTCTCTCAGGTGTGTGAATACACTAGCAATGGAGGATCACTTTAACTCGGTATTTCAGACCCAAGATTCTTCTGTGCTACCCAGATGACTCAAAACCAATTATAGTCTGTTCATGGGATCTTTCACTTCCAATTCAGTTTCTCCTTCAGACACATTTTTGGTTTCTGTCTTAAAGGATGAGGGAGGTGCTTAATGGTGCCCCTGCTCTCAGTGGGCCTTGGGCTCCAGTTTCTGTATCCCTAATCAAGAATTCTCTTATTAACATCTAATACGTTCTGTAACTTGTTCCATGCATTTTATTTTTAATAATTATGTTTTTTTAACTTAAAAAGTTCTGGTTATATTTTCCACATCTGTGTAGTCATTTTTTATGGTCTCAGGTTGCCTGTTCATGTTTATGATTCTATGTTGCATTTCTTTAAATATTTACTACATTGGTTTTATACACTCTGTCCTTGATCATTCCAATATCAGAGGCTTTTGGAAGTCTAAATCTGCTATTTGTTTCTATTGCTCTAATCTCTGATGGCCTATTCTCTTTTTACTTGTTGATCTTTGAATGTGGGCTCATATTTGGTTGATCTTAATTTGTGGAGCCTAAACTGAGGATGTTTTCCACTAGAGAGGATTTATGTTTGCTTTTGTAACAAGCCAAGAGACCCTGAAGACTGGGACCCACGTGATTTAGCTCGCACACCTTCTCTAGGCATTGTCTTTAAGTCTCAGTTCAGTGTTATTGGTCAGCGTGCTCTTGGGCAACTTCCTTGATTTTCTTTGAGCCTAGTAACACTGCAGATCAAGCCCAGTCAGGGTCTAGCTTCTTCGTAGGCAAATGGGGAGCCCTTCAGAGTGTCCAGTCCACCATGCTTTTGGAAGCATTAGTCTATTCTGACTGAGCATGAGTTTGGCTTCCTCAGTACTTCTTCCCCACATTGCACATTATATTTGTCTCAGTGGAGTTCTTGCTGTGGCAGCTCCACAACCTCTGCCTCCCCTCATGCTTCCGATGCTGGTCGCCTGCCCCTGTGATAGCCGTGTGGGGTCCACTGTGTTTCCCCCATCCAGCCACTCTTCCTCTCAAGCCTCCAAGCACAATGAGCTGTATGGCTGGGTGGTGTCCTAGGTGCAGGGAGCAGGTGGGTAGGCTTGCTGGAGACCTCCCTGTATGTGCATGGTCAGGAATAACAGTCCCTGAGCAAGCTGGGGTCTTGTGGAAGCCCATAGTGGCAAAGGTCTCACTTTCCTCACTGCACTGTCCTTTCCAAATGAATCCTGGAGCTGGTGCCTTGATGGGTCTGGCCTGCCCTGGACACTGTTGGGTCTCTGTGCCGGGTAATGCCTCCCAGTGACCTTTCCCTGCCTCTTTCGCAGCTGCTGCCATCTCAGGAGCTTCTGTGTCTCAGCTGAGATGTTTGGCAGAGGCACCTAAGGGAGGCATGGCCATGGATGCTGGGGCACTGGGGCGGCCATTTCGTTTCATCTGCATTGGCTCTGGTGGCCTCTTATAGAGGGGTCTGCTGCCTTCTCTCTCTGGCCCTTCTCTCGTGTCTTCACTCATCGGGGGCTTTGCCTGGGGAAGCAGAAGACACCAACAGCTATTTTCCTGCACCTGGCATGGTTCACAAAGTCTTTTCAGCTATTTTCCTGCACCTGGCATGGTTCACAAAGTCTTTTCGACATAAGCCTCTCAGACTCTTCCCAGCCCACCCTGGCTCCCACTCCCAGGTCATTCTGCTCCAGGGCGAGAGGTTTCCAGGCCTGTGTTGAGAAGCCCAGCATGCACCCTGTGGTGGTGTGGAACCCTCGGGCACATACCCTAACAGTTGTGTGCCCAGCCAGTCCCATCTGCATCATGCAGTATAGAGTTTTCTCAAAGTCAAAAATTGGCTCATCACAAATTCTTCTTTGTTTCCAGGTGTTGCTGTACATTAAACTTTGGTTTGCCATTTTATTTGGTTATTTCAGTGGGGTTTATAACATGGAAGTAAACATGGGCACAAGATGTTTGAGACCTGGTATGGCTTTTTTTTTTTTTTTTTTTTTTTTGAGACGGAGTCTCGCTCTGTCTCCTAGGCTGGAGAACGGTGGCACAATCTCGCCTTTTTTGATCAGAAAAACAAAGAACAAATAACCCTTTGGTCACTGAACAAGAGCTGAGAAATGGAGTGCAGACACTCACTTGATTCTGTGAGCAAAGAAAGGGACTGCGAGACCCCCCTGAAGACCTGGGTCCCTCCCTGGAGCATCTCTTTACCTGTCTCTCACCTGCAGGGGTGCACAGAGGAGCGAAACGTACTTAAAAACAGGCAAAATCCACACAGGCTGGTTTCCAATCCTAGCTGCTACTGCCACAGAGGCATTTCATAATGGGGCACAAGGGAAAAAACCAGAGAGAAAATTTCACATGAATACAGTCGGGGAGTCCTGCAGGGGTCGGTCAGCTCAGACTGTGCCAGCCCTCCTAGCTGGGGCCATCCACAGGCTCTGAGAGTGGCTCTCGCAGGCCGTGTGTATTCTGGGGACGGCAGGGGCCAGGGCTGCCCCCAGAACTCCCTGCACAGCCTGGATTTATGTAACAGCAACAAAGAACGGAGGTACATGAACAGACTTCAGACAGATGAAGCCTTATACACCCAGCTGCCCATTAACCGGGGAGTGGAAGGTGTGGGGTGGAAGGAGGTGGCCACACAGAGCCCCAGGTGGGGACTAGCTGCCCACAGTCATCTCTGGGTCACCTGGGCAGGGGCTTACTGTGTTGGAGGCACAAGAGGAGTCCTCTATTTTCGTGTTTCTCAAACTCAAATGTGCACACACAATTTTTTCCCCCTGTGCCCCATTATGAAATGTCTGCGTGGCAGTAGCAGCTAGGATTGGAAACCAGCCTGTGTGGGTTTCGCCTGTTTTTAAGTATGTTTCGCTCCTCTGTACATCCCTGCAGGTGAGAAACAGGTAAACAGAGGCTCCAGATATCCCCAGATATCCTGGGAATCGTATCAAAATGTATCTTCCAATTCAGTGGATCTAGGATGCAGGTCTGAGGTGGGGCCTGAGAATGTGCATTTCTGACCAGCTCCCAGGTGATGCCGAGGCTGCTGGGCTAGGGACAACACTTTGAGCAACATGATCTTAATGGAACTCGCTTGTTGACTTGGTGAAGCCCCAGATAGAGCCAGGGTCCCTCAGTGTGGTGCCCAGGCCCCAGCATCAGCTGGGAATTCTGACTCTGCCCCAGACCTGCTTCGACAGAAATGGACATGGAGGGGCCTGGGGATCTGTGCTTTAACAAAGCTGGCCAGGTGATTCTGACATATAGATGCTCAAGTGTGGGAACCACTCAGGCTTTGCTTAAGGGGAGTGGTGTGGCCCAGGAAAACCCAGCCGACACTTGTGTTCTGGCCCAGCATCTGGGGAGGTCTTTCTAGGGACTGCCCCTCAAACAGGGCTTACCTTCCAAGGTAGAGCAGCGTTTTTGTGGAAATTCCCTGGACTTTGGCTTCACAGCTGCAGTTGATGGAGTGTGGCTTGATGGCTTAAAACAGTAGTGTATCCTCTCACATTTCAAGAGGCCAGAAGTCTGAGATCGAGATGTCAGCAGAGTCGGTTCCTTCTGGAGGTTCCAAGGGAGAACCGTCCCAGGCCTCTCACCTTGCTCCTGGTGGTGGCTCGCTGTCATCGACTGGCTTTGGATTACAGACACATTGCTGCGCTCTCTGCCTTCCTGTCCACCAGGCCTTTCCCCAGTGTCGGTGTGCCCTTTCCCTGGACAGTGAGGACGCTCCTAAGTCCATTAAGGCCACTCTCACTGGATTTGGGCCCACCCTAATCCAGTATGATCTCATCTCGTCCTCACCTTAACTACATCTGCAAGACCCTATTTCAAATAGGATCACCGTCTTAGCCTATTTTCTGTTGCTTGTAAGAGAATGCCCGAAACTGGGCAATGTACAAAGAAAAGGAACTTATTTCTTACAGTGATAGAGACTGAGAAGCCCAAGGTCGAGGGGCTGCCTCTGGTGAGAGCCTTCTTACTGGTTGGCAGGCTCTCTGCAGAGTCCTGACGTGGCTCAGGGTGTCCCATGGTGAAGGGACTGAGCGTGCTGGCTCAGGTCTCTCTTCCTCTTCTTATGAAGCTCCCCATCCCACTCCCAGGATAATGCATTAATCCATCAACCCAGTTGTTCATTAACCCACCATTCCTTGAATGGATTGATGCATTCATGAGGGCCGAGCGCTGACAACCTAATCACCTCCTAAGCTCCCCCTGCCCCAATACTGACACACTGGAGATTCAGTTTCGACATGGGTTTCAGAGGAGACCAACATTCAAACCATAGCAGGCCCGCTCTGAGCTTCCAAGTGGATGTTAATTTTGGGAGATGCTATTGGACCCAGACATGCTCCAAATTAGTTACAAAGTAGACCAAGGGCAGGGCTCAACCAGACAAATGGACACCTCTGCTGAGCCCTGGATACATTTCAGGTGACCGTTGGGCATTCTCTGGGCCTCCCTGCATCTGAAAGCTCCCACCGGTTTGGAGAACCCCTCTGTTGAGAGGCCCCATCTGCCTCCCACCACAGGGCTGGAGATGCCGGACGCCTGCTGTCCCACCTGCCTCACCCGCCCTGGGGTACAGGCCCTGGCTTAGGTCCAGACAAGCAGGTTTGCCCAGCCCAGGCTGCAGGTTGGACTTCAGCAAGGTTGGATGTCCTGGGAGGATGGTGGTGGCAGTGGCCATGGCTCCTCCAGGTTCCGGAGGGCAGTGTTCCGAGCTCAGCACAATGATAGCTGAGAGAGGGAGTGAGCTGGGTGTCTGCACCCAGGCAGCTCCGGGGCATTCGGTGATGCAGCGACCCTCTGGCTGTGCATCTGCTGTGGCTGGTTGTGGGCCCCTGAGGACTCAGAGAAGAAACTGCCACTGAGGACAGGAAACTTCAAGAGCACCACAGGTCAGAAGAGCAGGTGGCACCCCCAAACCTGTGAAATCATGCTGCTTCCTTTTATTTATTTATTTTTATTCACAATTACTTTGAATTCTAATTTGGGAAGGAGACGTCTGCTCTGTGGCTGAGAGTTCATTTCTACAACAGGTCTCGTTAGGTGCCACTGCGTATCTTAAAGTAACACAGTGTACAGGAAATAACGGGAAGGTGTAGGTACTGCTGGCTTGGCTTAGTCAATCCGGTTTAGGGTGAGCTGTGCTGTGGCCAGCCGAGGGGAAACAGCTGTCGGTGGAAGCAGAGACAGAAGGCAGCAGAGGCGTCTCGTTCGCTGGTCACTAGGGGAAGCTGGCCAGTTCACACACAGTTACCGTGACAACAGAGAGTCATCCCCACTGACAAGACGAGGTGCCGCGATCACCCACCATATGTACTAGTTTTGGATTTGATTGGC
This sequence comes from Rhinopithecus roxellana, assembly GCF_007565055.1. Classification (NCBI taxonomy): domain Eukaryota; kingdom Metazoa; phylum Chordata; class Mammalia; order Primates; family Cercopithecidae; genus Rhinopithecus; species Rhinopithecus roxellana. Next base: position 59,241,101 of record NC_044562.1, on the reverse strand, counting down.
TTTGACAGTTGTTATGAGCTGAATTGTGTCTTCCCAAAATTCGTATGTTGAGATTCTAACTTCCAGCAGCTCAGATAATGACAGTATATGGAGACAGGAAACTTACAGAGGTAATTAAGTGACCATGAGGTCATTGGGGTGGTCCTTAATCCAGTATGACTAGTGTCCCAAGGAAACAGGAGAAAGGAGGACACACTGGCGGAGATGCATAGAGGGAAGATCACTCAAAGACAGGGAGAAGACGTACATCGACAAGCCAGGAAGTGGCCTCAGAAGGAACCAGCCCTGCTGACATCTTCATCTCTGACCTCCAGCCTCCAGAATGGTAGAAGTGTGAGAAAATCAATTTCTGTGACTGAAGCCACCCTTGCTGTGACAGTTTCTTTAGGCAGCCATGGAAAATAAATACAGTGATTTCTACAAACCCTAAGTCACCATCATGAGATAATTTTCCACTGTTACAGATTTTTTTTTTTTTTTTTGAGACAGAGTCTCACTCTGTCACCCAGGCTGGAGTGCAATGGCATGATCTTGGCTCACTGCAACCTCTGCCTCCTGGGTTCAAGCAATTCTCCTGCCTCAGCTTCCTGAGTAGCTGGGATTATAGGCGTGCACCACCACGCCCAGCTATCTTTTGTGTTTTTAGTAGAGATGGGGTTTCAGCATGCGGGCCAGACTGGTCTCGAACTCCTGACCTGTGATCTACCCGCCTTGGCCTCCCAAAGTGCTGGGATTACAGGCGTGAGCCACTGTGCCCGGCTCACTGTTACAGATATTTAACAAAATGTGCATAGAGTATAAAGGCAATTTTTAGAGAGAAGTTCCAAAAACATTTTCAGAAGAGACATCACTCAAATAATTCTCCTTATTAAGCTCACGGCTTTGCAGGGTAACGTGTATTTAATAGCAAAATTTGTTGCCAGCCTCTCTTGAATGCCAAGTGCTGGGATGTACCTCATTCATTCAGGCACGGTCCCTGCTGCAAACTCATGGAAGCAAGTGCTTCCTGTTTTCATTGTCACATAGATCCGCAAGACTCGGGATGTTTGCAGACAGTCTCACTGCATTATACCATTCCTATTTTCTAGATGATAAAATTGCACATGGACTTTCTCTGGGAATGTTATCATCTTTGGATTCTCAAAGGTGTCCACAGCTAGGATTATTTTCATCAACGTCATGGATATTGGCATTAATAACTACATGTCTTTGTAATTTTGGAAACTACTTCTCATCTGCAGAAATAACAGTAGGTAATTTTCAAAGGGCTGAATGTGCCTTCCCACAGGCCCCTGCTGGCCTCATGATCGCTTCTGCTTCTGTCCCATTAGCTGGAGATAGTAATCGAAAGATTATCATCCCCAAAGCTTGGGGAGGAGCTGGGGAATATTGATCCACTTTCCATTCCCTGAATTTACCAGTTGCTTTTAATCTTAACAAGCAGAACACAAGCAGAAATATTGCATCTGTGCTTCCCAAGTTCACCAGAGAATAAAGTGTACACTTCCTCTTGGTAGCTTTTTTATTTCTTGAGTAAAGGTCACAGTTCAGTCACTCAAATCAAGTGATTTCACCATCGGGGACTCATTTATAACAGGAACTTGCTCCCATTTTCTTGCAAAATTGCCAAATGATATCAATCAGTCTTGGCGCTCTTCCCCAGGACGAACTCCCTGGTTACATTTCTGGTTTAGGGGGTATTCTTCAGAATCCCGCTGTGGACTTCCCACCATGAGACCAAGTAGCTGGCTGTTCCTCCTGTGAGTGATGTGCTTGGACGATGGCTGTGGGGCAACTTTTTAGGACAGGCCGGCTTCTGCTGTTCCTTAAGCGCTGAGTCACCAGCTGCCTGAGGCAGAGTGATGGCTGCTCTGCCATTCCGGGGACTCCAAAGAGGATGCATCCTCTTACCTCTTGCTTTCCTAGATTTCTGCAGCTTTCCTCCTTACTTTCATTTGCAGGAGTCTGTGAACATCCCCGTTGTCCTTTTTGGAGACACGGAGAGAGAATGGACAGGTGCTGGGGAGGGCCAGGTGGCCTTCCACCTGCATTGACCCGTGGGCTCAGAGACGTGTCCTGGAGTTGGCAACCCTCCCTCTTCACTCTGGGGTGGTATGTCCACAGCTAAGCCCCTTCCCCACTGACCTACTGACTCCCTTCCTGGCCAGCACCTGGAGGAACCAACTCTAGAGCATGGAGGGTCTGGGTCTGGAAGAAACTGAGGTCATGAGGACAGCAAAGGGAGACTCACTGGGCTGTGACTTTTTGTCCAGGGAGGAATCAAGGGGAGCTGGGAGCCACAAACCGAAAAGTCCTTGGGAACTACAGAAGCTGGCCCTGGGTTCTGAGCCCTGGGGATGCTCCATCTCAAGGGACTTGTGGGCAGCCCCCTGAGCTCCTGACAGAGCCAGCAGGGAGCAGCTGGGTGAGCCAAGGTTGCTCTGCCCACTCACTGGTCTTGTCCTGGCTCAGGGAACTCCAGAACCAGGGTCCTTGTTTGGCGTGAAGAGCAGTAACATCTCCATTTCATTTTCTGGGTTTTTCCCCCTCTCACCAGGACTCAGGTGTTTCCCTCACAACTTTGCACCATCACGCGGCCTCATTACCCACTGAGGGAAATTGAGGCAGAAGAGGGGGTGGGGCGGGTGGGCTTCTTGGTGTCTGCTCGGAGTTGGGGAAGATCACAATGTGACCACTGGGCCCACTCTGTGACCTTGGGTGGATCCCACGTGCTTCTGGTCAATGTGGCACGGGTGAGGGGGCAGAGCTGCTGTACTACACTTGCAGGAGCCATGAGGAAACTGAAGCACAGCAAGATGTGTGCCTTTCTCAGTGTCACGTGACAAGGAAGTGGCTGGGCTGGGCTGAAAATGCAGGTTTTCTGATGCCTGCCACATCAGTCCTCACACGCATTCCCATCCTAGAGCAGGACACAAGCTCATTAGGGAGGGTTTGTACTTTCAGGAAGCTGGAATGTGGGGCTGCCCAGTGTGGAGCTGAGCCTCCCGGGTGTCATGGTGGAGAGGTCAGCAGCACTGCCATCACTGGGTGGCAGCTCAGGCGGCTGGGCCAGCCAGGGGAGGATGGCAGGGCATTCCCCAAGGTCTCTCCTTGTCCCTTGGGCTCTCTGCAGGCTCTTCTTAGGGTCCCAGGAGAAGGAGCTCTGGGACATCCTTTCGTGTCCTGCCAGCCTGGGTCTGAGGCTCACGGTGGGGTGTAATTAATATTCCTGCTCCGCACCCAGCCCGGCTCCTGACAGCCAATGGGAAACACCAGGTTGCCTTCATTCAGCTGTGGCCACAGACGGGGGTGACGCTGAGAAGCTGCTACTAGAGGGGTGGTGGTGGCTGTTCCCGCCCCTCACTCGGATGCCCTGAGGGGCTGTCACTTCCTGAAGTCCCCCTGGTATTCTCTTGGGCACCCTTTCATCCTCTCTGGAGGAGGCGGTCGAGGGGGCTCCACGTGCCTGACTGCCATCGGCATCGCCCCCTCAGGAGCCAAGAACAAGAGCCGCCCCTCAGGTTTCATTCTGCCGCATGTGTTTGTTTTAAATCACCTTCCACCATGAGTGTGTCTGATTCCCGCTCTAAGTGCTGTTGACAGATGTGTTAATTCATGTATTCAAGCAGATATTTAGCAACCGGCAGAAGACTCAGCTAAAAATAGGTCATCTTTCTAAACGGGCTCCTTAACACCAGGCTGGTACTCATGGCTGTGAACGCAGAACTTCGTGCAGCCATTGGCAGCATGAGGCCACTCTAGGGAGGCCAGGAGGCCTCAGGTGCAGGCAGCAGGAGGACGCGCCCTCCCTGGGGGACACCGAAGTACCCAGGCCACCGGGAGAGAAAGGGACTTGGAGCTGGGGCAGTGGCCAGCGTGCCCTCCAGACTTGATTGGAGCCTCTGCTCCCTGGGGTCCTGGGGGGTTGGGCTGGTCACTGCCCACCCCTTTGGCTTCTTGTTTTGCCATTTGCAAAATGAGGGGTCCGGACTGAGTGGTCTCCACAGGCCTCTTGAATGAATCCCAGGGAAGCCGGGTGTGGTGCGGTGAGGGCAGGGCCCCTGGAGGGGCGGAGCTGATCCAGGCATGTTATGTGCTGAGGAAGGACCTGGCGGGTCCTGGTTGGGATGGAGCCCCTGCTGTCCCTGGAAGGTTGTAGCTCACTTCCTGGGGAGCACAGCTTGCCCCAGAGGAGACGGAAGGATGGGTCTTTGGACCCTCGTCTGCTGGGATGGAGAAGCACTGGACTTAGCTGAGTTCTCAGGGTGAGGCCACCACCTCTGGCAGCCGCGGGGTCCCTGCCGCTCTGCCGCTTGGCCAGGAGGCTGTGCTCGGCAGAAGTAGGACAGCAGAGCCACAGGGGGCTCTGGCCTGGGTCCGGTGGGCAGCAGCCGCTCCCCCATCTTACAAGGCGGGTCCATTATTATCTTCTACAGATGATGAGCCTGAAGCCCAAGCTGGGAGGAACTTGCCTCAAGCCCCCAGCTGAAAGCGGTGGAGGTGGGTTTGACTCAGGCCTTGTGGACTGAGCCCAGGTGCCCCACACTCAGTGGCCTCAGTGTGGGGGTCGGAACTGCCTCTCTCAGGCGGTCAGGTCAGGCGGCACAGTGGAGGAACACGGAGGCCAGGATGGAGGCCACGGGGCGTGGGGGCTGTGCCATGACCCGGGGAGCAGGAGGCTGCTGAACTGGGGGTGGCAGCGGTGGGGAGCAGAGAGTAGGGAAGGAGGCAAAGGGGTGGCCTTGGCCCAGCGCCTGGAAGTGAGGGGAGGGAGCCCCTCACGAGGGAAGGAGCCTGGTGGAGGAGCTCATCTGCAGTTGGAGACCTCCCTTGCGGTGCTGCGGCCCACCCCGGGCGCCTGTCGGGTGAGCGCAGGGCAGAGGCTGGGAAGGCGTGGGCTGTCTTGCTCCGAGGTCTCACCGGACAGCTGAGAGGAGGAGCTGAGGAGGATGCAGCCTCCTGTGGACAGGAGACACCCATCGCCGGTGCCCGCCACTGTCTGGGGGCAGAGGACAATGGGGCAAGGACACTGTGGGGGATGCAAGGAGGAGACCGATCAGGTAGGACCCTGAGAATCGGCCCAGGGAGAAGGGAAGGGGGCAGCGTCCGTGTCCCTGGCAGCTCCCCTGTCTTCCTGGACATCTTTCCCACTGTGCCCCCTGACCCCACACGGCCGCCTCACAGGCCTCACTCAAATCCTGAGGCTCCTCTGACGTCAGGCCTCCCAGGACATTTCTCTCTTCCTCTCCTACAGCATTGGGGCGCCTGCTCGTGAGCCCCGACAGGGCTTGCTCCCCCTCATCCAGCCGGGAGGCGGGGACATGGGTGCCGAGCAGCGCGGGCGGATGACGTGTGGCTGGCAGCAGCTGGATCCTTCCCCCCGCTTGCTCCGTGCCCTTCCCACGAAGCTGGGCCCTCCCTGGTGCCAGGGCTATGAGTCACCAGGCCTGAGGGAAGCAAGAGGCCCCTCCTTCCCCTCAGACAAATCCAGCAGGATAAACACTGTTTTAGAGGCAGAGTCCCGCTCTGTTCCCCAGGCTGGAGTGCAATGGCTCCATTATGGCTCACTGCAGCCTTGAACTCCTAGGCTCAAGTGATCCTCCTGCCTCGGCCTCCTGAGTAACTAGGTTCACAGGTGTGCCGCTGCAATCAATTTTTTAAAGCGGCCTGTGAAGTTACTTAAATAGGCAGACAGCTGATTCTCAGCGCTGAGTGCTTCCTGTGGCTCAGTGCCGAGCGCTTTGCACACACATCACGAGGAATCTCATGACCCGTGGTGCAGACTGTGTGCAGCTCCGTCCCACCGGGCTTCCTTAGACGAGGAAGCTGAGGCCCCTGAGGCTGCCCCAACACAGCCTTCAGCCAGTGGGCTTGGAGCCGTCCTTGAGGACAGCACTTTTGCTTCTCATACTCTGGTGCACATGAGTATCCCTGGGGCGGGGCCTCGGTTCTACGTTTCTAACAGGCTCCTGGGTGACACCTGTGCTGCCAGGCGTCAGGAGCCACAGCTGGAGTAGAAGGCTCTGTCTGCACCTCTGTGCACTGTGGCCAGGGAGGTCACAGGCTCTGGGGGTGGAGGTGATGGGTGCAGGCAGAGAATACCCAGGGCCCCTGGGAAGGTTCTAGGCAGGCACCTGCTGGGTACCTGTTGGGCCCTGGTTGACCCATCTACAGACCTTATTCTTCCCTCTACCTCCACTCAAACCAGCCCAGAGCCTCTGGGAGGCGTGAGGAGCTCCTGGCTGGGGGCAGGAGAGGCGCTCATTTCTTGTCTCTGCTTGCTCAACAAGACACGTGGAGTTAATTAAGACCAAAGTCCTTGCGTTCTGTGCTTGTCTGCAAAGCTTTTTAAAAGCCCACACAAGGTGACAGGTTGGAGGCCTCAGGCCCCTTTAATTAGTCTTCTGTGGCCAATTTCCACTTGGTTCCATTGTGCTTGAGGTCTCTCTTCCTGCCTGAAGTTTCCTTGGCCCCAAGCAGCAGGCCCCTGTTCATCAGGGGAGCAGCTAATTAACTGGGCCTGGTGCGGGAGGAGGCTGGCGGGCAGGAGGCTGGCGGGCATGGTTTCCATTTTGGGACATTGTATGGCACACGGCTTTTCCTGACTGATGGATGCCCCCCGCAACCCTGGCTCTGGTTAGCAATCACTTCTGGTCCTACAACAGGTGTCCCGGGGGGTCACCATTTCACCTCACCCATCACTTCTCCTTCACTGGTAAATGTCAGGAGCTGATTGTGTGGAGTGGGAATCAGCTTGGTACCAAAGGGGCTCGCAGAGGAAAGGGAAGGTGACCCCCTGGTGTTGCCCAGGATGAGCTGACCTGTGGCCCCTGGCCTGCTCTGGCCGGGCAGTGTGAGTGTGCCTCCCTGCCGAGGCTGCCCCACAGCTCTCCCTGCAAGCCACGTCTGGAAGCTGCCTTGCAGAACCGGGGCCTGGTAAACCCGGGCAGACCCTAAGGACCCAGGGTGAGGGGGTGGCATTACCTGGGGTAGACAAGATGTGTCCCTCTGAGAGGGGACATCAGAGCTGAGACACCAGTGAAATGGGGGATGGAGCCATGCACATCTATGGGAAAAAATGTCCCAAACAGACAATGCCTGGGCCAGGCCAGGAGGCAGGTGACACTTGGTGTGTTAGGGCCTGGGGGGAAGCTGGATGGAGCGGAGGAAGGTAAGGCCAGAGGGGCAGGTCGGAGCCAGGCCACAGGCTTTCCTGGGGATGGTGAGGACTGTGGATTCTTCCTAAGGATTGGGGGGGTCCTAGTTGTGGGGGTCTCAGAGGTGGGACATGATTTGATTGATGTGCTAAAATGTCCACTTATGTTGCCATAGGAAGTCTAGGCTGTGTGTGTCCTGTTTGAGTTTACGTGTATGTGTGCATGCATGCGTGTGTTTGCATGTGCAGTGTGTGTATGTGTCATATGTGGTGCATGTGTGTGCATGTGTTTGGAACCACCCTTCAGCCTGTGTGTGGTGTAGTGTGGCATGGGCATGCATGTGTGATTTGTGGTGTGTGTGCATGGGTGGTGTGTGTTTTTGGTGTGTGTGGTGTGTGGCATGCATTGTGTGATATGTGGCATGTGTGATGTGTGGCATGTGTGTGTATAGGGTGGTGTGATGTGTGTGTTGTGTACATGTGTGTGGTGTGGTTCATGTATGTGTGTGTGACATGGTGTGGTGTGTGTGTATAGTGTGGTGTGATGTGTGTGTTGCATACATGTGTGTGGTGTGGTGCATGTGTGTGTATGTGTGTGACATGGTGCTGCATGTGTGTATAGTGTGGTGTGATGTGTGTGTTGTGTACATGTGTGTGATGTGTTGCATGTGTGAATGTGTGTGTGGCATGGTGTGGCATGTGTGTTTATGGTGTGATGTGTGTATTGTGTATGTGTGTGTGGTGTGGCATATGTGTATGTGTGTGTGGCATGGTGTGGCGTGTGTGTGTGGTATGCGTGTGTTTATGTGGCATGGTGTGGCATGTGTGTGTGTGGTGTGGTGTGATGTGTGTGTGTTGTGTATGTGTGTGTGGCATGGTGTGGCGTGTGTGTGGTGTGATGTGCGTGTGTGTGTGTGTGGCATGGTGTGGCATGTGTGTGTAGTGTGGTGTGATGTGTGTTGTGTATGTGTGTGTGGCATGGTGTGGCGTGTGTGTGGTGGGGTTCAGCAGGGAGGATGCTGCTCTGGTCCTGATGAGAGAGGAGGAGGCTCCAGGGAGGAGGTGGTGGTTGAGGTGCTGAGGAGGTTCTCTTCTGAAGACATTGTGAAGTTAGATTGGAAAATTTGTGCTCACAGGTCAGGTGTGAGGTAGGACAGAAAGAGAGAGGTCAGCATTGGCACCCAGATTCCATGTCTGAGTCAATGAACAAACGGTGGCTCCGTCTCCTGAGTGGGAGAAGACTCAGGGAGAAGCAGGCTGAGATGGAAAGTTGAGTCTGTTTTCCAACATGTTCCTGGTTTGGGGTCCCTGGGAGGGGTCCTGAGGTGGAGAGCTGTAGAGAACAGAGGGGTTGCTCTCAGAGCACACCTGCAGGGGAGCACGGAAAACGTTGTTTACAGAGGGGGCTGTCGAACCATGATGTGGTTGTACCGAGCCTCAGCCATTCCCATGGAAGCTCAGGAGCTGGGAGAGCCCTTGGCCTCATCCTGCGTGGGGTGGGGAGGGAGCTCCTGCTGTCATCCACCAATGGAGTCCTGCACAGGGGCCTCAGCAGTGCAGCAGCGGCGGCTGGGAAATGAGTGCCTTGGTCCTATGTGGGGACATTGGTGTGTGCCCCGTGCTCCCACTGGCCCACCCCCCGCCCTGGCTTAGGCCACTGCCTCCTATGGTGAGTCCACCCCACCTGGGAAGGTCTGCCCCGGCATCAGGGTGATGTCTCTTCCTAGGGAAACTCACCAGACAAAGGTTAGTGAGGTGAACTTCAGCCCCTGTGATGGCCGTATCTGTCCACTGACCATCAAGACCGGCCAGGGAAGAACCAGCACACGCCTCAGTGGGTCAGCTGGGCTCCCACCTCCTCCTAGGGACCTGGGCCAACCCTACCAGGTGGGCTCCCCTCCTTGCTGCTGGACCCCTGGTGGGAGCAGCCTCTTCTGGAGCCAGGACATCTAGACCCACTTGGCCTAAATTCACTGGGTGGGAAGTGCACAGTCTAGTGTGATGGTCACTGGCAGTGACGAGGGCAAGGGCAGAGCCCCAGGAGGCCAACCAGGAATGGTATCTCCTTCTCTGGTGGGAGGTACGAGATTCAGTCATTTGCCCTTTACTTTGTGGGGGATGTCCTGCCATGCCTTGGGTCACTGGGTCCCAAAAAGCTAACCTGATGCTGCTGGCCTTGAAACCGTTTGAGAGTTTCCCTCTCATCCTCTGGATAGGAGGGTGTCCCCTAGAGCAGTGATTCCCCAGGGACCACTGGCACCAGGGACCGGTTTTGTGGAGGACAGTTTTTCCATAGACTGGGGTGGGGTGGTTGGGGTGGATGTTTTGGGATGAAACTGTTCCACCTCAGATCATCAGGCATTAGATTCTCGTAAGGAGCAGTCAACCTAGATCCCGCACATGTGCAGTTCACAGTAGGGTTTGTGCTTCTGTGAGACTCTAATGTTGCTGATCTTGTAGGAGGCCGAGTTCAGGCGGTCATGCTTGCTCACCTCCTGCTGTGCAGCCTGCCTCCTAACAGGCCGCAGACTGGTGCCATTCCCTGGCCCAGGGGTTGGGGACCCCTGCTCTTTACTTTTATCATACCAGAGGCTCCGATGTACTGACACTCTTTATTTTATTCATCTGGTCTTCCTGCTATGATGCCGTCCATGTGGTGGGCACTGTTAGGACCTGTGGTGTGCGGCATCCTCCATTTGTTGGGTGGTGCTGCAGGAGGGCTTCCTGTCACCTGTGCCTGGGTGTTATCTTGGCTGAGGGCAAGTCCCAGAAGGAACCCAGATGTGAGCTGTTAGCAGCTGACACTGCCAGCATCTGGGATGACAGTTGTCTTGACTTTCAAGGGGAAATTGGGGTATGGAGGGTGTGCAATCCAGCAGCGACTATACACATGTGAAGTTTGGGTTGCATATTTGACATTTGGGTGGTGCTGTGGTTTGAATGAGTCCCCTCTAGAATTCAGGTGTTGAAACTTAATGGCCAATGGGATGTGTTAAGAGGTAGGTCTTTAAGAGGCCATGAGGCAGTGAGGGCTGCCCCTTTTGTGATTGAGGTTGAGGCCCTTATGAGAGAGCTTCGTTCAGCATTCATCCCTCACCTGCCTTACCACCTTCTGCCATATGGGGACACAGGGTTCCTCCCCTGGAGGGTGCAGCGTTCAGGGCACCATCTTGGGAGCAGAGACTGGGCCCTCTCCAGAGAGTGAACCTGCTGGTGCCTTGATCTTGGACTTCCAGCCTCTTTCTGTTCTTTATAAATTATCCAGTCGGTGGCATTTTGTGACAGTCGCACAGATTCCGATGGATGGACTTAATCTGTGGATTTGAGACTTAATGTTGTTTGATGCCTGCTCAAGCGAGCCCCGTGGATAAGTCTGTAGAAAAGACGAGGCATGGAAATGGCAATGCGCAGGTCATTGTGCAAAGACAGCGCCTACGCCATGGGACTGGGACTCAGAGACAACCCAGTGGGCAAGTGCAGCTAGGAACAGGGTCTCATGTAGCATCGTGGAAGGGGAGGATCCAGTCCCAGAGTCCACAAGGAGCAGCTAAGACGTGCACTGGGACCCCAGGGAGCACAGAGCCGGGAACTGAGTGGAGGAAGTTGGCTGTGCAGCAGGAGTGCTCGTGCATGGTAAGTGCTCCCTGAAGGCCGAGGGAGGTGACAGCGTTGGCTATGCACTTGCCAATTAGGGTTGGGGTGGGGTCATCTGCTGACACATGTTCCCCCCATCCCCGTGACCCATGATGTCCTCCCAGATTGGAAGAACTGAAGGCCTGGCCCTCTGGTCTGTTTTGACCTTGGCTGTTTTGAGGGCTCCAGGAGGTAGCCCAGCTTCTGGCACAGGTGGGTGGAAGTCCTGGAGGGAGATTCTGTCCATGCCTGGAGGGTTTCCTCGTGGCCTGTGTGATAGGGGGTGAGGCAGCCATGCTTCTGAGATCTGTCATCTGGTCTGCCACCTACCCTCCTGCCCTCCTGGGCCAGCTCCTACTGTAGCCTCCCCACTACCCACACCCCCCAGGATAGAATGGTTTCCTCAGGACCTCTGGGAGGTCACAGGCACCAAACCTCAGGCCACCTGATGGCCAATCTTGGGTGGGGCCGAGACCTTCCACTGCGGAGCCTCACCTTCCTAATGAGTGTGAACAAGGTGTGTCCAATCCCTGGTGCCATATCTTCAGATGCATTAGTCAGGGATCTCCAGAGAAAGAGAACCAGAAGATGTTTTTGCACGGGCACACATGCACACACTTGCCCACACACATATATGGAGAGAGAGAAAGGGAGAGATGTGTTATGGGATGTGTTCCCACAATTACGGAGTCCAAGAAGTCCCATCAGCTGCTGCCTGCAGCTAGAAACCCAGGAGTGCCAGTGGTGCAGCTCCGTCCACATCTGAAGGCCTGAGAACCAGGAGTGCCGCCGTCCAAGGGCAGGAGAAGACAGGTGTCCCAGCTCAAACGGGAGGCAGGTTTACCTTTCTCTGCCTTTTTGTCCTATCTGGGCCGGCCCTCAACGGATGGTTGCTCCCCACCTATGCTGGGGAGGGCAGGTCTTCTTGACTCTATCCACCAATCCAAATGCTAATCTCTCCCAGAAACACCTCACAGACATACCCAGAAATAAGGTGTTCCAAGCTATCTGGGCATCCCTTAGCCCAGTCAAGTTGACATAGAATTAGCTGTGGCATTAGAGTACCCCTCATCCTGTCAGTCACAAGATATTGGGACATGAGAACTAACTCCTCCCTTTCTCTGTTACTCTGAAGACCTGAGAGCTTTCAGCAGTAGAGTGGAAGGTTTTAACTGCCTGACTCAAGATTATTTTACTCTGGGAAAAAGAGGGTCTTTCTTATGACATTCTGTTGGGTGGTCTGGAATGTATTCTCTGGTCGTAAGGGATCACCAAATTATGAGTGTGGTGGCACGCAAGCACTTGGCTGGCCCTTTACAGTCTATGAGGTGCTTCTGCATATAGCACCTGGTGCATTCTTGCAGAGAATCCACTGCGTACTCTTTCCTTTTTTTGTTGCTCTGTTTCTTTTTCTGCCCCACACCTGTGACATTGAGGTTTGAAAGGATGTCCTCCTCTTTCCCAGGAGCCCTCACATTTTTCCCACCTGGTATTCTCTATCTGTGCCAACCAACTGTTTTCCATTCAACACTTTGAAATTAAAATGAGTTTGTAGGGTTGTTTAAGCCATAGACGCATCCAGTGTAAGCCGTGTTTACATGGTAACTGGTGACCACTTAATTACATAGTAATTACAGCATAGCGGCAGGAGGATCACACAGTAAGTGCTGTGTCATTAGCCCTGATTACTCCTGTCTTCCTGAGTGGAGGGAGGCTGCAGGGTAATTGCTTTTGGACCTTCCAAATGTGGGTGAGACAAATCCACAGCAGCCTGTAATTATCAAGCACGTATGTGGTGTGTATCGAGTAAGCAAATGTGGGGGTTGCCATGCAGAGTGAGCAAGATCAGAGTTCCACTGTAGAGGCTCAGCCCCCTCAGCTCACAGCCCCGAGGGCAGCTGTCTCCACCATCCACAAATTCATATGGCTCCTTTGCGTCTTCAGGTCCAAAGAAGAGTTAAAGAACACGGTACCAGGATTGAGAAGCCCACGTCTGATGTAGTCATGTTTGTTGAAGCCTACTGTGCTTGTGAATAGGCTGTATCCAGCGGGGAGAGCGGGAGAGAGAGAGGAGAGAAAGCATAATCTGTGTCCTTGAGGAGGCCCTGGGTTCCTGGAGGAGGTTGGTATGTGAAAAAAACACTTATAATGCAATGTGAAAAGTACAATAAAAGAGGCACAAATGTAGATCTCTGAGATCTCAGGGGATGAAGAGGGACTCTGCTTAGGGGAGTCATTTAGAGCTTTCTGGAGGAGGTAGCAATTGCAGAGCATTTTGAAGGATGAACAGGATAGATCTCTGAGATCCCAGAGGATGAAGAGGGACTCTGCTTAGGGAAGTCACTTAGAACTTTCTGGAGGAGGTAGCAATTGCACAGCATCTTGAAGGATGAATAGGAGTTTGATAAGAGGAAGTAGGAGTGAGAAGGACATGCTGGGTAGAGTTTCAGCTCCTATTTCTGGAACCCTGAGTCCTGCAGCTCTCTGTTCGGTTCTGTGAGATCTTGAATATGGTTTTCAGTGGTCGGAGGCAAAGAATTTCCTCTTGGGTCTAAGATGCTCTGAGTGTGGATTCTACCACCTGCAACTGAAATAGTCCCCATGAACACACAGAGTTCAGAGGCACTATGAGAGGGTCACAGCAACTGGAGCCTGGGTACAGAGGGGACATGTTGTACCTGGGTATTGAGGGAGAATGTGATGGTATCCAGACCATAGGATGACCAGGACAATTTAAAGTGAGGGTTACAGGACTGCTCAGTGCTAAAGAACATTCTGAGACATGCCAAGACATTCCCAACGTGCTGAGGGGTGAGTCCCTCACACCATCGGGCAGAGTGCACTTGGGTCCTCTTGCAGAGGCTTGGGGGCTCCAGGATACCCCCTTGATCACTGATTGAAGGACAAACCACACTGGGGACAAGGAGGCGCCCGATCTTCACCCAGGGGCAGAGCAGAAGAGTAGGCTCGGCGTCTCCTGGAATTGAACCTGGAGCATGGACTGCACAGCACACAGCCATGGACACTAGAAAGGCAGGTCGCATAGGACTTGGGGGCCATGGGAAAAATGGGAAAGTACCCTAATGGCAATGGGAACACTTAAAAGGATTTTAAGCAGGGGAAGGGCATATCTTTTCAGAGCTGTCTCTGGCTGATATGTAGGTTCCAAGAAGAAGACATTGGAGTGAAGGATCAGTTAGTAGATCCCTGCAGGGTGGCGGGGTGAAGGTCAGGCAGTGACTGTCCTAGCATGGTGGCAGTGAGGAGGAGAGACATAGGCTCTTCTCTTGTGGTTTTCTTCCTCCCTCCTTTCTGTCTCTGTGGTTGCTCCTTTTCTGTCTCCCTTGTGAGCTCATCTTCTTCTGGTCTGCTACCGGATGCTAGGGTTCAGCCAGGCACAGCCCTAGGTCCCTGCCTTTCTCTATCTACTGGCTGGCTCTGGGGAAGCATATCTATGCCCCCTGCCTCCAGTGCCACCTGCATGCTTATGGCTCCACATTTATTCTTCTGCCCAGATTTCTTCTCTGAGCTTTCACTCTCTTACCCACCTGCCCGCTCAACATCTCTTTGTGAATTTTTAAAAGGCACTTCAAGTCCTCTTCAAAGATTTCCTCCTTTAAATCATTGATACATTACTTGATGTGACCTCTACAAGGCCATGCACAATTTGGCCCTGGCCTGACTTTCCAACCAAATTTCCTACCCTAGCCCTTCCTTTTCTGGGCACAGCAGCCACTTTTGTCTTCTTTCATCTCCTGGAACATGTTCATTCTTCTCATGACCAGAGGACATTTGCACATGCTGCTCTGTCTGGAAAGCTCTTTCTTCCTCTCTTAATTTCTTCTTAACTCTTCTTCCTCATTCAGATCTTGGTCCAGGCACCATTTCTTAGAGGACCCTCATATGACTCCCTGGTCTGGGTCAGATTTCTTTGTTAGGTGCCTCTTGCCACTGGGTTCCTTTCCTAGTTTGTAATTATACACCAGTCTGTGTGATCATTTGGTTATTATTTATCATATTGTCTGGACCATATGCTTCAGGGGTCATATTTGTTTTTGCTAATCATGGAATCTTCATGGCTTCCCTGATGTCTGGCACATAGTAGTCACTCAAGAAATGTTTGCCAGGTGAATTTGATAGGACTTGTGATGAACTGAGGGAGGAGAGATGGAGAACTGCTCATCTTCTAATCATTCATTAGCAAATATTCACGGAGTACCTGTTCTGCCCCAAGCCTGTTGGAACAATCCTACCACCTGGGGCTTACCTTGCAGAAGGGACTCTTTGGCTTCTGGCTGGAGCAGTCATCCCACCTGATGTGGCCTCTGACCCTTAGTCTAACTGCGATGGTCAATGCTGATGGCCACTCAAGGAGGGTTAAAGTAATGTTAATGTTCTGACCGGCCAAGAAGTGGTCCAGAAACTCAACTTTCTGAACTTTGAAGATATATTTCTTAGGGCCACTCAAATGTGACACTGTGTAGCCCCTACTGGACCAGAACTTAGCCCTGCTAGGTCTGGGGAGAAGACTCAGAAGGGTCAGAAGAGCGTGTGGGTTCTGGGTTCTGGGAAGAGGCTTCCAGAGTATGGCAGACTCTGCATGGAACAGGCACCTCACCTGGGAGTCACTGTGGGCCAGGCCAGCAGAGCCTATGGGCCTTTCTGTGTCTGGGTGGGATTGCAGGGAGCAGCCTTGGGCCACACAGGCCTCCATGGGGACATCTTCCAAGGGGACAGTGGTTGAGGTCCTCTGTTGGCATACCCAGAGCTTGCCCACTCCCTTGGGGCTTCCCTTGGTAGAGGGCTGGCAGTGAGGCAGTAGGTGGAGGGTTGTCTGGTTACCACTTCCCAGTTCTCACGCATGTTCTCCTTGTAAGTGACTGATCTGGAGTGTGCACACCTGTACGCTGGCTGAGGGCGGCGTCTGCATCCTGGCCTGGAAAGCCCTCTGGGGTTTGTGTTGGCTGTCAAGGCTGTGGGTGGCAAGGTCTGGGCCCCAGGGCTGTGGAGAGGCAGGGTGCAGCTTCTCGCTCAGGGATGGCCTGGGGAGGCAGTGGCAGCCGTTTCAGGTTGGAGGATGTCCCAAGGGTGGGGGGCCTCTCTGCCTTTCCCTCAAGCACCAGTAAATGTGACAAAATCCCTCCGGGGCATCTGCCTTCCTGGAGCAAAGCGGGTTCCTGCTCTGTGGCAGCAAGGGCCTCCCTCACTGAGCATCAGGGCGGCTCCAGCAGGGTCTTGGTCCTGGGAATCCTTCCACAGAGGACCTGAAGGCAGCCCCCTACGGCCCCCTCCCAGGCAGCCAGAGTGTGCGTGGCTCACTGGGCTCTGGATTTACGTAACTCGGAGCTGAGCCTCATGGGTCCTCCTTCCTGGTAGATGTAGGAAACGGCTCTGGATTTTTCTGGTGATGGCCAAGAGAGAGCACTTGAGATAGGCAGGGGCAGGTATGCTGAGGGATGCTGCAGGCCAAGAGCCTCGCCTGGCCCCCAAACCACATCAGAGCATTGACCTCCCCAGACACGGCACAGAGACTCAAGGGTGCCGTTCTTGTGTCTGTGTGGCTTAGCAATGGACTTGGAGGGGGGAAGCAATTCACACAAAACACCACATGCCCCTCTCACTGGGCTGGAGTGGGGTGAACTGCAGTGCCCCCCACAGACTGTTCCCACTGAGATTCCCAGCATCAGAGGAGCTGGAAGGAGGAATCCAGTTGCGGGCTTCAAGGACCCTGGAGGGCTGAGGTGGAGAGAACGAGGTTGACAGCCCAACTTTAGCAGGGACATGGCCCAAGGTCAGCTGGGGGACAGCCCAAGGTCAACTGGGAGATGGTTCAAGGTCAGCAGGGACACAGCCCATGGTCAGCAGGGAGCAACAGTGACATGGGAGACGTCTAGGAGCAGAGAGTGAGGAGCCTCTGCTTTAGTCAGGGGAGCAGGAATCTGTGGTGGTTCTGGTGGGTTTTGGAGGGACTCCCTGAGGGAGGTGGCATTGGAGATAGACTGAAGTGAGGCGGGGCATGGCCCATAGAGGGACAAGAGGATGCAGAAGGGGTCGTGTAGGGAACCCCTAGGCTGTGGGGTATGCAGAAAGGGTACCTGGTGAAAAGGCTGCTGGGAGGGTTGGCAGCAGTCGGGGGAACTTCTTGCTGCAGAGCTGGGGTTTGGTTTGGAAGGCAACAGGGAGCCACTGAGGGCTCTAGAGCTGCAGTGGCGTGACTGCACTGTGCATTAGGAAAGTCAGCACGGAACCCGAGGACTGCACACACAACTCCTCTCTCAGCACCGCATGCCGTGCACGAGCTGGGCCAGTGTCCCCGTGTGCACAGGCCCACTTCTCAGGACTGCTGCTGATCCAGCTTAAACAGGTCTACTGAAATAGGTCACTCTCAAAAGCAAGCGGACTTAATTGTTACAAGGCAAAAATGGAAACGATGTGACTCTCTGAAGAATCAATCATTTATTAATAACTCCTCCGTTTTCAGATTGAAAAGTACTTAGATTACCTTTTGCCTCAGAGTTGAGGAAGGGGAACGTGGCATTTCTGGCACAGGGTGGTGAGAGGCTGACGGTCCACACGGGAAGTCTGTGCCCGCCCCCACCCCACCCCTGCTGCACCTCTGTGATCTTGCTTGTGACCCATCCTCTTCCCAAGGTCAGGACGGAGGTGGGGCTGGGCTCCAGCATGCGTAGGGGGCCTGGAGGGCAGGGCCAGGTGTTGTTTTGTGGACGCAGCTGTGCAGTGCTGTGGAAAACGTGACAGTTTCTCCAAGAGCTTCACATGCAATCACCATGTGGCCCAGCAAGCCCATGCCTAGGTAGAGACCCCAAGGAAGTAAAAACAGACTCTGCTCATGACCGTTCCTAACAGCACTGTGCGCAACAGCCAGAATTCAGGAACAACCCGAATATCCATCGACGGAAATGAGTAAACACATTGTGTCTCAGCCACGTGATGGCACATGATTCTGCCACGGAAAGAATGCAGTGCTGATTCCTCCTGCAACATGGATGAACCCTGAAGATGCTCTGGCGAGTGATGAAGCCAGTCCCCAAAGGCCACATACTGTAGGATTCCATTTATATGAAATGTCCAGGACAGGCAAACCCAAAGAGGCAGGAAGTGGATCAGAGGCTGCTCGGGCTGAGTGGAAGGGATAATGGGGTGTGGAACTTAACAACTTTCCTTTTGGGGTGATAAAATTGTTTTGGGCTGGGTGTTGGTGGCTCACCCCTGTAATCCCAGTATTTCGAGAGGCTGAGGTAGGAGGATTGCTTGAGCCCAGGAGTTTGAGACCAGCCTGGGCAACATAGCCAGACCCTGTCTGTACAAAAAATAAAAAATTAGCCAGGCGTGATGGCACATGCCTGTGGTCCCAGCTACTCTGGAGGCTGAGGTGGGAGGATTGCTCGAACCTGGGAGGTCGAGGCTGACATGAGCTATGATTGCACCACTGCACTCCAGCCTTGGTGACAGAGTGAGACCCTGTCTCAAATAAATGTTTTGGACCCTCGGATGATGCAGGTGCCTGCACACCAAGCCTCCACTCCCATTCTTCCTGCCTCTAGCCCCCACCTTTGCTCCATCAACCGTTTTCAAAAGTGATCCCGCACCTGCCCACGCCTGCCTACTCCACACCTGCCACCCTAGTTACCTCCAGCCCTGTGCCCTCTCCTCCAGAGAACTGGGAGTGCTTCTGGCTTTTCTTTCCTCTGGATCCCGCTGTTTGCTTAGTAGCTAGAGTGTTGTTAAATTTATTTATTTATTTATTTTTTGAGAGTCTCGCTCTGTCACCCAGGCTGGAGTGCAGTTGCGTGATCTTGGCTCACTGCAACCTCCACCTCCCAGGTTCAAGTAATTCTCCTGCCTTAGCCTCCTGAGTAGCTGGGATTACAGGTGCCTGCCAGCACACCCAGCTAATTTTTGTATTTTTAGTAGAGATGGGGTTTCGCCATATTGGTCAGGCTGGTCTTGAACTCCTGACCTCAGGTGATAGGCCTGCCTGGCGGATGTATATATGTGACTAAATATATATAGCGTAAAGTGTCCCATTTTAACCGTTTCTGAATATACAGTTCCGTTCTGAGTGTACAGTTCTGTTCTGAGTGTAGAGTTCTGAGTATACAGTTCTGAGTATACAGTTCAGTTCTGAGTGTACAGTTCAGTTCTGAGTGTACAGTTCTGAGTATACAGTTCAGTTCTGAGTGTACGGTTCAGTTCTGAGTGTATAGTTCTGAGTATACAGTTCTGTTCTGAGTGTACAGTTCCGTTCTGAGTGTACAATCCTTTTCTGAGTGTACAGTTCAGTTCTAAGTGTACAGTTCTGAGTGTACAGTTCAGTTCTGAGTGTACAGTTCTGAGTGTACAGTTCTGTTCTGAGTGTACAGTTCTGTTTTGCGTGTACAGTTCAGTGGCATAAGCATGTTCACACTGTTGTGAAACCATTACCGCCGTCCATCTCCAGAACTGTTCATCTTCCCAAACTGAGACTCTGTCCCAATCAAACATGAATTCTCCATCCCCTGCTTCCGGCAGCCCCTCTTCTACTTTCCAACTCAATGAATCTGACCACTCCAGGGATCTCCCAGCATGGAACGGCGCGGTGTTTGCATTTTGTGCCTGGCTTATTTCACTTAGCATGATGTCCTCAAGATCCATCCATGTCGTAGCAGGGGTCAGAGCTTCCTCTCGCTTTGAGACTGAACACGATTCCATCTATGGCTGGACGGCCTCTGTGGATCCATCCATCTGTCCGTGGATGTGGGCTGCTTCCCGTCTTTGGTTCCTGTGAGCAAAGCTGCTGTGAACATGGGGGAACCCGCGTCCACTTGGGTCGCTCTTCTCAGTTCTTTTGAGCAGATATGTAGGAGTGCATTTGCTGGATCAAATGGTAATTCATGTTTAATTTTTTGAGGAACCTCCCTGCTGTTTTCCATAGATTTCTTTTTGTAGATTCCAAATGCAATCACGTAACTCCCCAGTTCAAATGCCAAGGCCTCTGGTTGGGTCCCAGCTGGACTTTCACCCTCTCATTCCTGCTCGTGCCTCTCTGGTCATCTTGTCACCCTCATTGCTGTCTCGGCCCTGAGGATCCACAGCTGGCTCTGCCTGCAGGGCTCTGAGCTCCTGCTCCTCCTGCTCTGTCCAGAGCCGCGCCCTGCTGCTCTTCTCCTTCCCTGCTGCTCCACACTCTTCCCTCAGCACGGATGGTTCCCTGGCACCGTGTGTCCACCAGTTCCCGTTCCTCTCCTGTCCTAGGGCAGGTTTGCCCAGAGGGACACGACCTGCTCCTGGTTGCCCTTGCTTCGCAGGCCTGGAACTGGGCACAGATATATTCGTTGAAGAAAAGAAAGAATGACTGGGCACAGATAGCTGGAGAAATCATGTGCTATGAAGAAAAGCATAATACGAGTAAAATTTCTTCGTAAACAGAGTAGTCATTGTGACCTATGATTACATTTTTAGAAATTACTGTTTGAAAGACAGTTCTGTAATTGGAATCATGACTTACGGACTCTGAGGGCCCCTTAGGAGATCTATGTTAGACAAACAGGGTTTCTGTGGGTGGGAAGGACGTTCCCCCTAATCCCGAGGCTGCAGGTCTTGGAATAGTGACTTACGGACTCTGAGGGCACCTCGGGAGATCTGTGTTAGACAAACAGGGTTTCCGTGGGCGGGAAGGACTTCATCCCGAATCCCGATGCTGCAGGTCTGTCGAGGCTGGAGCCTGGGTGTGCTCAGGACGGGACCCTCCTACAGAGAACCATCTTCAGCACCGTCCTGGGGGATGCCGTGATGTTTTGCATATTGATTTTTGGTAGGAATTTTTTTCTGTGACTTCTCGATTTAGGGGAATCTCTTCTGAACATGAAGTTGAAGCTGTTGGGGGTGAACGGCTTCCAATCAATTATAAATCTATTTTGAATCCATCAGATCACTACACCCCTGGGAAAATGCCTTCTCGTGACCTGCCTGACTAATCTTGTGTTTTCAACGGATTTGTCTCAGTAAAATGCACATTACAGTGATTATCTGAACTTTATCCTATTGATATAAATACTTAGTATTTGTGCCAAGTGGTAACCATGGTGAGTATATGCAACATTAAGTAAACTTGTTTCCCTGACAATCTCTGTGTCAGTAGACATATTGTTCATAGTGCTTTAAAAAATAGTGTATAGATACTACTCAGACCCCTCCACTCACGGTATGAGTCATTTTCTTAGCAACCAGAATGCAGCTATGCCTTGCCTTCAGGTACACCGTGGAAGGAGTGCTGGCCAGGCAGATGGAGAGACGCACAGTTACCACCTCCACCCATGCTACTTCCGGACGTGCCATGGGGCCCGACCCCGCCCTCAGCATCTCCAGAGGTGGAGCTGACAGTGGGTTCCTGGTTGGACATCAGATTCCACACTGAGATGAGCCTGCCAGGAAGCAGCCAGGGTCAGAGAAGACGGCATGAAGCACGCAGGCATCAAGGCGACCTCTGACATTCCCTGGGACCTATCGTGCGTCCATCCGCAGACATTCATCAGCAGAGATCTGATTTAAAACACTACCTCGGTGGTTCGTGAGTGTCAGGATTCATGCTAAGCAGGCACTCTCTTCAGGACACATGGATGGTGCGTTGTCTTGTACAGTAAGAGAGGCCCCTGGGCTCTGACCAACATCAGAGGCGGGGTCTCCCTGTGGGGCTCTGGGGGTGGGCGGCCAGAGGCCAAGGACCACTTCAGGTCCCTCCTCTCAGCGGCAGCCACTGTGTCCAGAGAAACCCACAGTTCGGGACTGAGTCTTGGGAGGGTGTTGGCCTGTGCTTGAGAGCCTCCTCCGGGTAAAGTTGTGGCTGCTCCATCTGGGGACCTCTGCGGTGGTGGGATGGACAAAAATGCCGAGCATTTAACCTGCAGTTCTGCTAGAAGGTTTGATAGATGGGCTACGACCGCTTTAGCAGGCATGGCAGCACTAGCGTTTCCTGCTCACTCAATGTATAGTCCCCGTGCTGAGCATTTTACTTGTAAATAACCAAAGAATCACAGCAAGCATCAACAGGATGCCCCACAGAAGTAATAACTGGCAAGAAGTTTTGGATCAAAAAAAGTTTTTTCTAAAATGGGGGAAAAGAAGCAGTAAATTGGAACCAGCCACCAGCAACCCTCATCTCAAATGCTTCTCCAGCAAGAATGGGTACTAGGCTTAATACCTTCTTTACAAAGTAATCTGTACAACAAACCCCTGTGACTCGAGTTTACCCCATAACAAACCTGCACGTGTGCCCCTGAACTTAAATTAAGGGCGCCTCCAGGGGTCATCTCAGCCATCATCAGACGGCACACCAGCCGAAATCGACCAGGCCAGAATCCCAGTGAATGAAGCACACGATAAACTCAGACAATGGATACAGAACAAAGGGAGGAAAAATAAATGTAAATGGAGGAGCAAGATTCAGAAGCAGAACAGAGCCTGGATAGTAAGAGAGCTAAGCTGCAAGCCACTACAGCTCCTGCAGAAGAAGCGAAGCAGACGGCACAGAAACCACGGTGCTGTCGTGGAGGGCAATTCTGGAACTGGAAAAATAACTAAGATTGGAAAAGGAGGGCTTGTGGAATCCTGAGTCGGCAGCGACTGAGGAGACAGGATGCATCCTTGGAAGGTGTTTTGCCTTGAGGAGGATCTGTAGGAGCTGAGGGCAATGCACTGGTCCCTGAGCAGTCCCCATAGCCAGCCCCCAACCAGCCCGTGGTGCTCCTCAGACATTCCTGGAATGAAATACCAAACACATCAGAAAGGTCTGGGGGTATCTGGTGAGACAAATAAAAGGAGAAGGGGGCAGAATGACATCTATGGGGAAAGTGGCTCTGCGTCCACTGATGATGCCGTCTATACACAGAGGCCATGGGAAGCGTTTCTCGCATGAATGCCCACCAGATACCCACACTCCTGAGTTGGGCACTGCTGCTGAAGAGGTAGTGGGCCCTGGCAAGCAAATCAACCTCCACACGTAACCGAGCAGAGGCTGATGAGGAGAGGGAGCTTGGAGAGCCACTGGCGTCGCGAAGGTGAGGTCACGCGTGCCGGGGTGGCGAGGACAGCTTCGAAGCCTTAGACTTGCTTTTCACAAAAGGCTGGAAGAAAGACTTTTTAAAATGAGAAAGATACATCTATAAAGAGAGTTAAGAAATTTTGCAGAATGCCTTGGTATTTCCGTCAGTGGAGTTACAAGCGGGATTTACTTTGTAGATTTGTGCAAAAGTGACAAGGGCATGGAGACACTGGAGGAATGATTGAGAAGGCAGAACAGGACCAGGCCTAACCATCAGTGAAGAAGCCAACACCGAGCCCTGGGTTAGCGGGAGGCAGCCCCAGAAAGGAGACGCAGTGAGGAGGGGAGGGAGGGCTCGGTGGCCGAGGCTGCAGCTTGCCGACTGGCCCTAGTGCCTGGCCTGGCCCGAAGGCCCCACCTTCTCAGCCTTCTCAGCCACTGCTGGGAAAGGTCAGGGCAAGATGGGCCTGAGTAGGTGGAGGATGGAGCTGGGACAGGGCCTTATGGGATTCATCATGCTCTGTCTGTCATTGCCTGAAATTCTCCATTGTATTAATCTGTTCTCATGTTGCTGATAAAGACATACCCAAGACTGGGTAATTAATAAAGAAAAAGAGGTTTAATGGACTCACAGTTTCACGTGGCTGGGGAGGCCTCATAATCATGGCGAAAGGCACTTCTTCCATGATGGCAGACACGAGAGAATGAGAACCAAGGGAAGGGTAAACCCCACATAAAACCATCAGATCTCATGAGACTTATTCACTACCATGAGAACAATATGGGGGAAACTGACCCCATTATTCGATTATCTCCCACTGGGTCCCTTCCACAACATGTGGGAATTATGGGAGCCATCATTCAAGATGAGATTTGGGTGGGGACACAGCCACACCATATCATCTGTCATATGAGCAAGCTGTGTGCACAAAATGGCCAGAAGGGTCCTGGAAGACACCAGGGAGAAGCTGGCTGACGAGGAGCCAGCTGGACTGTGGCACCAGCAGGGGACATGGGATCCCGGCAGGGGTGGTCCCCATGGTTGGCTCCAGGACGGCATCAGGACCAGCACCACTGGGGCGAGGACTTGAGCAGCTTGCGGCATGGTCCCTCGGACTTGACCCTGAAGCCCAAGGCAAGGAGTGCCTCCTCCACATCCGTTTTATTCCTTTAATAAAGGGAAAGTCGCTGTCCGCCGGTTTCCAAATGAGAGAATGCTGGAGATTTATTTTCTACGGAAAGGTGTAAAGTGAATAGGAAGTATTATTTCAGAGAACTCGCACAAGGTAATTATTTATGAATGTATTACCTACCATCTGGTTTCCCACACTGGTTCATGGGGTAATGATTTTTATAATTACCTGTGTTTAGAAATACCTTCACGCAAAGAAGTAAATACACCTCCTACTGAGAATAGCAACAGTCTTGTCTCTTCCATAATCAGTGAGCTTTTCTTCGGCCAGAACCTGAGATTATTTTTGGATTCTCAGGAGCAATGTGGGATAGAGAAGGCTCAGGGCTGGGGTTCAACAGCCAGTTTATATGCCGGGCTCCTGAAGTGTCCTCAGCACTATACTTTCCGGGTACTGACCAGGGCCACCATGGGGGAGACCAGGGCAGACCCCACCAGGGTGCACAGAATTTCCGCCACTCTGCACCTGCGGGTCTGGTGGCCCCATGGCCCCTGGAGCCAGTTCTCGCCATGGCCGCCAGGGAGCTCCAGGCTTGAGGGCAGGCTGCCTGGTCCCCCACCACCCTCTTCCTGCCTGCTTGGACCTCCTTCCCTATCCAGGGTGGTCTGGTCTGGAACCTCAGTTGACTGTCATCTATAGTGAAAGTCCCTAAGTGAGTGGGACTGAAATGTAGGCAGGAAAGAATGCAGATATGAGAGAAAAGAAGCAAAAGCAGGTTGAATTTGAAGATCTGTTCTTTATTCTGGAATGCTGTCTTTCTTACTTCTGCTGTTAAAATGGTCTTTAAAAATTGATGGGGACTTCTGATTTAAAAATGGTCATTTCCTGCCCTCCCTCAAAAACCTGTGTTGGTTTTCCAAATTAGCCCTGTGTATGTGTGGGGTGTGGGAGGAAGCCCTGGGCCCATGATGGGACCAGGCCTGGGCCCACAGGCCCACCATGAAACCCTCAACTTCAGAGCCCCAGCAACCCACACACCCAGGGCCGTGAACAGACACGGGGGTGAAGTGGGACCCTGGAGCCAGTTCTAAGCTGCGGGGGGCCCATGGTGCATTTCATTTGAGATGCTGATGGCAAAATCCAAGACAGGCCAGGACTGAGGACTTCAGAGGGAGCCAGAGGGCTCAATGACTTTGAAGTCGAGTTGACCTCTAGGGTGGAAGCCAGCAAAGAGCTGAAAGGAGGGACACAGGATGGTAGAGGAGGGACAGGAGGGAAGAGCTGGGTGTGTTTATAGCCATGGCACTGGTGCCATAGCACGACAGTTGTTTGGTGAAAACTGAGTGAGGCCAGGGCTGCAGTTTCCTGCAGGTGGCCACCCTGGAAGCGCTGCCAGGCCAGGGGCAGGCCCTGTGGCCCAGCCGTGGGGAGCCCGTGTGGCTGGGTGGGTGCCTTGGCTTCCCTGTGTCTCCATACCTTTGTCCCATTCTTTCCTCCATGAAGTGGGGCTCGTGGCAGTGACAGCCTCCGCAGGGAGCCCCCTGCTCATGTGTGAGTGCCTGGCTCAGGCACACACATGCATATACGCGTGTGCATGCCCATCCATGGGAGCAGGGGTGCACATGTGCAAAGGGACCACCACTTTGTCTGGAGCTAATTCTCTCGACTCTAAAGAAAGATCAGCATCTTCAAAGCCGAGGCATCAGGAGCAGGGCGAGCCTCAGGCCGTTGTGCCACTGGGCACAAGGCCCACCCCCTCCTCTTTCTCTTTCTGTCCCCTTCCCATGCATATTTAGCTGCTCCAAAGAAATATTATAATATATGCTACAGATGCATCATATAAATAATATAAACACATATTTCAGGTTCGAGTCTCTGACCCTGTTTGGTATTCTTCTGTGTCTCCTACAACAGGGGAAATCATCTCCCCAGAATTTCAGGAAACGCCTTTCTATTCTTAGTTGAAATCTGTATTTTCTAAGAGCAATTTGTACATGACCCAGCCATGAGTATGGGCCTTTAGTGCGAGTTTCTCAGCTTGTCCTTTGGCCATGATGCCCAGTTATGTGCTGATAAACACGTGTTTTCTCCTGACCTGGGATCCTGCTTATGACCTGGCCTTTCTGATTGGCCGGTTCCTTCAGGGCTCCATGGTGAAATCAGCACAAGTCAGCTCCACGGCACCCACTGGGCTGGACACAGCAGCATTAGGGCTGTAGGCAGGTAATGCCCAGCACAGGGTGAACGCAGGGATATGGCACCTGCCTCTGTCTTGCAGCCCTGGACGGGAAATGCCAGGGCTTAGCAAGACCAGCTGAGACAGAGAAGCGGCTGGCTGGGATTCAAGGCTGCCTTCCTTTGTTGAGCGAGCCTGTATTGCAGGATTACACGGAATCAGACTCACAATGGGAGCACTTATGGAGCACTTGCTGTGTGCCAAGCAGTTTGTAAAGCGTGTTAAGCACTTCTACACCGGTGCACCTCAGGGCAGTCATGTGGAGCAGAGGCAGTTTTTACCCAGCTTTAGAGAAGAGCTGGGTTGAGTGGCCCGCACACCGTCACGGGGTAGGGAGTGCTTCATTTCATTGCAGACTTCTCTGCCCCAAGAGCCTGGGCTCTGGCAGCGTCAGTGTGCGTGGGTGTCATATTTGTAAATATATAAGCACTTCTCAGCTCAATCCATGCCGCAGCTTCTCAACCACAGCACGCTGAGTGAGTTTGCAGCCCCGCTCATTCTCTGGGGTCACAGAGGAGAGGCTTTGACTTTTCAGCCCAGGGTTTTGTGGCCGCTGATTCTGATGATAGCCCAGTGAACAGAAAGCAAATCCCATGGCTCATGAAAAAAAAAAAAAAAAAAAGCCAGTGGTTAAGTCAATGTACACCAAATCCACAAATCTGTGTGTGTGTAAGAGCAGGCACTCGCCTTCCCGTGCTCTTTCCCCCTTCAACTTCACTTTGAAAGTCGCAGCAAAATCACCACGACCTCAGGGTTGGCTTGACCAGGGAGCTTGGGCCAGGAGGATCCACCTACTCTCCCATTCAGCTGCCTGTCCTCCCAATTCATTCACACCTCTGTCCACACATCCAGTCACCCATTGATAAAGGATTGGTCCGACAAAGCCTTTCTGAGGCCCTATTGTGTGACAGGCATGGTCTGGTTCTGAAGATCCAGAATGCCCCAGCCTCAGCCCCTCCCCACGAGGGACTCACTGTTTCCTGCAGAAATTGGACAAACACACGAATAACCCCAATATAATGAGACAAGAACACAGATGGCTTAGAGTTAGGTTTAGGGTTAGGCATAATTAAGGAAGCAGATGGGGAAATTCAAGTTAAAATTCAGTAAAATTTTAATTAAAAGATTATGTATTTTTACCCTAAGATCTTTTAAAGATGAGCTCAATTTTCAGGTCCCTGCCTCCCCCTCTTTGTCCCCAACAAGCACTCAGCTCTGAATTCAATCTGCTGTGAGCTGTGTGCACATCCTCCGTGCTGGGATCTGTGGTCTGGCTGCCCACACCCCACTCGCACCCTGGAGAGTTTGACCCTATCACTCTGTCCCTTGTCACTGGGCCCAGCTGGACAGATACCCACACACACTTTGCTCTAAGAGGATGAGAAAACCAAAGGCAGGACGTGGAGGAGAAAGGAGAGCAGCTGGAGAGACAAGCGTGGCTTGGGCTTGCCTTGGTGCAGCAGAAGGGAGATGTGGCCTCTGGCTCCTGGCTGGTCCATGCCTGTCTCTAGGTGCTGGGCTGCACCCCTCCCGAATGTGCTGGGGTGTCTCTCTCTGCCATTGTTTCCAGTGATCTGCCTCAGGCCACAGCCTGGAGCTCTCTTTGCCTGGAGGGGACTGAGCAGGGGGCTGTATACCCAGGTCCCTGAAATCCTTGGCCTTGAGGTTGTCTCTGAGGCTCTGAGATACACCAAACTGATGAGAGCAGAAGATGGGAGCAGGGAGAGGCCCTGTGCTGCCCTGCCTGGGGCAGTGCTGCTCCATGCCCAGCTTCCTTGGGGTGTTCGTCACACTGCCCTTTTCAAGTTTACTTGCTGTGGCTGTGGCTCTCTCTCCAGCAGGGGATGAATCTGTTTGCAGAATATTTGCTCCCCTCTGTGCCTGTCCTTGTATTTGGGCAAACTGTGCTCTTCAAAGCTCTCTTTTCCAAGTCTTCTCTGACCCTCCACCATCCAGACTCCAGTGGACTGGCCCTACTATCCTACTGGTCCATCTGTCCTCAAAAAGTCTAGGATCCTAGAAAAACATGCAAAAGGACACATTGCAGTCCACTCATGGATTTGATCAGTTGATCCACTGATCCATCCATCCATCCATCCACCCACCCATCAGTCTATCCATCCATCCACTCATCCATCCATCCACTCATCCATCCATCCATCCATCCACCCATCCATCCATGTATCCATCCTCTTCCACTCATCCATTCCTCTATCCATTCATCCATTCACCAAAACTTCCTTCA
Source organism: Rhinopithecus roxellana (assembly GCF_007565055.1). NCBI lineage: Eukaryota > Metazoa > Chordata > Mammalia > Primates > Cercopithecidae > Rhinopithecus > Rhinopithecus roxellana. The sequence continues at coordinate 59,212,658 of NC_044562.1, read as the reverse complement.
GCAAAGAATGGATTTATTCCCTCAAAAAAGTAGTAGGATGGTCAATCACAAAATATCTCTCCACTTCTTTAAACAAGATGTGGGATTTTTAAAGATCAAGGACAACCATGTGAAACATTAGCTGCTTTTATTGGACATCTATCATGGGTCTCCATTATACTGAAACTTGATCTTTTCTCACATATTGCCCACAATTTTCTTGCAAAAGTAATGGCTTAAAAATTTTTGAGATGAGAATACTGAGTTAGATAGGTGCTATAGGGCTTGTTCAAGGGGTGGCCCAGCTAGTGAAGGTGTGGTCAAGATAGGAACTGGGTTGTCTTTCCCCAGCTCCACCGCCTTCTGGAGAAGGAATCTCAGTCAGAGCCCACCTTGAAAACTATATTGGAGGAGGGTTAGCCAATGCTGTAAAGGTGGCATTTGCTCTTATCTTTCAGTTCATGTTAGTATTAGTGATTATGTAGTGATCTTGATGGGGGGCTGCGGTGTGGGCTGAGAATGCCCTTGACCTAAAGCTACCTCCTGGTGGGCACACAGGCTTCCAGGAAGCCCCTTGGGTGAGGTTTGCGAGATCCTCTCTTAGAGGAGACATGCCTCCATCATAGTGCAGGAGGAATCCTGTTTGGAAGTGAGTGATGGTCATTTTAACTGGGCGAGCCTTCTTATTATCTGTGTTAGTTATTGCTGTGCAACACAGTTCCACATGCCCAGTGGCTTGAAGCAGCACACATTTACGGTGGTTCCTGGGGGCCAGCAATCCAGGCACAGCTTTGCTGTGTCCTCTGCCCCAGGGTCTCACAAAGCTGCCATCAAGATGTTGGCCCAGGCTGGGAATCTCATCTCAAAGCTCACCTGGGGAAGGATCCACTTCCACACTTCCGTGGTTATTAGCAGAATACAGTTACTTGTCAATTGTTGGACTGGGGTTCTGTGTTTCTTGTTGGCATTTGTGATGTCAGCTTTTTAACAGTGAAATTTTATATAAGTTACATGTAGTTAAGACGGTAGATATTAAATACTGTGGCAAGATCCACCACCTGAAGAACTTCCTGAAAGTGGGTGGCCAAGGACAGGTTGGAACCTTTATAGAACAGGGGGTGAGCCTGGTGATGGGGAGAGGGCTTAGAAGGGGGACTTTTGGGGCTGGCTACTGGGAGCCTGGCACCCTTTCCTGGTCCCTTACCACCAGCCAAGTGAGGGAGGCTTCAGCAGGCATGTGTCTGCCTACAACAGGGGGTTTGAGTGATGTCCCTGAGGAAACGAAGGCAGATAGAAGGCCATGCTGGAGGGAGGAACAGATCTGGTGCTGGGTGGGCAGTGGCTGCATGGGTGGCAATTGTGGGTGGAGTGTGCCGGGTGCTGCCAGGACCACCACCCATGTGTCTGTGGACCACGTGTGTGTGAGAGTGGAGGTGTGGCATATCCTAGGGCCTTCTGAGAAGCCTCCTTGGTGGGCGAACATCCCCGCCAGCAAGAAGCTGGAGGTACCATGGGAACGTGAGGGTCTGGGGACACAGAGCCTTGTGGAATAGAGATGCCAAAGAACCAGCCTGGAGCACCTACCTGCTCCAGACACCTGCAATGTCTGTTTTTTGGCTGTGGTAACAAATGACCACAAACTGGGTGGCTTACAAGAATAGAAATATGCTCTCAGCACACAGGCTTCCACAACGCTGGAGGACACGAGTCCAAAATCAAGGTGCCAGCAGGGCTGTGCTCCCTCCAGAGCTCAGGGAAGGAGCCTTGCTGCCTCTTCCTGCTCCTAGTGGCTGCAGGGGTTCCACAGATTGAGGCTGCATCCTCCCATCTGTGCCTCTGTCTCCCAGGGCCCCCTGCTCTCCTCCCTGTGTCTCCTCTTCCTCTGTCTCCTGTGGATACCCCTGTCCTTAATTTAGGGCTCTGTTGGGTGAGCCTGGCTGGTTTCATATTGGGATCCTTCATTATATCTGTAAACACCGTTTTCCCCCCAAATAAGATCACACTCATAGATTCTGGGGATTAGAACTGGACATTTCATTTCGGGGGCTGCAATTCAACTCATGACACCAACGTACACGGGAGTCATTGGGAGACTTTCCTGCCACACCTCAGCTTCTCCTTCTCCAACCCAGAGGGCCAGAAACTCAAGGCTGTGCAGCGGGGTGGAGGAGGCAAAGCTGGAGCGAGAAGCTCAGCCCCACAGCCCCACAGCCCTGATGAAGTCACTGGGGACTTGATGAGACCCTTTCGTTTTGAACACCTGGCATATCCATTTCATTTCACTACACTTCTAAACATCCCTCCCACCTGGGATGATTTTCTTGGCTAATCTCACTTGTTTATTTTTTTTTTTTGGACAAAATTCAGAATTATTTTGTTAAGTTTTCTCCAAAATGTGACTGGAATTCGTATTGAAACAGCGTCACACATCTACATTAATTCCGGGGGAATAGATATGTTTTCCACACTGAGGCTTTCTTTGCAGGAACAAAGAATAAATCTCTGTTTATGCGAATGTTCTTTCACGGCCTCAGCAAAGTCAGCAAGTAGTAATAGGCTCTGCGCTCTTCCTGTTAGGCTTGTTCCTAAATGTTTGATACTTCTCATTAATGGAATTTAATTGTTCTAAGTAAGAATTGCTTATATACAGGAACACTCAGGGTTTCTGTTTTTAGCTTTTTAGTATATTAGTCTGTTTGCGTGCTGTTGTAAAGAAATACCTGAGGCTGGGTAATTTACAAAGAAAAGAAGTGTAATGGGCTCACAGTTCTGCAGGCTGTACAGGAAGCACAGTGGCTTCAGCTCAGCCTCTGGGGAGGCCTCAGGAAACCTACAGTTGTGGTGGAAGGTAAACAGGGATCAGGTGTCTCACATGGCCAGGGCAGGAGGAAGAGAGAGAGGGAGGAGCCTCACTCACTTTTAAACAATGAGATCCCAGGATAACTCACCCACTCACTCTCACGAGAACAGCATTGAGGGGATGGTGCAAACCCACTCATGAGAACTCGGTCCCCATCTCCCACCAGGCCCCACCTCTAACACTGGGGATTACAATTCGACATGAGATTTGGTGGGGACACAGATCCAAATCATACCAGTTAGCATGTTTATTGGTTTTGAGAAGTTCTCAATTTACCGTTTGGGTGTTTTAGGCTGACAGCAATATCACCTGATTCTTAAAGATGTGAGCCTGGATCTGTTTCTAGCTGAGCCTGCATTGTAACTGGGAAGTGCAATTCCCCTTAATAAAGAATTATTGTTAGCGTGTGCACGCTGCGTAGCTGTTTATAGCCAGTTTATAGATGGAAATCCACAGGTAGATGGTTTCGGTACTTTCTGTTGGTCCTTTTTTCGAATGACTTCTCTATTCTCAGCTTTTAAATGTTGACTGCCCTTTGGGTAGAATTGCTTATGCTTCTAAAAAGTCTTCCGGGGAACGCTTTCCGGTTTGTATACTTAAAATCGTGCCTGTCTGGGAATGCCCTCCTGTGGCGTGGAACACGGCTGTGGAGAGTGCTTCCACCACAGCCTTTTCCTTTCCGTTCTCAGCAGCGTGGGCACCCTTGGCTCTTGGAGGCTTTATGTTATGGAAATTCAGCAATCCTGTGTTCACCTTCACCTAGTCCTTCTTCACATTTGTTGGTTTCTTTTTGTTGATTATTTCTGCCCTTGTAGCTTCTCTTAAAAAACCCTCCATTCCCCCTTGACTTTCTCATCCTGAGGAAATCTAGACCATTGCAGTGTTTGTCCTGGGGACGCCCTGATGGCTGCCTTTCTGTTCATTGCCTGTCCTCCTGCCTCGCCTGGACCCATTGCAGTGTTTGTCCTGCGGATGCCTGGCCGGCTGCCTTTCTGTTCATTGCCTGTCCTCCTGCCTCTGCAAGCGACACCAGGACTTCTCATCTCTCTCATTTGGAACCAAGTTACTCTTTCCGTGAAGCATTGGTTAACAATTCCACCTCCTTCCTCTCCTTCAGTACAGACATACCTGAACCTTTCTAGCAGACGTTGCATGAATCGAGTGATGTCAGTTTTCCGTGTGGTACAGGCTTTCCCAGCTTAAAAGGTATTTCCTTTGGACTTTGGGAAGGGGAGCTAACCACCTATGCTTACCATGCCATTTACATGATAGCTGCCAAGGGGAAGGTCTTGTTCGGTTTTGCTGTTTTAATAGATGATATTTTAGAACATTTCTCTGTTTATAGAAGCATTGTGCAGGAAGTACAGAGAGTCCTTGTATCAGTCCACCCCCCAACCACTGCCCCTTATACAATTTTCCTTATTATTCTCTTGCATTTGTGGTGTCTTCATTATAGTTGATGAGGCCATGCAGACACCTTCTCATTAACTAAAGTCCATAGCCTACTTTAGGGCTCGTGCTTTATGTGGTACAGATCGATGGCTTTTGGCAAATGTATGCAAATGTACAGTGTCATGTGCCCACCATGATAACATCATATGGAAGTGTTCCTCCACCCTAATGCCCTGGGCTCCATCTACTCATCCTTCCAGTCTTGCCCTGAACCCGTGGCAACTACTGATCTCTTTACTGTTTCTATAGTTGTTTTTAAGATGGGAGAGAATGGGTTGTATATATAGGATGAGGGGAAACAGCCAAAAAAGAAGAGAACCTGGACATTTCAGGAGGGAAAGGGTGCTTGATGGGGTGAGTTTCCTGGGAAGGCAGGAGAAGATGGGCATGAGGAGCGCAGAGGTGGCTTTGTCCTAGAGACGGGCAGGCTCAGGGAAGCACGTTGAGTGGGAAGCGCCCGCTGGTTCTATTATTTCAGTCGAGTTCCAGGGTCAGCTCCAGTCAGTATGGGGGATAGTGAAATTGTCTCAGAGGGGAAGGAGAAGCAGTCAGAAAGGAGCAGAGGGTGAGTATGTAGATTCTTGGCTGGGCAGCAAGGAGCACTGGCTAAGGCTGGAAACTGATTTGTATGCAGTAGCCACTAAAATCCAGGGCTGGGCTGGAGAGGCAGGACAAGGAGCAGAAGTTCACAGAGGCTGGTGGTCAGTGGGAAAAGAGGCCTGTGCAGGGCTGCAGAGAGTGAGAAAGGGTCTGCTTGGGGCACGGCTTCTACTTCCGAGGTGTCCAATGCTAACTCTTGTTTCATGAGTCCTGACCACACCTAGACAGCACACATGAGTCAGGTGGTGCCTCCACTTTGCAGAAAGCAAGACTGGTCTCCATTTCACTCCGCTGGGGGAGCTGGCCTGGAGATCTTAAGGAACCAGAACTAATGTGAGCAACTCCTCTTCAAGCACTTTTGTCCTTGAAATACGTGCCCAGAACAAACATCTCTTTGCAAAACATCTCTTTTCAAACAATTCTTTGAATTCTTTTTTTTCTTGGGGGGTGATTAACATTTTGTGTTTTCGTAGAAGCCATATTCCATCGGAGTTATTCTGCAGCACTCTTTCAGAGCCAGGGCTATTTTTTAAAAAGCATTTGGCACTCTGAAGTGTTACATGTGGCTTAGTGAAAACAGCAATATGCAGAGATTCAAAAGATGTCACTCCGTGTTAGGGACAAAACGTGATCAACTTTAATTATTCTCCAACACAAACACTGACTTCAGCTGTGGGGCTGTGGGAAGCAGGGACCATCTTTGCAGGAGAGTCGTTCTTGTACATAGCCTTCAGGACTTGAACTCTCAGTGACTTCTGAACTGCTCAACAACAGAGAGAGAGAGAGAGAGAGAGAGAGAGAGAGAGAGAGAGAGAGAGAGAGAGAGAGAGAAATAAAATCCTCTCCTGGGCACGTGCTTCAGTAAGAACAGCTGCTCAGAGCAAGCCAATGGACTAGGCAGGACCCCCTAACTGCAGCCTTGTATCTGACAACGGCAGGAACACTTCTGCTTCCTCTGTGCTGGTGTCCACCCACAGACAGGAGCCTTGGTGGCCACAGTGACCCTCCCTCTGGCTTCCTTGAAGAAGCCCTCACACATCCGTGGTCTTATTGAATTGTTGCAACGGTCCTCGCAGAGAGAATTAGTATTACCACTACCCAAAAGATGGTAAACAGAAGTTCCTGTAGATTAAGTGGAGGAGGCAGGAGCTGAACCGAGGTTGTTCTCTCCTCAGAGACTATGTATGTGAGGCACGTTGGACTCCTGTAACAACCATAAAGAAAAAACATGATCATGCTCAGTGCCTGATCCAGGGAGGAGCTAGAACAGTGGAAATCATTACAATTACGGGTTAAGATCGTTCGCAGATGTACCAGTGGGCTAGGCAGCCAGCTCATAATGTTCTTGCTGAAAATCTGTGTGAGGAGTAAGTGCCTGTCCTCCTAAGGTTCATGGTTCTTTGACCACAGTAAAATATTAACCAGAATCATTTAAATCCACTCCAGTTGATTGACAGCTTTCTGCCAATACACAGGCTTTCAAAATCCAGCCAATCAGTGACAGCCCCACTCTCCTGAAAGCCAGCCAATCAAGGACAGCTCCACCCGTCTGAAAGCCAACCAATCAATGACTCCCCACTATTCTGAAAGCCAATCAGTGACAGCCCTGCCCCTCTGAAAGCCAGCCAATCAATGACATCCCTGTCCTTCTAAAGCCAGCCAATCTGTGACAGCCCTGCCCTTCTGAAAGTCAGCCAGTGTCAGCCCTGGCCTTCAAAAAGCCAGCCAGTTACAGTCCCATACTTCTAAAAGCTGCCAATTAGTGACAGCCCTGACCTTCTAAAAGCCAGCCAATCAGTGACAGACCCACCTTTATAAAACCCAGCCAATCAATGACAGCCCTGCCCCTCTGAAAGCCAGCCAATCAGTGACTGCCCTGCTCTTCTGAAAGCCACCTAATCAAAATAGCCTCACTTTGGTACCTGGGATGGCACTACTGAAGGTAGACCAGGTGTACCCTCTCTAAGACTGGCTCTTCCCTGGGGTGGAGGACCCCTGTCTCTCTGGCTTAGCAAACCATCATTAGGGTGTTTGTTTCTGACTCTGAGTAGGGCTTCTGCCTGGGCAGATCTGTTTCATGCTGAGGACTCACTCCAAGAAGCCCCTGCCTGGGGCAGGAAGCAGGGGCTTGGCCGTGGCAGGTGTCCCTGTGTGTGATGGGACCAACCTCAGTGTGGGCCTCTGAGCTGTGGCCAGAAGGAGGAGAGTCCACAGGGCCAGAGTACAGAGAGGTGAACTCCTATCCGTGGGGACGCCTATCGTGGGCTCCCCTTTGTGAATGTCAAAGGAGCACAGTGTGTCTGGCCCTGCCCCTGGGTCCTGATGGCCAAAGTCAGGGCTCTTTCTCCGTCTGCATGGCCTCTCCCAGGCAGTGGTGAAATCACCCAGTGGAGGGTGGCGGGTCTCCCTCTGAACACCCTACTTTGTGAGGACACCCATCAGGTCAGGTCTGCTGACTTCAAGTCTGGGCAAAGGACAAAGCACAGGTGGTCAGGAATACCCCATAAGAGCCAATATCAATCCAAACTGCCCTGAACACACACCTGCTCTGCCTTGACAGTTTGTAGACAGCCTCCCCACATCCTCCGTTTCCACACAATTACTTTCTGCACGTCAGTGCCCCTGAGAGGGTGGTCCAGTGACCGAGCGGGCACAGTGGCTGCGGGGAGAAGTGGCGAGGCCCGAGCCTTCACTGTTGTCGTGTAGCTCCCGTGGGGCGTTTGAGGTGGGAACCGCAGTAAGAGACTCGAGTCTTGCTGGGAGTGAGGTCTTGGAAGCGGCCGACCCCTCCTGTGGCATCCCAGCAGAATTCCTACAGAGGTGCTGTACGCTTAAGGTCTTGAGTGCCCCCTGGACCGGCCTCTACATGAAAGATCTTGACATGGTCTGTCATATTCCCATTGCTCTTTATGACGTGCCCACGGTGTCCATGCCACTAACCTGGAGCCTTCCCCTGTCCTCAGCTGCCTCCTCCCAGCACTGTTTCAGGGGATACCACCACCTGCCCTCCTACATCCCAAATCTGCAGTGAGAGTCCAACCAGGCAGCGAATTCTGAGTCTTCTGCAGCCAGCAGTTGGCTGCACCACCATCCAGTGTTGGGGCTGTGGCACTGGTGCCCTCTGTGAGACCCTGTGAGGGTGGTGAGCACACACCTGTGCTCTGTGACATGGAGGAGGAAAGTGAGGCCCTGGGAGGAGCCAGGAGCTCTGAGCAGGAAGATGCCACAGCCCAGGGGCAGGCCCAGCTCCTCTGACGTGGCCACCTCTAGCTTCCCCAGATCGTAGTTCCACAGGTGACGAAAATGTAAACAATTGGAGGACTTTTGGGAACTGGCTCTGCCTGGGGCTCCCCTGAGCTGTGGTCCACAGAGACAGGGCAGTGGGTCACTTGGCTACTGATGATTGGTCCACACAAATGAAAATCTAAAGGGCAGCCTTCATTATTTCACTAAATGGTAATGATCAATGCATTGATGGTGATGTTCAGTTCCACGTGTGTTTGCCACGCCTGAGGCCCTGCACTGGGTTCCGAGGACAATCTGGGCCAGGCTGCAAAGGGAGGTGGAGCCAGGTTCAAGGAAAACGAACACCAAGTGGGACCCATGTCTTGCTCATGTTCAGGCTGGAAGATGTTTGTGCCTGTCAGGAAGGGAAACCTGAACCACATGGAGGGAGATGTCACGGGGGCTCTGAGGGTTGAACCCCAGTGGCTGGACCACAGGAGAGCTTTAGGGAAAGTCAAGAAAGCAGAGGCAGGCCCTGCTCACTGCACAGCAGTGGTGTGGGTGCAATGGCCCAGGGGCCACCTGCTCTGGCCTGTTTGCATGGGAACGCATGAGGACATAAACAGCCCTGATTCCGTGGGAATGACACAGGTGGAGAAGGCCTACGTGGGGCCGTCTCCTTGTCCCCTTACATCTCCAGCTGGGTGAGCTGCTGAGCTGGCCTGCAGGGCAGTGGCTCCAGACCTCTGACTTCCCCCGGCCATGGCTAAGGCTTCCCAGTTCTTGGGTTTAGGTGGAGGGATCTTGAGTCTCTAGTTGCGTAGAGGACTTGGAGCTTAGAAGAATGGCGACTGGTGTGGTGCTCCGTTGGTCTTGGTTTCCACAGCTCTGATGTAATTCTTTGGAATTGGGAGGGAGTCAGCAAAAATCCAATGGGGACAAGTGGTGGTTTGGCCCAGAGCCACCTGGCCCCACCTGCACTGCTCTCAGGGCAGATTCAACTGCAAAGCGTCTGGGAGAAAGCCTGGCTTTTCATTATTCTGGTGACCCTGACTGAGTTTCCTTCCTTGGGCGAAGGTGAGGGGGTCTCAGCTTTCCCATCGGTGGCCCAAGGATGCTGGGGTTGGGAGCATGTGAGTTTTGCTCCAGCTGCGAAATGCTCCTTCTCTGCATCTGTGGCCAAAAAAGACTCTGGGATAGCAGGAGCCAGCTTGGTGTGTGCTGCAGGTTTAGAGCCAAGATCCGGATGAAGAAGAGTGGCTTGGACCCTCATTTCACGCAAGGCCTGAGCCTGCCGAGGCCAGCATCTCTCCAGGTGTTTGAGGTGGGGTGTTCCGAGCCTGGAGCCTCTTCCCAGCTTGGGTGGGTGGCAGAGGGTCGGATGAGAGGAAGAACCAGGGTGCTGTGCCGGTTCCTAAGGTCCTGTGGGCTAGTGACCTCCTGCTTCTCTCCTCTCCTTCCAGGGTTTCAGTCTTCGATTGGCCCACAGTGGGTTTCAGACTGTGGGCTGCCTGTGATGAGTTGCTGGCTACAGCCACGTGGAGCTGCGGGAGAAGGACCAAGGCTGAACAGCAGCCAGCACATTGGCCTTTTCAGCTTGATCTTAATTTGTCAGAAAGTGCTCCCTTCTCACCCTCAGCATTTCATGAGATGCCGAAAACCTGATGCCCTAATGTAGTGGATTGCAATTATTCTAAATTAGGCAGAAAAGCACATTTCAGAGAGTTTCTCCCCATCTGTCTAACTTGAAGGTTCTGCTGTTTGTAATGAGTCATTTCTTCAGCACAGACTCCTGGACCTAGAGGAATTTTCTTACTTCATCTTTGCTTTTCCATTGTGTAGAAGCTTGAAGCCTCCTGCTCCTCTCCCAGGGCCAGAGCTTTGGCTTTGAGGACCGACTGAGCTCATAAACAAGACCCGCCAGGGACCTGCCACGCCTCTGAGGAACTCTGCTGGGGCTCTGGTTCCAGGCGATGCCTGAGGACAGGGGACGTCCTGAGACGGGCAGTCAGGGCAACAGAGGGGAGGAGGAGGTGGCTGACTTTGAGGCAGATGCAGGAGGTGCTGGCATCTCTGCTCCCAGTTCCCACCCTCGTGTCGCATACCAGCTTTTACTAGTGACCACAGTGCCGTGCTTCATGCTCTGCTTACAATTGACAGACCTTTTTGCACCCAAAGGGAAACTTGGCAAGGTCCCTGCTGTCTTCTCTTCATCCTGGGGAGGTGTGGACTGAGTCATCTGCTTCGGTCACTCTGCTGGACGTGGTGGGCATGAGGCCTAGCCTCAGGGACCCCCGGACTCCATTGCCTCCACTGTCGGTGGGAGCTACTTTCAGGCCGTGGCTCAGGAGGTGGTTTAGGGTTCATTCTGCTTATGGACCTGGAATGGGGGAGGCACAGGGGGCCCAGCTCTGTGGGCATTTGCTGATAGTGTCTTGAAATGCTCTGTAAGGTCTGCTAGGATTTGCCTTGAAGCCACGTTAAAGCATTTTTACGGTGGAATTCACATAACACAAAGTGAACCTTTTTGCAGTGCCAATTTCAACAGCATTTGGTACATCCTTGGTGTTGTGCAACCACCATCTCTGTCAAGCTCCAAAACACTTTCATCACCCCCAGAGAAAACCCCATACCCATTAGGCTGACTGGAAGCGCTTTTGACTTCCCTCTTGCACCTTCAGGCATAGAAAATGAAGAAATTCCCCTCAGTGGTGGTCAAGGGTGAGGGTGGGTCAGGGAGGGCTCCCAGGAGGCTTCCAAGCCTGGAGCCTCTTCCCAGCCTGGAGAAGTGCCCTGGGTGGCTCCCAGCACCACTGACCACCTGGTTTGATGCAGAGACTGCACGGGACAGTGCTGCAAGCGTGACTTGGCTTGTTCGTAGGTTCTCCCTTCCTCTATTCTGCTGGTGGCTATGTGACCTTGAGCAAGTTACTCAACTTCGTGAAGAAGGAACTTCTAAGAATACTTCCCTGCAGGCTGAGGTGGGGCGCACATGGGCGCTGAGGGTGAGAAGGACCTGCAGGCTCTCGGGACATAGCCTTCTCCATCCTCCTTGAATGGCGCTGACTCCGGTTTGCAGGTGGGCAAGGAAGGCAGATAAAAAGGGAGTTCTGGGTTGGATTCTCTTTCTGTTTGGTACCCTCCGGTGAGCTAAGGACAAGGAGACAGGGTGGGACCAATGTTCTCCTGGACGTGGGACTGAGGCTGCTCCTTCAGTGTGGGTGGGTGAGAGATTGGTGTTGTAATAGGGGGAGGGGGAAGAGAAGGAGAGGGGTAGGAGGGACAGCTGGAGAGAGAGAGGGGGCCTCAGGTCCTGGTGATGCCAGACCCCACTGGAATGGCTGCTACAGCCTTCTTGGTCCAGGGTGGACTGGCCTGTGTCCCTGTTCATATGTTGTGCAAGCCTAGCCCGGCTCTACGCTCCATGGGGAGGGCCCTTTGAGGTCACCGGGCCAACGGCTGCAGAGCCCCCCAGCTGTAGCCCTGCCCAGCTCCTGCTGCTCCAGTACTTCCATCCACAGTGCGGCCAATGTGGGGTGTGGCCATTGAATGAATGAGTGCGGGCAAATCCTCGTCGACAACTTGCCGATCTGAACTGAAATCTGGGCTACAGGTGAGAGAGGCAAGAATCCAAGGAAAGGATGGAGACCAAGAGGCTTAGTGAGGTGGCTGGCGGGGGCATCTGTGTTAGATGGAAGCCGTGTGCAGGGCATGGCTGGGGAGAAACTGACCCAGTTCCTGAGGCAGACTGGGCTCGTGGGGAAGGATCTCATTGCCCATTCATGCCTTCAGGACCCTTTCCTGTGCCCTGAGCCTACGGCGGATCTGCCATCTGCCAGATGCTGGACCCTCTTGTGCACGTCATCACGTCCTCAGGCCTCCGCGGTGCCCATCTTTCCATCTCATGGCCCAGGCCTCTGCGGTGCCTAGCTCCATCTCGTGGCTCAGGCCTCCATGGCGCCCGTCTCTCCAACTTGTGGCCCTGGATGCTGGTGGTGCCCACCTGGCAGTGTGCCCAGCCCATGGGGAGCTCAGCAAACCCTTGCCGCCATGCAGTGGGTTCCCACTGGGTCCTGTGATCGGATGAGTAAATGAGAGCCTGCAGCAGCCCTGCCACTCTTGCCTTTTCTTTTTGGGTCATTGAGGTGGCAGCCCATGTGTTGATTCTGCAGGTGTAGACACAGCTCTTGAATAATCACATGGAATCGCTTTACCCAGAGAGGCCCAGACACCTGTGGGAGGCCAGCCCAGCTTCCCACCAGAGGCCACTCAGTGTTGTTCATGTGCCCTCAGTTTGGGTGCCCTTCCAGCATCTGGCCCGCAGGAAGGGGAATTCTAAGTGCATGCCAGTCACCCTGGTCTGCACTTACTGGTATCACTCTGATTTGTTGCATGGAGTGGGGAGGAGCCAAAGACAGCATTGGAACGGAGGACGGGCCAAGCCTCCACACTGGTGGCCTTTTTCCTGCATGTGAGGCAGGTTCCCTCTCCGTTTTCCTCTCCCCAGAAGCTCTCAAGGGCAGGACTCCTCTGCTCAGCTCACGGTAGCAGCTCTGATGCTGGAACAGGGCCTGAGTGGATGGATGGATGATTCCCCAATGCGGGTCTCCAAAGCCCACCATGTTCCATTGAGAGCAGGACCAGCCTGGATGGACGATGTTGGCTGTGGGGTGCACGGAGAGCAGAGACCGCCCCAAAGGGAGAGGGAGGGCAGAGCCAGGACCAGCCTAGATGGGCGATGTTGGCCACAGGATGCACGGAGGGCAGAGGCTGCCCCAAAGGGAGAGGGACCAGCCTAGATGAGCTCACCCACAGTGGGAGGGTGGTGTCTGATGGGGGTGGGTGGAAATGGCCTGGCTTGGCATCCATGCAGCAAAACCCACAGCCCAGGAACCACAGAGGGGAAGGGACAGGTGTCCAGTGTCCACTGGGATGGCAGGAGTGGGGCTGGGGTACCGGGCAGGGAGGTCCACAGAACTCCATGTGGGGCTTCATTCTCAGTCCCTAGGCCCCTTTGGTGCCCACCCCTGCTGGCCCCCTGACTGCATGCAGCTCAGTGAGGAAGGCAGGGTGTGTGGTGCTAGAACAGGCCCCAGGTACCCACAGAACACGCCTCAGAGAGGCTGCAGGCCTGCCCACAGCCACACCGCCAGACAGCTGGCCCTCCACTCTAACTTCTGACCCCACTATGCCCTCCTCCCCACACGGGCCTATGTCTTGGATTTCTTTAATGGAGAAGAAAATTCCCCTCGGATACAAGAGCCTCAACATTTTAAGGATTTTCTGCATCTCAGAATCGTAGGCTCCTTGCTGGGCAAGGTGAGCCTCTGCAAGTCCTCACAGGACCAAGCAAATCTGATTCACCCCAGAAAATCCAATATCCAAGCTGAGCTTTGGCCTGGGTGGGTTCCATTTCTTCCCTAGATCCTATTTAGGATGTGTATCCTAGGTGCTAACATGCAACGTTCTGAGGGGTTATTGCTCAAAAACAAGATTTTCCATGTGGTCAAGACTCTGCGAGCCTCGAACACAATGAATCCACTCGAGTGGGCTTGGGCTTTGCCTGGGTGCCGCACGCTCACACGTTGGAAGCCCAGCTTTGATGATATCCACACACGCACAGGCACACACGCCACAGGTGATGCCGGCTCATTCTCAGGAGGTGTTTGTCTAAGCTCTGCTTTAAATATTTACCCCCTAATTGTACAAATGATAGGGGCCTGAACCTGGTACTAGATAAATGGGGACTTCCTTAAAAGGACACCTGCTATCTTTGACATTTTCCGACAAAGCTTCTACTGTTGAAGAGCGATTGCACCTAGAAAAGCCTCTTCCTGGCGGTCACAGCAAGGTGAACTTTCAGGACACAGCCACAGACAGGGAGAAGGCCTCTGAGAAGTCCAGCCGCCAGCCCCAGAACACGAGCATGCAGCCAGCAGAACGGTCCCTCAGGGCAGTGCTGACCTGTGCTGCAAGGAAAAGGGAATTTTCCACCTTCACAGATCTGTTTTCCTGTCTTTGTTCTTTCTTCCCTGGGAACCTCCAACTCTGTTCTTGTTTCTCAAGATGGCCTTAGGGGAAGCAGCACGAGGGCATGGCCTCTGTGTTAACAGAGGCCACCTGCACAGAAGACACCATTGTCCCTAGAGCCCTAGAGACCGGGCCAGAGCCTTCCGGGGGCCCCAGGCCAGTGGTTGTGCCACTGAGTGTTTAGCAACCAGCTCTCCAGAGGAAAAAGGGCCTGGTTTTTACCTTGTGCCAATTTCTGTAGTGTAAACAGTCCCACCACGACAGGTTTCAAGCCACCCACGTGAACTCACTTAGCGTGGAGTTGGAAAGAGACACCCGTGATCCATTCCTGCAGGCGGGGGGAGCTGGCACCAGCACACCACGGCAGGCTGTGGGTTTGGAAACTCGAGGACTGCGTGCCGCTTTTGAAAAGAAATCCTTACTTCTCCCAGGTGAGGCCTGCCACCCCAGTTATCAGTGATCTGAGAGGACTCGAGAGCATGTGTGTGTGTGTGTGTGTGAGTGTGCGTGTGTGTGAGAGAGAGACAGAGAGCGCCAGAGTCTGACACTGAGGTGTGAGGTGGTGGGGGCCTGCAGTGCTGGGAGCTAAGGTGGAGAGATCACCTGCCCTGCGGGCGTCCTGTTCTCTAGGGCCCTGGGCAGACCTGTTGGACAGGGCTTAGCAACCTCATTTTGTCCGTCATTTCCCGTGGGGATACTGCCCTGACTTCAGAGCCCTGTGGTCGGGGTGGGAGGAGACAGCTGAGCTTTGTTCCTCCATCCATGAGAAGGATCCTACCCTGTCCATCTCCCATGCCACTCCCCGTACTCTGTTCATCCATCCATGAGAAGGACCCTGCCCTGTCCATCTCCGGCACTGCCCCTCTGGCCCTCCACCCCTTGGGTCTGCTGGCAGGCAGGGTTTCCAGCCCTGATGTTTTTAGAGTCAGGATTAGCTCACTCTGCCGTCCCTACCAGAGACCCCCAGCTTTTGGAAATCACTTTGGGCTGGAGAGATGAGGTCATGCTACGTGTCTTCAGTTGTAGGAGGATGGATGACAAGGGGCCCCACAGCGAGAGCCCCATCAGGGTCGCTGCCTCCTCCCCATGACTGTGGTGACCACGGGTCACCCACCCGAGATCCAAGGCTGGCGCTGGCTTCCTGGCACGGGCGGGGGTGTTGCCTGTGCTGCCAGGTGCTTGGTGGGTGACGGGTCTGCTTGAGAGTTCATTTCTCTTTTCCTTTCCTCTCCCATTTCTCGAGGAGGGGTGTGTGCTTGGGGGTGCTTAGGACTTGATCTGGGTGGTGGACTCCATCCCTCTGTCCGGTAGGCAGTGGGGGGCGGGGTGCCTCCCGGTGAGGCTGCTGCCATCTGGCCCAGAGCAGCGGTAATGTGGGGACACACAGCTGCCCCTCCTGCTCATGAAGGTTTTTGGGTTTGTTCCCCAAGCCGCCAAGCAGAGGAGGAGAAAGATGCAAGGAAGGCAGACATTGGTTCAATATGGCTCATGGCGAGAGCCCTTCATTGCAAAGGGGCCATGGGAAAAGGTGGCGAGTTTCTGCCATTGAGGGGTGAGCAGGAGAGGGGCAGAGCTTGCGGGGCCCATGACTGTGGAAGGAAGGGCGGTCAGGTAAGGCGGTTCCTAACTCACCACAGGGCGGATGCTGTGAGGACCCAGCTCAGGGTGTTCCATAGCCACAGCTGCCCCCTGGTTTCTGGGGTCCCTGCCTCGTGGCCCCCGCAGCCCCAGACCTAGAGTGGCCTGCACTTAGTTTTCCCTTGGATTTGGCTTGGTGTTCTGTCCTGCAACCCAAGACGCGCTGCAGCACGTGTCTGGAAAATCTTGAAAGGAAAGGTTTGAAAATCTTTCAGGAAATGTCACGCGGACGAGGTGGACACAGCGCTCGTTCTCCCTCCTGCGCATGCACTGAGCCGCAGGGACCGGCAACACGCCGTGGCGGGTCCTCAGACAGTCCCCGCCTCGGGCTCTGCCTCCATAATTTCCACTTGCCAGAGTGACATAATGACACTGGGGAATCCGGTCATTTTCTCCAAACTTCAAATGAGGCATCTTTATTAGCAGGTGCTAAATTGCCTCTCCAGATGCTGAATAGTAACAATTAGCTCCATTAACATCGCAACAGCTGTAATTTTTGAGGAAATGAAAAACATTAATAACTACTACCAAAAGCTAAGAAACAAAGCCAAACAGAAAACACAGCAGCCCCCAAAGGCTTGAAATTACCAATATGGGAGAAGAGGCTGCTAGGCCCAGACAACCCAGGGGCCTCCTCCTGGAGGGCAGCACCTCCTCCCTGGGGAGAACCACGGTCAGAGCTGCCTCCTCCCAGGACGACTGTGCTGGGCTTTGGGGCTCGGTGATAGGGATGTGCTCAAGGGAGGGAATCGGATAGGGTGCCAGGAAACTCTTCAGAGCGCATGTCCTTACAAGCTGGAGATGAAGCTGAGCAAGTGTCCACACACATGTGCACCCTCGCACACGCACACACCTATGGGCAGCCCCACGCGGTGGCTAACCCCCGCAGTGCACGCTCACACTCAGTGTGTGAATGCATACCTGGGGTCTAGGCCACAGAGGGCTGCCTGGTGCCGTGCAGACAAAAGGTGACCGTGTTCGGCTGTCTGGGACATTGGCTGCTGACTTGGATGGAAACATTTCAGAGAGCTGGGAGGATCTGGTGGCCCAAGTGCTTGGGTGAAAAAACAGGTGTATTAACCAGGCCAACCTCCCTCTCAGAGACCATGAGTGGAAGTGATTCTTGCCAAACAAGATGTCGTTTCCAAGTAGTGATTTAATTTTCAAAAATTTAAATTAAAGTCAGCTTTACTGAAATAATTTCGATTAAAAATGACAACATTATAGGTTGTATTTTGCCACAAATTTTAGTAAATCATTAAAATTTTTAGAGTAAAAAGTTTGAAAAATAAAAGTATATATGGTTTGGCGTTTATGTACTTGATTAAAATATTTGAAAACACATGCAGGTGTGCACCTGTTTGCATGTATGTGTGAGAACATGCACACAGGTGAAGCGGTGACCACACAAACACGTGCACACACATGCAACCACCGACTTCCAAACACCCACGGGGACACATGGGCCACGTATGCACATACCAGCCTTCGGGCTGGAGGACGGCGGGATCGGGAGTGGGAGACAGCGAGGAATCAGAGAGGCTGGGAGGAGGGGAGGTGTGGGAAGGCCAGGGCCTGTGCAGGTCTGTGCGGGGCTTCTGCTGCAGGGCTGGGGTCAGGGCTGGAGCAGGGAGGGTTCGGGCTGTGCAGCTACAGGCAGCTGTAGGGTACAGGATGGTGGGGAAGCTGCTGGGGAGTGAGCACGCCCCCTCTTGCTGAGTCCTTTCAGAGGAGAGGTGTGGGTAGGGGAAGGCCCGCTCTTTCTGCTTCCTCTTCTGCCCCTCCTTTGGCTGCTGCAGTGCCCTGGGGCGGGGATGCCCTGGGACCCGGCCTTCCTTCTCTCTGCGCGTCTCTGTGGCTGACCACCTGCCCCTCGTGTGGAACCAGAACCCACCAGGCCATCTGTATTCTCTTGAACTCATTCTGGACATGGCTCTGGGTGCAGGCTTTGTGCAGTGAACCAACTTCGTTGTGGTGGCCTTCCTTGCATCCTTCCTTTGGGAGAGGCAGACATCCTCCAGAAATAAAGCTCACACCCCGGGCTCCATGTGGAATCTCCCGAGAGCATGCTATTCAGAATAGCAGTATCAAGTCGGGGCTAAATGAGTCCACCACTTCCAAATTAGCATTTTTAGGAAAAAGTGTGCCTCATGCCAACTTGCAGATTCCATAAGTTTCCGTTTAATCTTTATACTAAATTTAAAGAGGATTTAATTAGCAATTCATTTCTTTCTCTTTATTTTTGTGTTTCTCTTGAAATGAGATTTGAAATGAATTCTTTTTTCTGTCCCAGGACACGGTGTTAAGTCTGATTTCCAGTGGTGATAATGGAGGAAGCCTCCCTGATGCACCTCTCTGTATGGACGTGTGTGGGGGTAAAACTGTGGCTTTCTTTCCTTAGTGAACCAGCAGAGCCCCCTCCACTCCCTACCTTGGCCAACGCCCTGCACCCTTCTCAGGCTCCAGCCTGGGGCAGCTGGTCCCTGCCCATCTTCCCATTCAGGGTGTTTCCTGATTCACCGAGGGAAAGGAACGCCTGCTGCCAGCTTGCTCTGTGGTCTTCCTGACCCTCCCTGGCCTCTCCTGGGCTGAAGTGGGCAGGGGCCTTTCTCTGGTATCCTCGGCTTCTCCCGACTGCACCAGGTGCAGACACCCTAACCCAGTCTGTGCTTGTTGACTTGGCCAACCAAAGCCACCCTGGATTTCATCTCATGCTCAGGCTGTGTGAGCTCACCAGCTGTGAGGGGTGGAGCCTTCACTTCGAGGATTCCCTGCAGGGTCAGTGTGACCCTTCACACAGGCGGGTCTCTGGAGGCAGCTACTCAGGAGCAGTCTCCCAATCTGACCTGCGGGTCTTTCACACCCCATGCAGGTGTGTATGCGTGCACCAGTGTGTGCACACGTCAGTGCGTGGGTGCCCTCATGTATTAGTCCACTGCCACACCGCTATAAAGAACTAACTGAGACTGAGTAATTTATGAAGAAAAGAGGTTAAATTGACTCACAGTTTTGCAGGCTTAACAGGAAGCATGGCTAGAAGGCCTCAGGAAACTTACGACCATGGCGGAAGGTAATGGAAAGCAGGCGCTTCTTACATGGCAGAGCCGGAGACAGAAAGAGAGAAGAGCCAAGGGAAAGCGCCACACATGTTCACACAACCAGATCCACAGAGAACTCACTCACCAGCACAAAAACAGCAAGGGGAACTTCGCTGCCATGATCCAATCACCTCCCACCAGCCCCTTTCCCGACACGTGGTGATTACAATTTGAGATGAGATTTGGGTGGGGACACAGAGCCAAACCATATCACCTCAAATATGCGTGCTCTGCGTGCATGTGTGAGGTGATATGGTGTGGCTCTGTGTACTCGTGCATGTGTGTGCATGTGATGTGTGCATATGTATGTGTGCGTGCACAAGAGTACCTATGTAAATGCACTTGTACATGTGCATGCACAATGTGCGCATATGTGTGTGGGTGTGTGCACATGTGTATGTGTATGCTTACATATGTGTGCATATATATATGGGTGTGTGTCCGTGTGTGCACTGGGACTCTGTTCTGAGGGCAGCTGGTGGTGAGGCAGGCCTACAGCAGCAGGTCAGACCTACACTGAGGTCTCCAAACAGCGCTTTCCTCTTCTTCACATGGCCCCTGGCTGGGCCCACCTTCTGCTCCAGGCAGGTGCCGGGGTGGCTGGTGCAGAGGGTGGAACTTGGTCTGCAGCTCACTGACGTTCTGTGATTTTCCTCCAGTTTTTCCCTCTGTGTTTCACGGGCGCAAGTTCCCTTTGCTCTGTTTTCAGTTCGCCCGTCTTTCCCTTTGCGTCTCATCTGCTGCTAATCCCTCCAGGGTGGTTTTCACCTCAGAGTTAGGGTTGACATCGTTGTTTCCTCTAGAAGTTTCCTGGTTGTTTATTTACTTTTTTTGGTATCTTCCATGCCTTCCCATGATCAATGTTTCCTCTAGCTTCTTGAACAAACAGATACGGTAATCCTTTTATTATCTCTATCTAATTATGTGTTATTTCTGAATTGATTTCAAACAGTTTCTCTCCTCGCTGTGGGTCAGATTTTCCTGCTTCTTTGTATGCTTGGTAATGTTTCACTGGATGCCCGACATGGTACATTTTGCCTTACTGGGTGCTGGATATTTCTGTAGTCCTGTGAATGTTCTTGGGTTTTGTTCTGGGAGACAGTGAAAGTATTGGAAATGGCTTAACGCTTTTAGGTCTTGCTCTGTTAGGTGAGACCAGGGAAACATTTACTCTAGGGTGAATTTTGCCCCACTCCTGAGGCAAAGCCCTCTGTGTCCTCAACCCAGTGGCCTGCGAATGACAAGGTCTTCCACCCTGGCCGCCGCTGACTCTGCGTGAGTTTCAGGCATGCTTCCCTCTAATCCTTTCGGGTGGCTCTTTCCCCAGGGTTGGGCAGTTTCCTCACATGCATTTATGGGAACTCAGCGGAGGCCTGCGGGTCCTTCTGCAGCTCTCTGGAGTTCTGTCTCTGCAGCTCCTTCTCCCCAGGACTCTGGCATGAGAACGCCAGCCTTTTCTGTCTGGACATCAGCCCCCAACTTTGAGGGGGTCTTCAGGCTCTGCTTAAGCCCCTTCCCTGTCCTGTCCAGGCTGGAGGATTCTCTTCTTTTGATTCTTATCTCAAGGACCGCTGTCCTTTGTTGCCTGATGTCCAATATCTTGAAAACTATTGTTTCTTTAGTTTTTTTTTTTTCTTTTTTTTTTTTTTTCTGCTTTTTAGTTACTTAAGGAAGGAGGGTAAACCTGCTGCAGCTCCTCATTGAAATCTTGCGTCAGAAGCAGAATCCAATCTGCAAGTTTAGGCAGTTCAGATTTATCCTGAAGGTCATGGAAACACTGAAGCAAGCATCTCAGTCCCTCAGCTCAAGGCTGTGCGGCTGGGTCCTAATAGAACAAATCTTTCTCCCTAGTGCACACCTGTGGTTTACTGGACATTCCGCCCATGTGGGCAACTGCACAGCTGCGATTCTAAGGGCAGTCTTTTATTTGTAGATTGCAGAAGTGGCCAATCAACCATAAACCATGCGATGGAGAGACTGATTAGGAATATTCCTGAGGTCTCCCTTGCTATGCTTTCTGTACAGCCTGCAAAGCTGTGAGCCAATTAAACCCTGAGCTCCTGCCATGGGGCACTGTCCAGAAGTTTGATGAAGGACTTCAAATGAGAAGTGGGCAGCTCCTCCAGGTGGGGCCTGGACTGTCTGGACCTCGCTCGCTACTGGGCAGCTTCTCTTCCCCGCAGGAGAGGCAGAAACAGAGGGAGATACTTCTCTGAGCTCGGGGCCAGAGCCTACCAAAAAGGGGTTGGGGGATGTCCCCCTACCTCCACAAAACTGAGGGGCTGATCCTTTTTAGTAACTGTTCCTGAGCGACCACTGGGAGAGCCAGTGCAGGCACCCCCAGCAGGCGCCCTGAGCTGGAAGGGTGCCCAGAGTACTGAGCTGTGTCACGCTGGGCCACGGATACACCCAGCGCATACGCCCTAGGACCCCGCTTCGAAGGCCTGTGGCTGTGTGCGTTTGTGTGTGCTCAGGGGATCTGATAGACTCTCAATTCGTTCTCAGTTCTCCCTTTTGCTAAAGTCCAGACTTCAGCCATGTCCTGTGCTTCCCCAGCCCGGGACAGGGACAGGCAGGTTCTGGGGAGCAGTGCGGGCCGCTGGCAGCTAGGCCTAATGTGCACCGGCTGAGCCAGTGTGCTCCCCTCTCCTGGGGTGGCTGCCGGGCTCAAACACAGAAGGCGAAAGTCAGGCAGGCTGGCCCGCCGCCAGCTCTGATGTTCTTTCCATGCGTTGCCTCTGAAGCCCTGACCACTGTAGGCTCTATTTGTTTTCTCCTGCCTTCCATTTGCAGCGATCTTGAAAAAGCGTCTCAAGACAGTGTCAGGAGTTTATGTCTTGTTGTTCAGCATCTGACATCTTTTAAGGGAATAATCAGGACCCATGTACGCGGGAGGAGGGATCGATCCTGCTCTGCCCCGTGCCGCCTGTCTTGCTGTCAGAGGGAAGATGTACGATGGTTTGATTTAAGATGCTGCTTCCTCAAGGGTCCCTGGAGATAGGCATCTCATCTGTGTTATGCTAAATCTTTAAGAGCTTCTGACTCTAATCTATGCTGTGAGGATTCTCATCAGCCAGGCTCAGGCACTTCATCCCCTTTTAGAAGGGAAGGCGAGAGGCGGGCGGCGGCCCCTTGAATGATCCGGCTTGCATTTACCATGTTGGTCTTGGGGGGTGGCAGAGATGGAAAGGGGGACCACAGTGAAAACACAGCTGGGCTCGGGGAGGGGCCCTTCCTTCATTACAGAGGCTCCTGACCCCTCTGGCAGCGCCCGGCAGCCTCGGGTGCTTGGACATGAACCAAGGTCTGGACTCTGTACCCCAGGCCCATTGCGGTGAGGAGGACCAGCCACCTGGAAGGGCCCATGAAGGTGCTTGGGCTTCACGGAGGTTCTGGGCCCCTCTGAGATGATCCGGAAAGAACCGGGGCCTCCTCCGAAGGTGGGAGGGGTTAGGACAGGGTCGGGGGCATGTGTCTGGGGGGCTGGACATCGCATCTGGACATTGCAAATCCCCCTCCTCCCAGCTCCTGATTGTGCCTTGATCCCCAGCAGTTTCTGAAAATGGTGGTGGGCATGTGGGACAGCCAGCCTGGGTCAGCCGTGGAGGCATTCACGTCCGCTGGGCGGGCCTTCCTGCTTCAAGGCCCAAAGCTTTGGTCACCTGGTCCCATACCTTGGACTTCTGGCAGAGAAGGGAGGCATGGAGGGGCCAGGAGACCACAGACTCCACCTGGGCTGCTGAAAGGAGTTGCCCCTGGCCCCACTTGACATACTCAGAAGCCCTAACTGTGCTCGAATCCCTGCTCACTGCACTTCCGGGTCCCTGCTCCCCACGCCCCACCTGGACCTCTGCCTGCCCTTGTCTCCTGAAGGCTCCCTCACCTTCCATCTGATGGGCGTCTGCACCCCGAGGGCACCATCTAGCCATGCTCTTGTAGGCTCCTCCCACAGCAGCCATGCCTCCTTCCCCTTCCTGCAGATTTGATCGGTGTTTTAATCCCAATCTTTAAGCTACTTCAAATAGTTTTGGGAATAAAGCAGTCGAATTGGCCTCCATTCCAGGGATAGCCTGATGTCGCACTCATTAAACACACTTCACCCCCCACTGGATGGGAGGGATTGGTTTGCGGAGTTGGGTGTGAGGCCCTTTGTGCCTGATCTCCTCTGGCTGGGCAGCTGGGAAGGGGTGGTCTAGAGCTGCTCTCTCCTGCGACAGCCACCGGGAACCAGTTGTTTGTGTCTCTCTCCGCTCAGGGCAACTTTACGGGGCATGGGATTGCCACTGAGGAGCAGTGACACAGTCCCTCGTGAGCTGTGGACCGTGGAGGGTGGGAGGACCAGCCCAGTGCTCTCCTGACAGTGAAAAGGGCACACGGATGGAGTTGTCCCGGGAGAACCAGCAGCAAGACCAGCCTGTGGGGCCCCAAGAACAGCCCATGGGTCCAGGCCTGGGGAGGGTCTTTAGAGAGTGGGGCAGCCCTGAGAAGTACACATGTGTTTGCTTCAAACGGCCAAAGTGGCCGCCCACCCACCTGCCCACCCGCCCGCCCTCTTTTCTTTTCTCAGAGCATGCAGATTTAACGTTGAGTCCTTTCTTCCCCACCCAGCCCTCAGCAGGGACGTCCTTCCACAGGGACCCTGCAGGGTGTGTTGCGTTGTCCTGGGAGCCAAGGGCCAGGTGCCGCGCTGTGGCTTGAGTGCAGGGAGGGAACAGTTGCCTGTCCAGTGCAGAGCTGGCGCGAGGTGTGCAAGGCCTGCTGTGTTTGGGCAGCAGCAGTTACAGAATGAGGCTGGGCCCAGTGCACTCAGGCCTGGTGCCCCAGACGTGGCTGTCCCTGCATCTTGGGACCCATTCCCTCTCTTCCTGTGACAGGCCCCTGTGGTTCCAGAATCTGCCACCTCCCTGTAGCATTTCCCCTCCCCACCTGTCTCTTGGCTCCTGGTCACTGCTGCCTCCAGCCCCGTGAAGTTGCCGCGTTCCCGGGACCGTGTTGATGTCGCCTTCCTTCCTAAGTCAGACGCAAATCCCATGCCTGGCACGTGGGGCAGATGAAGAGGCTGTTTGGGCCAAGAGGGTCTGGGTCTGAGAGGTGGGGGTGCATGCCTGCCGCACAAATGAGCAGTAAGGAGTGACTCCCATGCCCTCTGGCTCAGGGTCCCCAGTGATTAGAAGACATGGGGGCAAGAATGGGTGACCCCAGAACATTTCTGAGTTGACCAAAGTGTGCTGTCTTGGGGGTTCTCCCGTAACATTTTTCTGTCCACTGAAGTTTTCAGAGGGACACGCTGGCTCACACTCCTGCTTAGGGAGTTGAAATTCTCGTCTGCCCACGAGAGCCGCCTCAAAGTAAAGCCAGTGGGTTGATCGCTCTCAAAAGTCACAACTGGGATGGGTAGGAATAAATACTGGGCCCCGGGCCTCATACCAGGATACACCATGGTTAGATAATCTTTGCTCCTTTCTGTGGCTGTGTAGAGAGTATGTGTCCCTGGACAGCTGAGGAACGGGGCTGGGGCCAGCGAGGGCTCCTAGGAGCATGTGGTCATGGGAGGGGCTGTTCACAAAGGGCTGTGTGCGATTTCCCCACTGCAGGACTTCTCAGTGCCTCTGAGGGGCTAACGTACACGGCTACTCTTGCAGAAGAGCTGGAGCTTGCAGATTTCATGTAGCAGTTTTGCTGTGAAAACCTTTGTTAAGAGGCAATTTGTGGGCTAGTGCTCCGTGGAACCCAGTTTGGCAAAGGCTTCCCTACAGCCCAGTCAGCACACAGCTGCTGCAGACAGAGCTGAAGTTCCAACTAGGACAAAGGGCGTGATAAGGAGCACGGTATCCAGTTGCCTTGGGCTATCTTGCTTGTCTCGGGGGCCTGTGAGGTCTACCCCTTCTCCAGCCTGTGCCTCACTTGCTGCAGTGGCCTTACTGGCTGGTCTTCCAGCTCCTCGAGGCCCCTCCCAGCCATGAGCTGATGTACAGCAGCTTCCTGCCTTCCCCAGCCGAGCCCAGTCACCCTAATGTCCTCCGTTACACCTCCTTCCCTGATGCACGCTCATGAAGGCCAGGCCCCAGTGCAGCCCCCATCATGGCCCACACGGGCTCACTGATGGCTGTGTGATGCACTGTTTGCTCCATGTCTGTCTGCTGCACCAACCTGTCAGCTCCTGGAGGGCAGGAACCACATCCCTTGACTCCCTGGCACTGCCTGGGATCTGGGAGAAACCCACAAACATTTGTGAGACACGTGAATGAGTGCCACTGCCTTTGGATGGTGACGTGTGACACGTGACTTGTCACCATTGGCCACATGTCAGCGTGGGGGCCCACGAGGGGGTGCATCGCATGGCCCACAGCATTGCTGACCACTGACCCAGCCAGCTGGAACCTGCCAGGGCCACGAGGGTGTGGTGGGGAGGGGTAGGACTAGCCAGTCTGGGGGCCACCTTCTCGAATTCGTCTGCTGCTATGGGCAATTGACTTCAGTGGATCGCTGTGGAATGACCCAGACAACACATCATTCTGTTGTGCTGATTTAAACTGTGCAGGGGCGGGAATGGAAAATCCAGGTGTGATGGGGTCAGCTGACAGGGGCTCTTGAGGGCTGACCCTCCATCTCACCACCGCCCCAACTGGTAGGTGCAGACACTGAGTCCCGGGGTGCAGGAATCAAAGGAGCTGCCCAAGGTCACAGAGCAGGCAGCAGGGATGCCATGGACGTGGTGGTGGTGGGGGCAGGTGTTTCAGCCCTGTCTGCCTGACCCCAAACCATTCTTTTCCTTTTCCAGAAGCAGAATGAGGTTGGACCTGTGTTAGGGGCATGGAGGCCCGCCTGGAATAAGGCGGCACTGCAAATAACCCCCTGCCCACTCCTAGCCCTGATTGCGTCATTCCTCTGACTCAGTCCAGGGTTTACAGCCCAGAGAGAATTAGCTGGTGTCTCCTCCAGCCACGTGCAATTAATTTATGCTTAAATTAGCAAGGCTGTTTACTGAGACCTGTAGAATGTCCAAAAATCTTTTTATAGCTGAGAAGGTTTAATATTTTGTAAAATCATGTGATCACAGGGTTTCAAAGTTATTTCATGAAAAGTATGAGTCACAAACTCCAAGCTTGTTAAATTGGAAAATTCTAAACCTGGTAAAAGACACTTTCTGTATCTTTTAAGTATGAGAAACCAGCAACCTACCCCCCACCTCACCCCCCTAATTACTTGGTTTCATTGAAACTGAAGTGGTTCAAATGGAAATTCAGACGTTCAAATTCTGCCCAGATCTAGGTATAATTTTTCTTTCTTTTTTTTTAAATTTATTTATTTTTGAGACAGGATCTCACTCTGTTGCCCGGGCTTGAGTGCAGCGGCATGAACATGGCTCACTGTAGCCTCAACCTCCTGGGCTCAAGCGATCCTCCTACCTCAGCCTCCCATGTAGCTGGGACCACAGGTGCATGTCACCACACCTGTCTAATTTTTTAATTTTGTAGAGACAGGGGCTTGTCATGTTGCCCAGGCTGGTCTCGAATTCCTGGGATCAAGCAGTCCTCCTGTCCCAGCTTCCCAAAATCTAGAGTTACAGGCATGAGCCACAGTGCCCAGCATTAATTTTTAGTGGTATGTAACATATGTAGAGTGACGTGCACAAATCACCTTTTCTAAAAACTACAAGCACCACCGAGATCAACATACAGAACATTTTCCGTATCACCTGAGGTTTCTTGTGTCCCTTCCAAGACAATGTCTCTCCCGTCAACTTTCACTCGTAGTGTATGAGCTTTGCTTCTTCTGGGACTTCATATAAATGGAATCATATGCCATGCAGTCTTTTAGGTCTGGCTTTTTAAATTTATTTATTTTTTTGTCTCGCTCTGTCGCCCAGGCTGGAGTGCAGTGGTGTGATCTCAGCTCACTGAGACCTCTGCCTCCCGGGTTCAAGTGATTCTCCTGCCTCAGTCTGCCAAGTAGCTGGGATTATAGGTGCCTGCCATCAAGCCTGGCTAATTTTTGTATTTTTAGTAGAGATGGGGTTTCACCATATTGGCCAGGATGGTCTCAATTTCCTGACTTCAGGTGATCCACCCACCTCGGCCTCCCGACCTCAGGTGATCCACCTGCCTCAGCCTCCCAAAGTGCTGGGATTCCAGGTGTGAGCCACCGTGTCCAGCTGGTCTGGCATCTTTTGTTAGACTTCGTGTCTATGGGATTTGTCCCTGTTGTTACCTGTGGCAGTGATTTTTTTCTCTTTCATCTTTTTGCCTGACACTGTATAAAGATATTACAGTTATTTTATACATTTTCTTGTCGATGGCCCTCTGAATTATTCCTGATTTGAGGCTGTGATGTATAACTCTGCTATGGACGTGCTGGTCCACGTCATGGGTATGCTATGTTTACCCATGTTTATTACACAAAGTCTTCCAGAGCGATCTTACCAGGTGCTGTTCCCACCAGCAATGCATGAATGCTGCCATTCCTGCCTGTCCTCACCAACACTGTGCATTCAGTGATTTTAAAACTTTAGCCAGATTGACGGATGTGTGAGGAAGAGGTGGCAGTTTGAATTTACCTCTAAGTAATGATGCTGAGCGTCTTTTTGCATGCTTTTTTTCACTTTAATTTTAGGTTTGGGGGTACATGTGAAGGTTTGCTGTGTAGGTAAACTAGTGTCATGGGGGTTTAATTGTCCAGATTACTTCATCAGCCAGTGTGCATTCTAGTGCCCAATGCTTCTATTTTGTGCGCCTCTCCCTCCTCTCAGGTGTAACTTTTCTATCCTTGTGGGGATGAGAAGGGCAGTTCAAACACTGTTGGTTACCACAATGCTGGATCCAGAAAGAAGGAGAAAGACCTCTCCTCTTGGGCCCTGGGAGCAAATACAGAAGGGACCCTTCAAACTGCCCGTGACTGGTGGGAAGAGCCCTGGACTAGGGGTCAGAAGGCTCCAGTAGCCCTGGGGGCCCCACGGCAACTTTCTGAGCTGTAGTTTCTTTCTGGGTAGGAGGAGAAGAGGCGTGCCCATCTGCCCGAGAGCTGCTGAGATCCAGGTGCACGTGGACCTTTCCCGGAAGGATGGTTCTGGATGACGATAGCTGTGGGTGCCCCCACTCATGAGCCGAGGGACACTGGACACTCTGCTCAGCCTCTAGCCTCAGCCTGCTCATCTGTCAGAGGGGATAAGATGACCCATTTCAGGGTGCCTGGAAGATTCACTGAAATAACCCGCCAGAAGTGGTCAGAGGAGAGAGGGATCAGGCGCTTGCACAGGGGCGTCGTGTCTGCACTGTGCGGCTGTAAGCTCTCTCCGCACACCGCGTCTTTCTCCTTTTCTCCCGCATGTGCATGTGGATGTGAATTCGTGAGAGTCCCAGTCTGAGTGGGAGAGGCCGGGGATGAGATCAGGTGGTACAAGGGGCTTGTCCTTGAGGCAGGAGGAGAAGCAGCTGGGGCTCAGTCAAGGCATCGGTGCCAGAAAGGGCTCCAGGTGTGACCGTTCACCCTCAGCCTCTCCAGTGCCGGAAAGGGCTCCAGGTGTGACGGTTCACCCTCAGCCTCTTCAGTGCCGGAAAGGGCTCCAGGTGTGACGGTTCACCCTCAGCCTCTTCAGTGCCGGAAAGGGCTCCAGGTGTGATGGTTCACCCTCAGCCTCTCCAGTGCCGGAAAGGGCTCCAGGTGTGACGGTTCACCCTCAGCCTCTTCAGTGCCGGAAAGGGCTCCAGGTGTGACGGTTCACCCTCAGCCTCTCCAGTGCCGGAAAGGGCTCCAGGTGTGACCGTTCACCCTCAGCCTCTTCAGTGCCGGAAAGGGCTCCAGGTGTGATGGTTCACCCTCAGCCTCTTCAGTGCGGGAAAGGGCTCCATGTGTGATGGTTCACCCTCAGCCTCTCCAGTGCCGGAAAGGGCTCCAGGTATGACTGTTCACTCCCAGCCTCTCCAGTGCCGGAAAGGGCTCCAGGTATGACTGTTCACTCTCAGCCTCTCCAGGACAGGGTCTGTGGGAGGATTGCACAAGGAAATGGGCCGGGTCAGTAACACCCACCATGAGGCACTCAGCCTCCTGGAATCGGGGGGCCGGAGACACAAAAAGCAGCATTTGGGTGGCACCTGCTCCCCACTCCCTGGTGCCCGTGGGTGCTTCCATAAAATGAGCCTGCCGTGGAGCACAGGGTCTGGCATCCACCCATCCCTCAGGCCCAGGTTCCTCCTCTTTGGGTTCAAGCCAGAGGCACAGGCTGGTGCCCACAGGACTGGGTCAGGATTGGGCTTGACCAGCTCTGGCAGCCCTGCCTCAGTGGCCACCAGCCAAGGTGACCTCCCTCCTTCCTTGTGGTGACCCTATCCATCCGAGGGGCCTCGTCCCTCCCTGACACCAACTTGGACCAGGGCCCCCAAGCTCTTCGGAGTTCATCCCCCAACTCCAAAAGTCGGAAGGCAAACTGCGTCACTGTTTTCCGTCCTGCCCCTCCCTGTACTCACATCCTGTGCTGCGTGGGCCACTCAGGGACCCCAGGAGGCAGACACCAAGACAGGAGGATGTGGGGTGGGGTCATGAAGGTGCCGTGTGTCCTGGGGCTGCTGGAAGGAACCTGCACACTGGGCAGCTTCAGGCCACTGAGATTCGCTCTCTCCCACGCTCATTCGGTTTCCCTGCTGGTGGAGGCAATGTGGGAAGAGACAGTTTCCTCCCAGGGTCCTGGCCTCTGCTTCCAGCCCCATGAGGGGCAATGCTGGGCAATGCTGTAGACGTGGCCTCACTTAGCGGGGTGCATCGCATCTGGTAACTGCCGCCATCATGCACAGGGCTTGTGACTGCCAGGTCTTGGATGCATCACCCCATGAAGGGCTGAGCTCATGGGATGCTTGCTCAGGGAACCCCCCAAAGACGTCTGAGGAATGGGATGTGGGTCTGAGGGGGCCAGCCTGGACTGTGCAGGTCTGTGCGGGTGGGACCAGACTTCACATCCAACGTGAATGCTTTGGGGTGTGCAGGCAGCTAAGAGCCTTCCTGAAGCTCCCGGGGAGTTAAGAGAGATTGCCGTGGGAACTGGAGCCCTTGGCCCAGTTGTCTCCCTTTAGCTGGAAAACAGCGTGGTCCCCATTAAAATGGAGATGGTGCATTTCACAGCCAGGGCCTTTGGGAGGCCACAGTCATAGAAAGTAGGCCTGTGGGTCTCATTCCAAATCCTTTCTTGTGGCATCTTTCTGTGAAGTAAAAAGAAGTCACTGGGGAGTGTTTTCCCTCCTTCTCACCATTTTCAATTCCGACTTGATTCTAAGGGACACAG
This sequence comes from Rhinopithecus roxellana, assembly GCF_007565055.1. Lineage (NCBI taxonomy): Eukaryota > Metazoa > Chordata > Mammalia > Primates > Cercopithecidae > Rhinopithecus > Rhinopithecus roxellana. The sequence continues at coordinate 59,182,504 of NC_044562.1, read as the reverse complement.
ATGGGTGGGCCAGAAGAGCCAGGTGGCTTCCTGGTGGCCCGGCCAGGTCTGTGCTACCTGCCTCTCCTGCCTTCTTATGGAGGTCATTGTATTCCTGAGGAGGGAGGTGGCACCTGTCACCTGCAGAGATGCCCCCTCCTCCCACCCACACCCTCACTTCCTCCCATCTTCCCAAATCCAGCCCGAGTCAGCATCTCCCAGAAACTGCTCAGAAGAATTAGAGATGGGTGCTGTTGGGAATTAGATAGTGACCGCAATGTATATCTGCACCCAAAACCTCGTAACGACCTTAGACCCCAAGGTCTTTCTTGGAAATAGGTTCTTTACAGATATAATTAGTTAAGGATCTTGAGAGGAGATCATCTTCTGGTTAGGTGGGTCCTAAATTCAATGCCTGCTACCCTCATAAGAAGAGGAGAGCACGCAGAGACACAGGGGAAGAGCACCCTGTGTAGAGGCGGAGATGGACCTGATGCAGCCACACGCCAAGGAACGCCTGGAGCTGCCAGAAGCTGGAAGAGGCAGAAGAACCCTCCGCAGAGCCTGAGGAAGGAGCCTGAAGTTTGCACGTCACCTTCAGAATTGTGAGAGAAGAAATGTCTGTGTTTTAAGCCCCCGCCCTCTGTTAGTGATCATTGCTATGGCAGCCAGGACCCTTATGCAATTGGGGTCCAGGAGTGAGGCAGCCGGGCATTGCTGCTTAAATGTGGGTGCACCCAGCAGAGTGCTCACGGCCGTGGGGTGAAGAGGCTGGCATTGCAGAGCAGAAAGGCTCACAAGGGAGCCCTGACTGGGACACCAACTGGACTTGGAAATAAACACGAAAGAGAGGAGTGAAAGGCAACATTGAGGCTAACAAGGAGGATCAAGGATGTGGAAAATCCACGGTGGAGGCACTCCACAAGTGTAATCCGAGGAGAAAGTGGAGGAGGAGGAGGTGTCAGCTGGGGGCAGAGAATGAGGGCAGTGTGGAGCTCAGCCATGCTCTTCAGCACACAGCAGTGTAGCATCCTGCCTGAGGGTCGGATTGGTGGATTCCTGCCTGGGTTCCGTTGCTCGATGCTGTGTGACTTCAAACAAATCACCCAACCTCTCTGTGCCGCATGTGTATCATCTGTGAATAGGAACAATAGCTGTTTTTTATGCTGCTTGTGAGGAGTAAATAAAAGGACAGCTGGTAAGGAGCTTAGAACACTTCCTGGCAGATGGAAAGTATCCAAAGATTTCATCTGTTAATGTTAAGAGAACAGAAACAAAAGTCAAAGACATAATCAAAGAAAATTCCCCAGGCTGCAGAAAGGCAGTGCAGGCAGCGTTGGTCAGTGCACCACTGTGGGGGAAGAAAACCCCGGCATGTGTGGAATGACAAAGCGTAAAAACAAATGTGTGTGTGTGTGCACTGCACAACACCACAGAGCTACTGTAAGCCAAGTTCTATGCATTACTGACTTGGAGTGACCACGTAATGTGCTGTTAATGGAATGCAACAAGTTGTGGGAGAAACAGCACAATCCTGTTCATAAACATCTTGGTGGTGCTCATGGCTCCTGCTGGACAGGTGTCGGGAGGCTCCCTGCAGGTGTTCCCTGTGAAGGGGTGAGTAAGGCATGGAGCCACTGTGAACAGCACCTTATGGCTCAGAATCGCCTCATTTGATGCATAGAAGGTGGCAGGTCAGGTGCTTGTCCCTCTACTCACCTGCAGGGGAGACTGAGTCCCTTCAACTCAGTGCTGGCTGGGAGGTGGGCAGGGGCCCCAGGTCCCTTCTCTGCCTCCTGCACACTGTGCCTTGTGCCTGATTCTTTCCTTAGGCTCCTGAGGAGACTCAGCATTCCTGGGTGCAGCTTTGGGGCATCTGGGGCTCAGAGCTGTCCTTGTAACCAGGCAACACTGACAACTTTTAAACTGGTTTGATTACCCAGAAAAAAACCAAATGCCCCATCTGATTCCATCTCTCCTATCTTTGGCAGGAAGCATCTGCCGTTGCCAGGCAAAGGCCAGAGACAGCCTGGCTTTTCACGCCCTGTACGCAAGCCCGAGCCGCTAGCTTGTGTGACTGCGTGTGGCCGAGGCCCTGGCCCTGTGCCCCTGGGTGAGGCTGCGGTCGGGATAACATCTCTCTCCCCAGGCTGTGAAATCCCAACTCCCGGCCTCACTGCAGCTCTTCCATCAGAGGTCCCTAGAGGAAGTGTGTTCCCTGAAGTATGCGTTTCCTACCGACCTTTCCAACCCGCTGTGGCCTCTCCTTGCGTTTTAGGCAGGGCTGTGACTTGCTGGTTGGAGGAAGCGTGAGTCAGGGCCCAGAGGGACCTCTGGGGATTATCCTGTCCAAAGCCTCTCACCAAAGCCTTTCACAGCATCTTCTTTTTACTTAGCACCAGAACCTCGTGTGTGTGTGCATGTGTGTGTGTTCACCTGCATATGTGTGTGTGTGTGTGCACATGCATGCCTCTTCCCCAGATGAGACCCTGTGCAGAAGAACCCTGGCATATAAAGCAGATCAAAGAGGGGTTGGGCTGGCAACTCAGGGAGGGGCTCCCAGGACTTCACCCACCTAGGCCCGCAGCTCCCTCCTCTGTCCCTGCCCTGGAGACACTTCTGGGAGGCTACTTGGGAATCCCTTGTCTAGTTCCATTGTCTGGTTTCACAGATGGGGAAACTGGCCCCAGACAGGAAAGTGCAATGCACTCAAGCTTGAGGTGAAGCTGGGTGGCCCAGGTGTCCAGGTGTGTCCTGGTGGGTGGGGTGGCATGGGGTTCTTTCTGTGGAACAAGAGCTGGCCCTGCCAGGAAGAACTCTTCCCCAGGACAGGCCTCCTTCCAGGAGGGAGTCATGGCATGACTGTGTGTGGAGAGCAGTGCTCCTTTTTCTCTTTGGTCTCGAGCACAGGGGAGACCCCCGGAAAAGTGGTCTGGCATGAATCCAGGGATCAGGAGCAGAGAGTGCATGCTGGCTGAGCAGCCTTCCATCTATGGAGGAGTGACACATTTCCCTCACTCTGCTTCTTCATCTCAGGGTCAGGCCCGGGTGCCTCGGGATCTGGAAGCTGGCACTGTGTTCTGGCCCCAGTGCCTTAGCACATGCTGTGCTCAGCCTGGAGCATTCTTCCCCTGTCTCACCTGGGACGCTCACCTGTGTCTTTCCCGCCCTGGCTCAATTCTCCCTGCTCTGCAAAATGTTGGCCAGGTCTCCCCACACCTTCCCAGGCTTCCCCAGGCAGCACCAGGTCACATCATGTGCTGCAATATGATCTCATCTCCCCAGCACTTCTTGAACCATCTACTGCCTTACGTTAAGTCTTTGTGTACCTAGGAGTTACTCGAAGTATCTGGGGTGCAGAAGAATTGATTGTTGCTTCTACATACTATAGATCATTTTTAAACACTGAAAATGGTTTTGTGGGAGACCTGGGTGGGGCCGGGCAAGGCATGTGAGGTGGTCCACATCCTCAGCAGCTTCAGGACCCAGGCAAGTCCCTGCCTCTTGCCCAGATACCGAACGATCATGAATGTGGGATTGCAGGAACCCTGGGTGTGAGCTTTAAGGAGCCTGGCAAAGAGGAGGACGGTAGAACAGTCTTTGCTCTGGTCCTGCTTGCTCCTGCTCTCTCTGCCCTCAGGGAGTTGCTGTCAGCTTCTTGAATTAGCCATGAGTTCTCTCCTCCCAGACTCTGCACACAGCTTCTCTCTCTCTAAAACATATCCTTTTCTTCCCCCACAATCCAGCCCGATCCCACTCATCTTTCAGTGTCTGACTGAGTCATTCCTTCTTCCAGGAAGCTGTCCCTGAGCCCCTCTGGGTGCACCCTACCCCTTCCCTGTGTGTGGTGCCACAAACCTGGTGTACTGTGGGTGCTGCGGGGCTGTCTCTGCTGCCCTCTGTGTGCAGAGTCCGCTGGGTGAAGCTCTTCGTGGTTTCTAGCTCACCTTTGGGGAGGTTCACAGTCATGATGGAAGGAATTAGTCAATTGGTTCACTGCCTCATTCTTCCATTTAGCCGTGTGGCCAGTCAGTGACCTGGGCAGCAGTCCCTGAGTTGCTCAGCTCAGGGTGGAGAAGCAGCCTGGGGAGCAGAGACGGGCTTGATTCTGTAGTCAGCTGCCTGGGCTCCAATCCCACACCTGCTCCTGTTAGCCAGGTGATCCCAGGGAAGTCACTTCACACCTCTGACCTCAGTTTCCCCAAATATGAAATGTAGTTGCTTCATAGAATTGCTATGGGCATGACAAGTGTTAATCAAAAGTGTAATTTTAGAACTGAACCAAGCTCAGTAATATGGAAGTATTAGCTATGATTAATTCGATTGTTTTCTAAAATGAGTACAAAGTGTGGTACAGAAAGGTCAACTGATTTTCCCAGAGTCACAATCAAAAGATGTGTTTTTATTCATGTGATGGTTTTAAAACAGTCTCAAACTTCTTTGAAACTTCTACTATGGAGAAGTGGGTCCAAATTTCCTCCTATTGAGTGTGGGCCCTGTGACTGCTTGATCAATAAAACATGGTGGGTGCTGTGGCAGCTTGGCCCAGATTGTGGAAACAGCAGCTTCCGTTTCCTGTCTCTGGGGGCACTTGCTCTGGAACCCAGCTGCCATGTTGGAAGGGAGCCCAAGCAGCCCATGCAGAGCTTCCGAGTGGAGCGGAAATGAGGCCCCAGCCCTCAGCCCTGGCTGGTGCCGCTGCACCCGCTGGCCTGCCCCGTGCCTGGGCTCCTTTGGAAGGGGTCCTGCAGTCTCCAGTCAAGCCACTCATCTGATGCTGTGTGGAACAGGAGTGTCTGCACCTGCCAAGCTCTACCTACATGATAAACAAAAGAGATGCTGTGACTGTCAAGCCTTTGGCTTCCAGGCTGGCTGTTATGTGGCAGTAGTCACTGGAGCACAGCTGCCTTACACATCATGTGAGAATCATTATGAATCCCAAATAGACAAATTGAGTCTCACAGCCTCTCCCCCTTCCTCTTATTTACCAGCCGTGCTCACCCCTAAACCATCCTTCCTCTGTGGACCCATGCTGTGGTGCCCGATGACAGCCCTTCGCCCACCTCTGGTCTCGCCTGGAGCCGTGTGCAGGCTTGTGCACCATGAGGCCCCTTTTCTGTCCCGTGTTAGGATCCACCCTGGGCTGCATCAGCACAGTGGGTCAGAAAGGAGCCCCGGGGTGGGGGCTGACATCAGGCCTGCCCTCCACCAAGGGCAGCAAGCAGGCGGGCTTCTCTTCCTGACCCCACAGGCCAGCATGAGACCCCGGAAATAGCAGGTGCTCTATAAATATGTGGCCAGATGGACTGAATGAGTGACTGAATGGAAACCTCCAGATTGGCGAGACCGCTCACCTGGGTCTTACTCCACCAAAAGCCCTGGCTCTGCCTGAAGTGACCACACAGCTCCTGACCCGGAGCTGAGGCCCGAGGCCAACAGGTCAGAGGAAGGGGAAGTGGGGATCCTCAGGCAGGGAGGAGGGTGGCTTCTCCCCTAGCTTGCCCGGAGTGACCCTCTCACGCTGCCCCTACCCTGACTGGCCACCAGGCCGCAGCTCCCCTTCCTGCCTCCCCTCCCAACAAGCCCTTCCCCTGCATCCCTAGGTCAGAACTTCTTGGCCTCATATGGAATCTTGTCCCTGAGGGTCTCCTAAATGGCCCTGGTGGCCTGGGGAAGCCCCTCCTGTCCACTCCCCACTCTGCTGAGACCTACCTTCTGTCCACAACTCTGAGCCTCCCATACTTGCCTCTTTACCTCCTCACCCGCTCTGCCTCCCTCCCCAGGGGCTCCACACCCCCATCCTTCCACACTCTGTACTCTCTCACCCCGGCGGTTTGCATATGCTGTCCTTCTGCCTGTAACACTTTTCCCTGCCCAACCTGGAAAATGCCTATTTATCCAGCAAGAGCGACTCAGGCATCCCCTTCAGAACTCTCTAAACAGGTGAGGCTCTGCAGGAACACCCATAGCCCCTCGTGCAGTCATTCATTCATTCAACAAATACCTACCAAGAACTACTGAGTGCCAAGTTGTTTCTTAGGCCCTGGAGAGTTGGGGGCTGTACAAAGCCTGCCCTCTTGTAGCTATTAACAGCGAACCACCCTGCCCAGCTGTGTCAGGCGCCTTTCCACACACTGCTTTTCCTGGATCGCCGGCCCCTTCCATCTCCAGGATCTTTCCTCCTCAGACTGAGAGGCACTTGGGCAAGGCCCTTCCTGATCCCCTCACCAAGGCCACACCTTGGGGCTGCCTTTTGAAAGGCAGATGTTCAGATTCTGCCTGGGGAGCCTGTGGTCTGGGCTGAGCCCACGGGACTCTGGTGCAGGTGGTGGGAGAGGGAGAGGGGGTGGGCATCTGGAGAAGCCCCTCCTGGGCACAGTGGTTCCTGCCCTGCCCCAGCAAGCTGGGCACTCCAGGATCCTGCATGGGATCCTGGTTCCCCTGTCCACCCTCCGCCCACCTCAACAGACTCTGCCTCCAAGTGTGCGGGACCCCACCTCGTGCGTTCTCCTTAGACCTGGGCCCCTGTCCCTCCCGGCCCACGTTGTGTGTTCTCCTTAGACCGGAGCCCCTGTCCCTCCCAGCAGGTGCCCCTGTGTGTTGGTTGCAGGAATGGAGGATGCATGAGGTTAGAGAGGTTTTCAGAACATGTAGCCTTCTGTGATGACACTAACTTGATTTCTGTCTTTCACTACGAGGTTGCCCCAGGATTTTCCTGCCTCTAGTCTTCCCCTTTTGAAAGAATCCTCAAAAGTACATGTGTTAAAGCCTTCTCGAAGCTCCCACATGATCTTGAGCATCAGATGAACATGAATGGTGGTCAGATCCACAATGGAACTGGCCTACCTCCTCCATGGAACCCTTGCCTCTGCAAAGAAGCCAGAGCCCACCTGCCTGCACAATGGAGCCTGCCTGCCTGCACCATGGACCCCACCTGCAAGACTCGGCTTCTGGCCTCTCTCCTCTTGACTCTAGGCTCTGGACTTGGGGGACACCCTGAGCCTACTAACATCAGGGTACAGGGACAAATCTCAGTGGACCTGACCAGGTTTCTACTGAGAAAGAAATGTGGAGATGGACGAGGTCAGCTTATCTTTGCAGAAGGCTGTATGGGGCCACCAAACCCTCCTCGAAGGTCTCAAATTCCAGCTGTTAGTTGTGGCGCCCTGCAGCTGAGCTGGGATGGCATTGATGTCCCACCAGGCTGCAGCAGCAAAGGAAGGGGCATTGCCACTACTTCATGCTCGGCTGACCTGGCTCTGCTTACCTGGCCTCTTGCTTGTGTTTTTATTTTTCCTTTTTGTTTTAATTTTAATTTTAATTTTTTTTTTTTTTTTTTTTTTGAGATGGAGTCTTGCTCTGTGGCCCAGGCTGGAGTGAGGTGGCACGATCTCGGCTCACTGCAACCTCTGCCTTCCAGGTTCAAGCAATTCTCCTTCCTCACCCTCCCAAATACAAACGTGAGCCATCACACTCAGCTAACTTTTGTATTTTTAGTAGAGATGAGGTTTCACTATGTTGGCCAGGCTGGTCTCAAACTCCTGAACTCGGGTGATCTGCCTGCCTCAGCCTCCCAAAGTGCTGGGATCACAGGTGTGTGAGCCAGTGTGCCTGGCCCCCTTGCTTGTTTTGAATGGTGTAGTCTTGTGTGTTCTCTTGTTCAGAGTGGGAAAACAGACAATGGGTCAGAGATGAACAAGGAGTAGGCACTGGAAGGACCAAAAGAGAAGTATTTGAGTCAAAGCCCCAAGTGATGACATCATCATCATCACCACCGTTATTATCACTATATACCTACCGAGGGTGTTCTGCGTGCCAGATGTTATTTTAACGGCATAAGGCACCATCTCCTCTAATCTAACAGCACCTAAGGTGGTGAGTTTTGTAATCATGCCCATTCTGCAGATGTGGGAACCAACACTCAGACAGTCGGGTGACTTGTCCAGGATTGTACAGATGATGGGGGTGGAGTCAGAATTTGAAACTAGGCAGGATGATTCTGGAGCCTGTTGTCTGCCATGCTAGGGCAGATGAGTGGCATTTTCCAGAGCAATCAGGAATCCGTGGCACAGGTGCAGAGCAGGGTGGCACGGCAGAGGCATATTGCAGGCCTGGCCGCTGGCTCAGAGCAGGAGGAGCTCACAGAGCAGCCCTCACTGCCCGTGGTAAGCAACTGGTGCCAGGTGACCCAACGGCAGTGGCAGTGCCTGGCTAGTGTCTGGGCCTCCTGAGCTCCACGGAAGCCTGATGCAGAGAGACTGCCTGTCCCCAGTCAACTCCCACTGCCCAGTCTCTGATTTGCTCAGAAACTTGCAGAGTCAGCAGCCATCAGCCACCAAGTTGTAATTAACTCTTCCTGGAGACATGAAAAACTCAAACTCTTCCAAATGGTTACCGTTTCCTCGTTGGCTTTTAATTCCAGTGTGAACAGCCCTTCCAGAGCCTTCCAAGTCTTGGAAACCCTGGAGAGAAGCTACGGGGATCTTTGGGGAGCAGCGGGTTCCTTCGTGATGATCCTCCACTGCCTCAGGTTATCAAACAAATCCCCATCCTGAGACCAGGTTATTTTCACGTGCTGGCTCCTGTAGCCTGGGTAGGGAGACCCCCAGGCACACTTTGGGGGGTCTACCTGAAGGGTCTAGAGGGAAGACCTCTCATTCAGCAGAAGTGAGCCCAGGCCCCTCAGCAGAAGTGAGCCCAGGCCCTGCAGCCTCTCCCGGAGAACTTGGCAAGGTCCACGCGGGCTGGGTGGTGGGGAGGCTGGAATTCTCTCCCAGGTCACCCAGATTTCTTTGCATAATGTTAGCTGGTGATGGAGTGGGGTCCTGAAATCCGGGGGTGCTGGTGGCTTCATCCATACAATGGATCAAATGGTCCCCCTGCACCCCCATTTCTGTCTACGTCCTCATCTTTAGAACCTGTGAATGTGGTTTTCTTCGGAGAAGGATCTTTGCAGATGTAATTACATTAAGGGTGTTGAGACACGGAGATCATCCTGGATTAGCCAGGGGAGCCCCAAATCCAATGAAAAGTGTCCTTGCAGAAAAGCAGAGGGAGATTTGAGAATGCAGAGAAGAGAAGACACAGAAGAGGGGCCATGTGACCAGGGAGGCAGAGATCGGAGTGATGTGGGCTCAGATTCTCCCCTAGAGACCTGGAGGGATCATGGCCTTGTCTGCAGCTTCCAGCCTGTGGGATGGTGAGGTAGTACGTCCTCACTGCTTTCAGCCACCAAGTTTGTGGTGATCTGTTACAGCAGCTTCAGTAAACACGTACAGCCTGCACAACTCGGTGCCTGGTAAGTAGGACTCTATGTAAATCTGTCAATGAATTCGCATTATCCTTAATTTTGGTTTTTAAATTGGAGATAACTGTGGATTCACATGCAGCTGAAGAAATGCTACAGAGTGAATAGGGTGCCTTTCACTTTGTTTCCGCAGAGGTACTGTTTTAGGTAACCACAGGACAAAATCATAGCCACAAACTTGACCTCAGTACCATCCACACACAGTTCGGATGACACCAGTGTCACACGCACTCACCTGTGTGTGTGTGTTTAGTTCTGTGGCACTTCCCCCCCATGTAGGTTTGGGTGTCCAGCACCACGGCAAAGGCACAGAACTGTCCATCCATCTGCAGGTCGCTGGTGCCATAGTGAAGGCACAGAAGTGTCCGTCCATCTGCGGGTCGCTGATGCCATAGTGAAGGCACAGAACTGTCCGTCCATCTGCGGGTCGCTGATGCCATAGTGAAGGCACAGAACTGTCCATCCATCTGTGGATCGCTGGCCCCACGGTGAAGGCACAGAACTGTCCATCCATCTGTGGGTCACTGGCACCACGGTGAAGGCACAGAACTGTCCATCCATCTGTGGGTTGTTGACCCCATGGTGAAGGCACAGAACTGTCCATCCATCTGTGGGTCGCTGGCACCACGGTGAAGGCACAGAACTGTCCGTCCATCTGTGGGTTGTTGACCCCATGGTGAAGGCACAGAACTGTCCATCCATCTGTGGGTCGCTGGCACCACGGTGAAGGCACAGAACTGTCCATCCATCTGTGGGTTGTTGACCCCATGGTGAAGGCACAGAACTGTCCATTCATCTGCGGGTCGCTGGCACCACGGTGAAGGCACAGAACTGTCCATCCATCTGCGGATCGCTGGCCCCACGGTGAAGGCACAGAAGTGTCCATCCATCTGTGGGTCGCTGGTGCCATAGTGAAGGCACAGAAGTGTCCGTCCATCTGCGGGTCGCTGGTGCCATAGTGAAGGCACAGAACTGTCCATCCATCTGCGGATCACTGGCCCCACGGTGAAGGCACAGAAGTGTCCATCCATCTGTGGGTCGCTGGTGCCATAGTGAAGGCACAGAACTGTCCATCCATCTGTGGGTTGTTGACCCCATGGTGAAGGCACAGAACTGTCCATCCATCTGTGGGTCTCTGGCACCACGGTGAAGGCACAGAACTGTCCATCCATCTGTGGGTTGTTGACCCCATGGTGAAGGCACAGAACTGTCCATCCATCTGTGGGTCGCTGGCACCACGGTGAAGGCACAGAACTGTCCGTCCATTGCGGATGCTGGTGCTGCCCTTTATAGCCACGACCACCTCCTTGTTTCCCTCACGCCCCGTGACTGCTAACCCCTTCTCCAGTGCCATCACTTTGTCATTTCAAGAACGTGATGTCAAGGGACTCATGCCAGGTGTCCCTTTTGAACTTGGCTCTTCTCATTCAGCACAATTCTCAGGAGATCCATTCAACTTGTGGAGTGGAATCCCATGGTATGGATATACCACCATTTAACCACTGACCTGTTGGAGGACATTAGGTGGTTTCCGGTTTTTGGCTATTGCAGATAAAGATGCTGTGAACGCTGGCGTGCCGGATTCGGTGTGAATGTGAGTCTCCGTTTATCTGGGGTAAATGCCTGGGAGTACCACTGCTGGGTCATTGGTAAGGGCGTGCTTAGTTTGGTGAGAAACTGACGCACTCTGTTTCAGAGTGGCCACACCTCTTAATATTCCCACCAGCCCTGTCTGAGTGGGTGCCCCTGTCTCTGAGGCCTCACCAGCATTTCCTGTTGTCACTCATTTTTCTTTTCTTTCCTTTTTTTTTTTTTTTCTGTTGAGACAGAGTCTCACTCTGTCCCCCAGGCTGGAATGCAATGGCATAATCTCTGCTCACTGTAACCTCTGCCTCCCAGGTTCAAGCGATTCTCCTGCCTCAGCGTCCTTAGTAGCTGGGACTACAGGCATGTGCCACCATGCCCGACAAATTTTTGTTTTTTTAGTAGAGACAGGGTTTCACCAAGTCAGCTAGCTGGTCTTGAACTCCTGACCTCAAGTGATCCACCTGCCTCGGCCTCCCAAAGTGCTGGGATTACAGATGTGAAACATTGTGCCTGGCCCACTAATTTTTGTTTAAGCCATTCTGATAGGTGTATAGCTATATCTCACTACAGTTTCAATATAATGAATTTTTTTTTTTTTTTAAATTTCTTATTTATTCAACTGTTAGTCTTCCTGGGGAGGAACCTTGGCTTATTCTTTTCTGACCATACTCCCCAGTTTAGTGGCAGTTTACTTCATGTTTATGTTTAATGTCAATGTTTAAAGGTAAACAGGGCCAGACTGGATGAGCCACCCAGACCCTCGGAGTCTCTTTGTAAGAGCTCTGATTCTGAGAAGTGCGCACTGATCCCTGTGACGGGCAGCAGGAAAGGAGAATAACAGGTGAGGCTCAGTGACTTGGCTGGTGCCAGGTGAGGTGTCAGTGAGCGGGTTATGTGGGTGCCTGCCTTCCATCCTCTCACTGGGTAGATAGTATTTTACCCCAGTTTTATAGATGAGGAAAGGGAGGCAAAAAGAGGTGAAGAACAATAAGCTATGGTTTATAACATTGAGTTGCTTTCACTTTAGTTAAGGAGATGACCACATTAAGTGTTGGAACACGCAAGAGATTGTGGCACAGGGTTTGAGAACATCACTGGCGTGGTACGAGGGCCTCTGGAACAGGGTTGCATGGAGGTGGGGGCCGTGTGCCTGTCCTGTTCTTGACCTTGGGAAGGAAGGCTCCTGCTTTTTCGCCTGTAGTATGGAGATGTAGCCCTCCAATGTCAGCCCTTCTTGCACTTGAAAGCTATACATTTTCCTAAAGTCTCAGCTTGACCTGCATCTATAAGTTTTGAGATACCTTTCATCAAATTTTTGATATGCTATAGCGTTTTCATCCTTTTTCAGTTCTGATAATTTAAAAATTCTAAAAATGTCATTAAAGTCGAATTCATGACACCTGGGGTATTTATTTAGAAATGTGGTTTTAAATTTCCAAATTAAATTCACTATAAATTTCTAACATTATTGGATTTATGGTAAGAAAAAGTAGTCTACTTTAAACTGGTTTTTAAAAATTTGTGAAAATTTGATCTTGTCCTTGGTAAACATTCTTATACATGTTGCATATGTCCTCAGGGAGAATGTATATTTTCTAACTGTTGAGTGTAGGATTCTATACATTTTCATTAAATCTAGCTTGCATTATTTAGATTTTTACACTGTTATTAATTCTGTGTTTACCTTTTCAATTACTGAGAGAGATATATGAAAATTTACTATGATGGTGGATTTATCATGTATTTTCTTTGAATTCTACCGGTCCCAGTCTTACAGATCTTAAAGTCATGTTATTAGGTTTATTTTGTTTAGAATTTTTATGTCTTCCTGGTGAACTAAGCTTTTGCTATTCTTTGGTAGTGACTTTATTTCTCATAATATTTTACCCTTCAAATATATGGAAAAATAAATTTGAAGGCTAAAATACTAATATATATGTTTTTATATACATATATCATATATACATATAATATTTGTCTGACACATGTTTTACAACTTTTTATTCACATAAGTTTTAAACATCTCTAAACAGCACAAAGCTGGATTAAAATTAAAACATTGAATCTGACAGTTTGGGTATCTGTTAAATTTTGCCCATTTATATGTTTTGTGATTGCTGATACATTTAAAATTATTTTTTCCCTCTTATTTTGTGATTTCTTTTTGTTCTAAAAATTCCATCTTTTTCTGCCTTATTTTGAATTGATTACATATTTAAAATCCATATTCTGTCCTCTGTGTTTCAGAATTAGACAAAACCACAGTCTATGTTTATTCCTCTGATGGTGACCCTTAGAATTTTAGCATACAAACTTAACTCAGGATCTAGACTTAATTGAAAGACCTACAGCCCTCCTGAACAATTTAAGGAGCTGAAAATATTTTTTACTTAATCATATTGCCAATAATCTTATTGATGTTCTATGTTTTATTTCTGTCTTTTACCCAATTCGGTTCTATTGTAATGTAATTTTCATGTCAATGTTTAGATTTCTTTATATTTTTATTCTTTTTGCATCACTTTTTCTTGCTACTAAGAATCTTTCTTCTAGAATTATTTTCCTTTTCCTAAACAGCTTCCTTTACTGTTTCTCTAGTGATGGGACTTCTGGTGGCAAAATCTTGCAGTTTCTATTAAAGAGTCTAGAACTCAGAACATGTGACTTGGTATAAGGAGCCATGGGACTGGTTGAGTAGATGAGAGAAGTAACTCTCCAATGACTGTCACCCTGAGGATTATCTAAGGGCACCATAAGAACTTGAAAGAAGGGATGGATTCCTTTCTCCCTGGAATTCCCTGTCTGTGCTTGACAGGCCAGTGGAGAGACCGTTGGGTACTGGTCTCTGCCACCCTTGCAAACATGTTCAGGGTGAGGATTATCTAAAGAAAAGATTGTAATCTGGCTCTTCCACACAGCGGGGACCCCTCTCCACTCCCCAGGGTGCTGGGCTGAATTTCTCACTTCTTAGTAAGTTCATCTGTTCTCTTGCAGGCCCCGCCCTGATTTTGGCTTCTGGTGCCTAGTCTCTTGCAGACCAGCTCAGGCACTGACCATATGAGAATTCTTGAGGCCCAGGTACAAGTCCTGGCCCTGCCTTTAATACCATCACTGACCAGGAACAATTCTCGGAGACTTTCAGAGCTCTTGTTCCTAACCCACTAGAAGGAGGTCGTCTCCTGGGTGGTTTCTGGGCCCCCTTTGATTTTGACTCCCCATGTGTCCACTTTCTGGGTTTTTCAGTCTCTTCAGCATGAAGAAGCAGACTGGTCCAGACCCGTATCTTGAATGTGGTTTTAGGTAAGAGCATTAGATTGAAAGGAAATTGGTGAAATCCTGTAAGCTAAACCCAGAGTGTTCAACATTTTTGTCCTTCTTAAAGACTTCCATGAATACAATGGAGATAGAAAAGGAAAAGCTTGAGTTGTTTGAAATCATGTAAAGTAATTTTCTTTCCCAGCAACTGACTGCCATTTTCTCTTACGCACAGCGGATTGGGGTATGGAACATGAATCGGATGAGATGTTTATCTCTGGTGAATGCGTGTTGACTGGTGTGAATCACTGCTGCCTAGGAAAAGGACTTTAATCTCCTTCATACCTCCTGGTAAATTCTGCTGATTTAGGAGGAGGAAGGAAAATTTAGAGACAATTGGAAATCAACTCGGTCAGCACAACAGTGAGAAGTCAAGATTTGAGGAGTATTTCCAGCCTTACCATTGACTCTCTCGGGTCACATCAGTTAATAATTTCTATTACTACTCCAAGGCCCTCATGAGCAGCAGGAAATGCCTCTGTCAAAATAGCTCTGTGAATGAGGATCCAACCTTTGCCACCTGTACCTTTGGTCCAATTTTAGGAAAGAAAGGCTTCGCTCTTGCGTGAAGGGATAAAAAAGGCCCTGCTATGCCATTAGAGACCTGGGTTTGAGACCCACTTTAGCCCTAGCTCCAGGACCGAGGAAAACTGCTTATTCTCAATCTGAATACGTTTTTAAAACACTTTTACCCATTTTTAGTAGAAATACATTTATTTTATGATACTTTAAAGCTTTTTGTTTTGGATAAATTGAGAAGGATGAATAGTGAAATGGATATGCCACTTGCAGGACAACTTTGTGAACACAATACTTAGTCATTTTTAGAACAGATGCTTCTCATTGAAGTATGAGAAAGTGCTCATATGGCAAGGGAAATCTCTGAAATGATGAAACCTCTGTGTAGCCACCACCTACATCAAGAACCAGATCATTGCTAGGAGCCCAGAAGACTCTTTCGTGCCCTTTTCAGTTCCCACCTCCCCCCACGCCCTCAAAAATAACCATGGTTTTGCCTTTGAACAGCTGACCCAACTTTGGGTGAATGGCATCACACATTGCATATTCTCTTAACTCCAGTGGTTTTCACTTAGTGTTTTGTTTATGAGATTTATCTGTGGTGGGTGTAGCAGCTGCTTGCTATGTGTTTCCATGAAACGGGCACAATAGTCCTTACAGATAGGGTTCTGCTGGGGATTGGGTTGGGGAAGGCACAGAAGGCAGGGAGAGGTGGGCTTGCAGACATGCGGGACGAGCATGACTGTTCTTCATTCGAGGGTGCTCAGGAACCCACAATCCTAACTCAAGCAGACACTGGAATTTAAGTCTCAGTATTAAGACTTTTAAGACTCAACCAGATCCTTCATGCTCCAACTGGCTCATCAGGAGGTTTGAAGCAGATTTTGCCAGCATGCCCAGAGGACTCTGGGAAGACTTCCAGGATTCCTGGACCAGGCGAAACCTTCAGAGCCGTCAGGCACCGCTGTGCCTCCTCCTGCTGCTGCCTGGCTGCTGAGATTGGTGCATCTGGATGAATCTGATGTGTATGTTTTCATTACTTTCCTTCCAGAACCCTTGGTAAAGAAAGTACACAGAGGGATTCACGAGCACCTGGCCAACTCCAAGGTCCTGGGAGGACATGAACCAGTGACTTTGAATGTGATGCTGAGCCCAGCAGGGAGCCAGTATGACTCTTTCCAAATCACAAGTGAGACTCAGAGGCCCCACTGGGCTCCCATGTGGACTCAAGCCACCGTCTTTGCTTAGAGGACACAGCAGAAAGACTTGGCTCATTTTCCAGGGGGCAGACTTGGAGAGTTCTGGCAGGTCCATACATTTCAACCCCCTCCTCCCAGCACAGCAGGCCTGCTCTTTTATGTATCCAATGGGAATATTTTTCATTATCTTCCCTCTCAATTTAATTAATCCACATTCCATAATGAACCTTGAAATTTCATTAAACACATCATTACTAATCAGCACAGAGCTAGTGGTAGTTGGTGGCTTCTTGCCGCCATGCAGGATGTTTGACTGTGCCAGGTGCTGTCATCCGACTCTGGGCCTGTGGACCCCCTCCTCCTCCTGCAGAGCTAGGGCTCAGGACCATTCCTAAGTGGCCAGGGTAGCTCTGGCCAGGATGCTACACTGGCCCCTCCCACAAGGCTGGGGAGGTTGGTCTTGCAATGGGTGGCTGTACAGCCTTTGTGGAATCGTGGTGGCTCAGCAGAGGCTGTGAGGATGACGGTGGATGGTGTCTCGTGAAAGCAGGTGTGGGTGACATCACAGCAGTGAGGGCGGATTCCCACGATGCCCTTCTCTGAGACTCAGTTTCTGGGGGTGTCAACTTCCTCAGCTCTCCCCTACTCCCTCCTATAAGAGCACCCATTGGCCATGATGCCACCGGGTCTGGTGTCGTGTGGGCACAGGGGAGGTGCTGGCACCAAGTGAGAGCGCCTGTGCATGGTTGGGGCTGTTCCTGGCGGGCCCACAGCTGCTTCCATTCTTCTGCACCCCTTCCTGCCTCCACTTCCTGCCTCCACTTCCTGCCTCCACTTCCTGCCTCCACTTCCTGCCTTGGCCACCATCTTTCTCCAGTTGTGACCATGTGGCCCAGAGACAGCCACCTCCTGGCAAGCTCTTCCACTTCTTGGCCCATTTCTTCCTCCCATTTTCAACTCCCGATGAAACCCCAGCCCCAGGAGAAGCCACCTCTTCCCCTTCCCTGGAGTCGTTTAGACTCCTGGCCGTAAGCCTCAATGGGCTGCCTGCCCTAGGCTCATAGCTCCCTGTGGGGTGTCTCCTGTACCCTCCTCCTCCTCTCACACTTTCCCCTCCCTCAGGTTCAGAGGTCTCCCCTCCTCTTTCTCTGAGGAAATGGAAGCTTCCAGAAGCCCCTCCATTTGTCCTCTCCCCGATCTGCAGGCCTGCCCGCTGCCTTCCCTCCTGTCACCTGGAAGGAGTGTGGCAGTCACCGAGGCCACCATCTGCCCTCTGGAGCCCAGGCCCCTCTTTCCCTTTCCTGAGAGCATGGTGCTGGCAATCATCTCCAGTCTCTTGTTTACGGTGTTACCCCCACCCTCAGACAGAGACAGCAATGCCTACCTCCCAGGGGAAAATGCCTGCTGCATGTCACCCTCCAGCTAGGACTCCTCCCCAGCTCCATGCCCCCACCCTGAATTCTTCGTCCAGCACCTGCTCCCTGTGGCTTCTGTCCCACCCCCAGCCTTCCACGGAAACTTCTCTGCACGGGGACTTCAAAGAGCCACACGTGACAAAAGCCGGCAGCTTTCCCACCCATGACCCAGCCTCTCAGAAGCACCCTCCAGAACCAGCCCTGCCTCCTTGGCTCCCCTGGCTCCATGCCCTTGGTAGTCCTGCACACTTCAGCCTTCTGAGTTGGATCTAAGGTTTGGGCAGAGCCCATCTCCCTCTCTCCAAGGATTGATCCCCGTCCAGTCTCCACCTCTGCCTGGACATGTCCAGGTGCCGCCCTCCCTGCCCCGTGGGGGCCACTAGCTGCGCTCACAGTCCTGATACATTGAACAATTCCTTCCTCAAAGTGTGGCCCTACTGGGGAGGATGGTGGGCGGGAGCAACCTGTGAGACCCCCACTAGGATTGGGGTTCTAAGCCTGATTTTAAGGCTCTGACAAAAATGGTAAAAGAAAATCCATCTGCCAACAATTTCAGGGCCTTCCCGATCGCCACCCAAGGAGCCCTTGGGCCACAGGCGTGGCAGATGCTGCCTATTGTGTTCAGACCCACTTCGTGGCCGGTGTGCCCACCTGCCCTCTGTTGCGAGTGTCGTCTGCCCTTGGCCACAGCCATGAGGGGCTGTGGGGGGTGCTGAGCAGTTACACTCTCCACCTCCCACGCTGATGGTGCCCGTAGCCAGCCGCTGACCCTCTGACCAACGTGGGGTTTAACTACCCAGCCTCCTTGCCCCTGAGCAGGACAAACTGTGGTGAAATTCACATTGTGGAGATCCCATGGGTTCCGGCTGGGTTGGGTGTACCCTGGACCTGAGTCTTTGCCCAACCTCTTCCCATTCCCACCTGTCTGAGTTTCTCCCGGGAGTCCTCCCTCCATGAATCTCCTGCTCAAGGACCCTGATTCAGGCTCAACTGATGGGGACCCTCCCCTAAAGCAGCAGGCGAAGACCCTTCACTGAGATACCCTTTGTGACTGCACTGAAGCTAAAGGCACAGGGGCTGTGCACCTGCACCAGAGAAGCTGACACCCCCTGGGAATTCAATGGCATCTGCACGAGGCTTTTCCGTTGCAGGACAAAAGCAGCCTCAGACCACAGCTGAACGGATGGTGTGGCTGTGTGCCAATAAAACTTTATTTACAATAACAGGCACCTGGCCACAGTTTTCTAAGCCCCATTCCAAGTAATATGTCCCTGGAGAAGTGGGATTGTGCTTTGTTGTTGAAGTATCCCAGATACAGCTGACCTTTCATATCTGTGGGCTCTGCATCTGTGGATTCAACCATGGATCAAAAATACTGGGGAAAAAACAATAAAAAACAACAACAATAAAAACAATATATATAAGAAAGCCAATACAATATAAGAACTGTTTACATAGTATTTCCATTGTGTAAGGTGTTGTAAGTAATCTAGAGAATCTTAAGATGGTTTAGAGTACATGGGAGTATCTGAGTAGGTTCCCTGCAAATCCTATGCCATTTTCTATCAGGGACTTGAGCATCCCAGGATTTTGGTATCTGCGGGGGGTTGGAGGTGTCTTAGAACCAACCCCCTATTGGTACCAAGGGAAGATTGTACTCTTATCATGAAATCAAACGCGTATTACATGTCAGAGTCACCACTGTCACCTGCTCAGCTACCTCAAGCTACTTCCCCAGAAGGCTCATTCAAACCCATGCCATTTAGCGGCTCACTGCTTTGACAGGGTAAACGGCATAGCACACGGGACCTGAGAGGTGAGAAGTGTACCTGCTAATATACTAGAGAAAGATTTCAGGGCAGGGCATGACCACAGAACCCTATATCTGAGGACCATCTGGTCTGGGGTTTGCCTTCAAGCATATGTCTGTCCCATGTAACATATTAATCCCATGTAAAATGCCTGGCCCGTTGTACGTCAGTCCCATCTGAGGTGTCATTCCCCTGTGAGACATCAGTCCCATATAGGTGTCAGGGGGTGGGGCACATGATTCCACATCTCAATGTTGTGCCGTTCCTGTCATGGTAGGCATGTGACATTCAAACTTGTAAGAATTGAATCCTAAAGTTGAAGATTGTTTTGAGACCGAGAGCTTTTAGCAAGAAAGTCCACCTGGTTTCTGAATATTTTTCCCTGGAGGAAAAAGGGAGGGAAGTGAGGCAGATCCCAGCTTTCCTGCTTCAATCCCTTCCTGTGGTCAGAGGGTCCAGGTCACGTATGGCTTCCACGGGCTCTCAGGCCGTCTCCTGGCCACGGGCTGCACTCTGGGTTATGTTTCAGGCTTCCTGAACATACTGAGACACACTGCCGTTGTTTTCTTTGAAAGTCACTTTACCCAACGACAAGCCGTCAAGGGCGACAGCACGGCTCTACCTCCCCACTACTCCTGCACCTGCTAACCTCACTGGGCACTTTCAGTCTGAGCGTGGAGAGGCAAGAAGGAATGTGCTTTCTGTGGCTTGTCTGATGATTCAGACCTCACAGGAAGATGAGGTGAAGGTGGGTCTGAGTCAGGTCTGAGAGGTGGGCAGAACCTGCCTCGGAGGAAGAGCACTCCGTGCAGGGCAGCTGGGCCCAGCTGGTTGTGGTTGCAAGCAAGGTGTGTCTTCCTTCTGTCACAAGCTGAGCACCCCTGAGAGAAATGGGCCCTGCTGAGCTAACATCAAGTCATCAGCAGGGCTGGTTCCTCAGGAGGCTCTAGGGGAAAGTTGGTTTTCCAGCTTTTCCAGCTTCCAGAGGTGCCCACGTTCCTTGGCTGGTGGCTCCCTCCCCCGTCTTCAAAGACAACAGAGCAGCACCTTCACATCTCTCTCACCTCTGCCTCTATGGTCACACCTCTTTTTACTGCTGTGACCCTCCTGCCTCTCCCTCTCCTTTATAAGAGCCCTTTGATGGCATTGAGCCCACCTGGCTAGTCCAGGATAACCCCCCACCTCAGAATCGCTAACTCAATCACGTCTGCACAGTCCCTCTGCATTGCGAGGTCACATATTCGCAGGCTGCGGGGAAGAGGACGTGCACATCTTTCCAAGACCATCACCCTACCCACAAGAAGGTGTGGCAGGATAGAAAGCCTTGCGTGAGGATTGGTGGCAGGAGGCGAATGTGAGGCTCTTGTCGGGTGTGGAGTGGGGACAAGCCCAATGGGTTCAGATGGGGCGACAGCATTTGCTGCAGCCGTGCAGATCTGAAACTAGAGCCCTCCCTCTCTCCCGTGTCTTGTGTCTCTGCTTTCCTTCCCCTGCTGACTGTGGACGCATGCTGGGTGGGGGAGAGGCAGCTAAGGACCCAAAACCCTCTTTCCCAAGCTTCACAGGAGCCCTCTAGCCTTCCAGACCTCCCTCCCAGCTGTGGTAATCCCTAATAACCACAAGTTCACCTCCCTGGAAACTGGAGCATTTGCTGATTTCCTTCTGTGTGTCTTCCCACAGTGGTGGAACCAAGTGTGCCTCCGAGTGGTCACCGTATTGTCTCTCTGATTGCCTCAGACCCCTGCGTTTACTCCTCTTTTTCTACCTGTGGGTCTTGGGTGAAAGTCACATCTGTGTGACTCTCAAGTCTCAGGAGCATTTTACCCCAGGCATTCATGCCATCCTGTAGAACGTGTGCAACTGCACAGAGCTGGACAGAATGTGACCACCCCTCCTGAACTGAGCCATGGGAAGACTAGCGGTGTGAGGTAGGACCGCACTTCCCACCTAGGCCAATTGGGAGTGACTCTTTCTATCCAGAGAGCTTAAACGTTCCTTCCATGGCCATAGAAAGCAGAAGATTGAGAGCACCAGAGAGAGTGCAGCTGCCAAAACAAAGTCCTGGTGGGCTCAGCTTGGAGGATGAAGACCTGCCGGGCTGCTGGATCAGGCAACCAACATTTTGCAAGATGACATTGAAAATAAACAGTGATTTCATGAAAACCACTGAAGGAAGACTCTGAGTGGGTGTGTAGGGAAAGCATTAAGAACAAACGCTCCACCAAAAGCTGAAAATGTATTTATTGCACCAAAGCCCTTTCAAAACCCTTCCAGATGAGCTAGCCTTCGTGCTTTCTTTGAAAAGATGGAAGAGAAGACCCTGCCTCTGCCCCTGTGAGGAGAACAGGACCCTACCACCATCCTGCACAAAACGTGGCTGGTTTAATTTAGTAAATACTATAACTTGTATCTGCCTCAATGAATCACACACACACACACACACACACACACAGACACACACACACACACTCTGGAGATGTTTGCTGTATACAGAAAAAACCTCTGGTAGGTGATGAGACTGAAAAAGCCTTGTCTTCATCCATTCAGGCTGCTATAACAAAATAACATGGCCTGGGCAGCTTAGAAACCATAGACATTTGTCTCTCCTCACAGTTCTGGAGGCTGGGAAGTCCAAGATCGAGGTGCCGGCCGATTTGGGGTCTGGTGAGGACCTGCTTCCTGGTTCATAGATGGTGTCTTCTCCCTGTGTCCTCATATAGTGGAAGGGACGAGGGAGCTCTCTGGGCCATCTTTTAGAAAAGTACTAAAGCCATTCATGAGGGTTCTGCCCCCATGACCTCATCAACTCCCAATGGCCCACCTCCTAACACCATCAACTTGGAGGTTAGGATCTCAACAGATGAATTTTAGGGGGACACATTCAGACTATAGAAAGCCTCAGTTGAACTTCCTGAATCAAATTTGGTTGAAGAGTGTCTGTGGGGCTTCTTTGGGAGAAGAAGCAAAGGGAGCTTCCCCCTTCTTTTGGGAGGTCCCCCTGCATGTCCCCGTGGGGCCATTCCTGTCCACCCGGGGAGGCTGCGTCATCTTCATGGTATTTTGGGGAGTCATTACAGGTTCAAAGGGCAAAGCAAAGTATCCAGGCTTATTCACTGACTGATGTATAGACAGCCAAGGATGGCCTGTTCATCTGATGGCTCATCTCTATGGTTCTGTGTCAGAGAAGGACTTTCCCAAGCACCCTGGCTGGGCTCTGCTATGGAGCCTACCCTGCCACCATTCCTTCTAGTTACGGACTGAATGTTTGTGTTGCCTCAAAATTCATATATCCAACCTAACCACCAAGGTGATGGTGTAGGAGGTGGGGCCTTTGGGAGGCGATTAGGTCCTGAGGGTGTAGCCTCATGAATGGGATCAGTGCTCTTACAAAGGGACCTCAGGGGGCTCCCTCCCCTTCCGAGGGTACAGCAAAAAGCCACTGTCTGTGAACCAGGATGCGGGCCCTCCTCAGACACGAAATATGCCAGCACCTTGATTTTGGACTTGCAAGCTTCAGACCTATGAGAAATGAGCGTCTGCTGTCTCAGCTGCCCAGTCTGCAGTAATTTATTAGAGCAGCCCAAACCGATGGGGACACTCCACCTTTAGAAGCAGAGGCTGAAGAGGCAGTGGTTTTAGCAGATGCAGGTCCCTGAGGGTCACAAGGACCCTCAGTGGATTGCTGGTTCCTAACCTTATCCCCTAGCACCTGTTGAGCCTCATCCCTGGAAATCAGCCTGAGACCACGTTTCTGGGCTACTCCCTCAGTGAGGTACAGTCCCAGGGCAATGACAGGGAGGAGTGAGGGCTGGAGGAGGAGAGGCAGCAGAGTAGGTGCCAGGGTTCCATGATCCAGCAGCTCTAGTCTTGGGAAGTGACTCTTCATGAGGCCTGATGAATGACTACCTCTCAGGGCAGCCCAGCCTGGGGGTGGAGAGAGAAGGATTTATCAGCTGCTGGGCTCACGCTGGTCCAGGGTTTACCCCATGGAGCATCCTCTGCATGACTTGGTGCCTCTGTGTTGCAGGCACACAGTGGTGACCTTGCTGGGAGGTGAGGGATGAGTGGCGTGGGTGAGGCCTGCCGGTGCTGCCTGGGTAAGCCTATGGAGCTTGGCCCCCTGAGAATTGGCCATGGGTGCTGGGGACCAATGTGGCTAAGGACCCAGGGGGCACACAAGGGGGTCTGTGCTGGCCTCTGCATAGGACAGGTGGCTGGTTCACTCTCACCTGTACGCCTCTGCAAATGAGAAAACAGAAGGTCAACTCCTTGGGCCACACAAGGAATGAGCAGTGGATGTGGGAGCCGACGCTGCCAGAGTGGCCTCAGGGTACATGAAGAGAGCGTCGGCTGGTAGGGTCTGAGGGCCTCTGATACGGTTTGGATCTTTGTCCCCACCAACTCTCATGCTGAATTGCAGTCCCCAGTGTTGCAGGTGGGGCCTGGTGGGAGGTGATTGGATCACAGGGCTGGATCCTTCATGAGCGGTTTAGTCACATGCCCTCGGTGCTGTTCTCACGATTGTGAGAGACTTCTCACAAGATCCAGTTGTTGAAAAGTATATGACGCCTTCCCCGGGCCCCTCTTGTTGCTGCTCGTGCCATGAGGTGTGCCTGCTCCCCTTTGCCTTCCGCCGTGAGTACAAGCTCCTGGAAGCCTCTTCAGATGCCATCATGCTTCCTGTACAGCCTGCAGAACACGGAGCCAATGAAACCTCGTTTCTTTTTCTTTTCTTTTCTTTTTTCTTTTTGGAGATAGGGTCTCAATCTAGTCGGGTTGCCCAGGCGGGACTGCAGTGGTGCGACCTCAGCTCACTGCAGCCTTGACCTCCCGGCCTCAGGTGATTCTTGCACCTCAGCCGCCAGAGTTGCTGGGAATTCAGGTGTGCGCCACCATGCCCAGCTAATTTTTTTGTATTTTTAGCAGAGATGGGGTTTCGCCATGTTGCCCAGGCTGGTCTCAAACTCCTGACCTCAAGCAATCTGTCGCCTTGGCCTCCCAAAGTGCTGGGATTACAAGCGTGAGCCACTGTGCCTAGCCAAACCTCTTTTCTTTATGACATACCCAGTCTCAGGGATTTCTTTATAGCAATGCGAGAATGGACTAATACAGGATCTTCCTGGCTGAGCATGACTTTTCCAGCCGTGCATGTCAGATAGAGGCCTGGGCCACTCTGACTCCAGAGTTTCATACACACTTAATAAGTTCCAAATCCCGGTAACCCACATCCGCTCTCTTTGTTTTCACCTCCTGCCCCACCCCCGTGGCAAGTGGGAAGGCCTTTGACTTTCCATCTCTTCCTGGGTCCTCTCCTGCCTCTGGGCACATTTACCACTGGGTTAGCAGCTGAGGGTGAGTGACGGTCTGAGAAACAGGCCTAACTTGGTTGAACAGAGGGAGGGCTTCATGTGGCCAGTGTCCCTGGAACAGGGAGCAAGGCTTGAAGTCACCCGTCTCCTGGGGCGACCGCTTCCATTTATTCACGTTCGGGTGCTGTGCAATTGGGACGGCGCACCCAGGGCCCCTCTGCACCTCCAGGGTATAAATCTCCCAGTCTTTCTTTTTCCTGTCCTCACCTTCCTTCCTGAGGTTTAGGCGCACACATGACGGGCTCTTAATAAGCAGAGGACGACAATAGCGAGAAAACAGCAGCAACAGAGGCAGGGCAGGCTCTTCAGCAACGGCAAAATAAAGCAAACCGACCCCCAAAAACGTGATGAGTCTGTCCCAGCTCTGTGGATTTTGAGCAGCTATGGAGAGAGAGAGATGGGTCAGTCTCTGCAATTCGTCCTGATGCAAGGTCTGCCTGCTGGGGAGACAGATCTTGGAAGAACCTAGGAGGGAAAGTCGTAACCACCCGCCTGCTGAGAAACGCATTGAGCATTTGCCTGCCCCGCGCTGGGCTGAAGTCCTCAACAAACGGACCCCATGAGTCCGTAGAAGCCATCCACGGATCCTTTCACCACGGATCCTTTCACACCAGTGCACTGGGCTGAGATGAAAGTGGGGATTGATGAGCTCAGGCAGGATTATAAAAATATTACAAACAAAATAGCAGGGGCAACATACCCTTCAGTGGTTGCACTTAGCAGAATAAAGATTCTTATTAAAAAGGAAGAGTAAATAAAATAAAATAAAATAAAAAGGAAGAGTAATGAGTGTTGCTCTGTCAGAGGTTGAAGCCCACAGCTACAAAATTTCAGTAGCGTGGACTGGCCCAGGACTACATGGACAGCTCTGATTAATAGATTAGGAAGCCCAGAAACAAATCCAAGTATTCTTAATAAGTTACTGGATTATTAAGGTGATATTTCAAATCAGTGGCAAGAGGATTGATTATTCAATAAGTTGTACTGCGAGATCTACCTAAACCTCTTAGGGGGGAAAATGAAGTCAGAGACTCTATTTTACATCTTATACTTCATATATTCCAGGTGGGTCAGTGCTCGAAGTCTGAATATTTAATATTCACATAATCTTGGCAGTGCAGAAAAACTTCCTAAGGGTTCAACAGATGCAGAACCCATGAAACAGAAAATTAACAGATCTGACCACATAAAGGTCTTCTTTACATCCAAAATACCATAGCAGGTGGGCTCTCAGGAAGCAGCCTCTGAGAGGGAGATGAACAGGCAGAGCGTGTGCTTTCGAGAGTAGTTAGGATCCACATCCGACAGAGAGGAGACAGGAGGAGCAGGGATGGGCAGAGGAACAAGGAGGACCCCCGTGGGGTCTCAACCCCAGCCCCAGCCGAGCCCACAGAGCCATCTGGAGCAGGTGGCCTTTCAGAGCAGCCGTGGATTGGGGCAGGCAGGGAGTGCTTTTTTTTTTTTTTGACAGGGTCTTACGCTGTCCCCTGGGCTGGAGAGCACGACCGTGACTCACTGCAGCCTCAACTTCCTGGGCTCAGGCCAACCTCCTGCCTCAGCCTTCCAAGTAGTTGGAAGTACAGATGGGTGCCACCATGCTGGGCTATTTTTAAATTTTTGTTTGTGTAGAGGTGGAGCCTCGCTGTTTACCCAGGCAAGAGAGCAGGTTTTATATCCCACCATCCACTAGTGATGGGATAAGCCAGGCAGGGTGCAGTACTTTGTAGAAGTGAAACTCCTCTTTCCAGCTAGCCAAGACCTTCTGGCCCAGGAGCGTCGGCCGAGGACTCTGTCCAGCGGCCCTTCAGCCAGGAGGGGTCTGAGCTGTCACTGAGTACGTGCTGCCAACACGGTAATCCACACTAGAAGACAGTGGGAAAGTCGGGACAACTTTTTCGAAAAGCATCAGATTGACAAATAAACCTTTAATACAGGAAGCTATTACAACATCTAACAAATGGCTAAGAGAAACTATGAACATTCCAGTAGTAAGATGGGCAACAGATGTGAACAGGTGATTCATTTGAGAAACCACACAAACGTACACTAAAGACATGGGGGCAACGCTCGGTCCCACACCCTGGGAGAGGAGGTGGCTGTTTGTCGTTTGTCAAGTTAGCAAAGATTGCTTCCAATGGCAGATGGTGATGATGAGGAATTCAAAAGGTTTTCATGCTCTACTCGTGGGTTGTAGGATTGCACAGCTTTTCCAGAAGACGGTTTGCTCAAATGCACAGAATGCCTTTAAGTATCTGTATAGATGTGGACTCAGCTCATTGATGGAGAAACATCTTGCCCCCACAGCATTGATGGCATATGTGTGTGTCTGTTACTGGACCCGGCTCCACACTATAGGTCAGTTTGTCTACCTTGTGCCAATATCACACTCATCTAATTATTATAACTTTGTAATAAGTCTTGATATTTTACATCATTGTTCTTATTTTTCAAGACTGACTTACGGAACCTGAGTTTTTGAATCAGCCTGTCAATTTCTGCAAAAATAATCTGCTGGGATTTTGACTGGGGCTGCCCTGAATTTAAAGATTAATTTCGAGAGAACTATCCTCTGCAAAGCAAAACTTTCGATTTATTGAGACTTTAACAACTATCCCTCAATAATATTTTGTAGATTTCTGGGAGCAAGTTCTGTACATCTTTTGTTAAATCTATCTCTATTTATAACTTCTTTCATTTCTCTCAATGAGGCTTTGTAGATTTTTGTGTAGAGGTTTTTGTACATACTTTGTTAGATTTATTCTCAGACATCTGATTTTTTTTTCTTCAACTTTTATTTTAAGTTCCAGGGTACATGTGCAGGATGTGTAGGTTTATTACACAGGTAAATGTGTGCCATGGCGGTTTGCCACACAGATCAACCCATCACCTAGGTATTAAGCCAGCATGCATTAGCTATTTATTCTGATGCTCCCCCTTCCCCACCTCCCCAACAGGCCCCAGTGTGTGTTGCTCCCCTGATGTGTCTGTGTTCTCATCGTTCAGCTCCCACTTATAAGTGAGAACATTTGGTATTTGGTTTTCTGTTCCCACATTAGTTTGCTGTGGATAATAGCTTCCAGCTCCATCCATGTCCCTGCAAAGAACATGATGTCATTCCTTTTTATGGCTGCATAGTATTCCATGGTGTATATGTACCACATTTTCTTTATCCAGTCTATCATTGATAAGCATTTGGGTTGGGTCCAAAGATCGTGACTAGTGCTACAATGAACATACACGTGCAGGTATCTTTATAATAGAATGATCTTATATTCCTTCGGGTATACACCCAGTAATGGGATCATGGGGTCAAATGGTATTTCTGCTTCTAGATCCTTGAGAGATCACCATACTGCCTTCCACAATGATTGAACTAATTTACACTTCCACCAACAGTGTAAAAGTGTTTCTTTTCCCCTGCAACCTCGCCAGCATCTGTTGTGAAATTTGATGTTTTCAATGCTATCATACTGTTGTGTGTAAATTTCTTTTTCTGTTTGTGTGTAACTCACATAGAAATACAATTAATTTTTGCGTACTGACTTTATATCTAGCAAATTTACCAAATTCACTAATTAATTGTAATAGTCTTTACATTATTTTAGATTTATAATTATGCTTTTCATTTTCATGAGCCCAAATTGTGAGATATTTTTCTTTATGATTTTTGGCTTTGATATTAGACTGAGAAAACTCTTTCCTACTCCAAGGTTATAAAAAATGTTTCTCTTATTTCTAATGATGCTTTTTAATGGCTTTGTGGTTTAATATATAAAACCTGCTGTCTTTCTCATTTTTGTTTGCACTGTTAATGTGTTTTACTTTTTCTGCCTAAATTCTAGAATTATTTTGACAAAGTGAAAAAAAAATTCCCCTTGGAATTTTTATTAGTGTTTCAGCAGATCTTATTTAAGAATTATTGTCAATTTTATAACATTCACTTTTACCATTCATGTATGTTTGCATAAGATGTTTGCATTTATTCAGGCCTTCAGTTCACTTATCTTAACATATTGTGGTTTTAAGATAAGTGGAATGGTTAGATAAAGCAAGAATAGCAAAATGTTGATACGTATTGATGCTGGGCGATGGGCTCAAGGGAGCCACTTTCCATCTTCTTTACTCGTGTATACATTTGAAAATCTCCAATACAAAAATGGGGGAAAAAATCTATCTACCTACTGACCTAGTCATTTGCTTCATACAGATTCTCAATCTTTCTTATAAAGGCCATTCTTTTAATTTATTCCAACCGTGAATAAGCTTGTTCTCAGTATACACTTGAAATTGTTGCCCTGTTTTTATAAACCATAAAGCAGTGAAGCAAAGGTTGACTCCAAACCTCTGTTCATTGATTCGTGTAAATGGAACACAAAAATTCCGGAGTGCTTTTCAATAATTCATCGTTTGATGAACATGGAAATTCATTTCAACATGTCTTGGGGAGATGGCTGCACTCAAATGGACCACCCTCTCCTGGGAACTTAGAGGTGCAGCTCTGTTGTCCCAGGACTGAGGCAGGAGGCGGGAAGACACAACGGCCTTCCCTGGTCATCATCTCCCCTTCTCCCAGATGTCATGTGATTTAGCATTTTAGAAACACCATTTGCCAGGGGAGCATCTAGAGAACGACATACAGGTAACACCGATGATCTGCCTGCCCTGAAAATAGAGAGAGGTACTTCAGACTTTAGGCCAATCCCAGGTTCTCTGCTCCCTGGTCAATTAAGCATGAGGTAGTAAAAATACCACTGAATGAAAACCATACTAGGTGCTCTGAGGTTGGGAGAATTTCCAGAATTGGAGTTTGTTTGGCTCACGGGGCCCTGACCCTGCTCTCTCAGGGTGGACCTTCTCCTCGGGGCCCATGGCAAGGATCCCTTTCCCCATCACGGTGGCTCCTGGGGACATGCTGACTTTCCCGAATTCCAGTCTGTGGGACAACTCACAGCTGTCTCTTGACTCTCCCACAGCCCCTGGCTTTGGCGGGGGTGGGACAGGGCTGACAGGATGATTTGCACGAGGTTAGGGGACACACACACTAATCCGTGTGTGTGCGCGCCCAGGGATCCCCCTCCATGCCGACTCTTTCCAGTCCTGGCCTCCTAGATCCCACCCACGCCAGCTGACTCACGGTGCCTGGTAGACTCTCCCGGTGCCACGACCCTGCAGCCCTGGCCAGCCAGCCTGTGGTTCTCCTCCTGATTCTGTTTATGATCACACCCCAGGACCATGAAGGGGGAGCCCCCGGATATGCCCAACTCCATACCTGTGCACAAGGGGCTTGCCTTCCAATCTCCTGCAACTGCAGGTTTGTAACACAAACTCATGCCATGTTCGCGAACTCCTGGAGTCAGCCCCTTTCAATTACCTTGGCAAGGCCCCTGTGCTGGCCATCTATCTGTTTCTTGCTTCTGTCCTTTTTCTTCATCTGATACCCTTAGGAGCAATGAAAATCAAGTCAGTTCCTTTGTTTCACAGATGAGAAAGTCCAGGGTGCTGCTCCTTTCCCCAAACCACACAGAGGAAACTTCAGAACAAATGAAAATGAGCTCGGAGATATGATTATCACCTAACATCCCCGCTACATTCTGGGCAACCTGAATGCGTGCCCTAGTTTCTGAAGGTGCTCACGTTGGTCATCTCCGGTGACTCCCACTGCCCTCCTAGGCAGGGAGGTGGCGCAAGGAGTGCTGGCGATGAGGCAGGGGAGCTGCTGGGGCGTGGAGGACTCCGGCGGAGAGCTGCACCCCTCTTCACTTCATCCGGGGCTGTGTTCCCACCCCGCTGCCCCTCCGGCCTCCTGAAGCTGCTGGTCCTCACTCGGTGGCACAGTGGGAGGCCGGCTCCGCCTCAGCTGACTGATCTCTGGCCCAAGGAGCTGGCCTGGCTCCTGTGGCCACTGCCCACCTTCTTGCATTAGGGCTAGAACACTGCTACTTGAAGAGGGAAACCCCAGCAATGCATGTTAGGGAAGGGACAGCCTCTGACTGGAACTGCCCACACTTCTGGCCATGAGTAGTTCTGAGGAAGTGGCCACAGAGGTGCTTGGGCCAGAGAAAGGGAGAAGTGGCCCTGCACGGCAGATGGGCAGGAGGGCGAGTGGGAGGTGGCACGGAGCGAGCCTTAAGAAAGCGGGGGGAAGGGCCACAGCAGGGGGCTGGGGTCACAGCAGGAAAGTGGCCTGGTCAGCCAGGGAGAGGCCTCCAGTGACAAGGCCGGCCAAGGACATGTTTAAAAGCAGGATCTCTAATAGCCATGTGGAAGGGCCGGGCCACCAAGCGTGCGGGACCGGGACATTCCCCCAGCATGGGAAGACGGCAGGACATGTGGCTGCTGTACCTTCTTGGCAGGTGATGTTTTAGAGAAGTCAGGGAAGATAAGGATGGGGCTGAGAGGGGAGAGCCTCCCTGGGGGTGAGGTGCACGGCCTAGCGTGTTAGAGGATTTGGGCCCCGGAGTGGAGCCAATGGTGTGGATGTGTTCACTGGTGATTCCATCCTCTTCTCTGTGGAACTGTGGATGTTTGCTCCATGCTTCTAAACCGCTTATTAAGGTGTAAAAGAATATTGGGAGAGTAAAGTACATTTGCCCTGTGTGTATAGCTTGACAAAGGTTGACGTGTTTTTACATTTTACAAATTTATACGTTTTTACCCTGGGGTAACAAGATTTAGAACATTTACCATGCCTTCACGGTTCTCTTCTTTTGCATTTTTTTTTTCTAACAGACATCTAAAGTTTTCTTACTGAAGTACAACATTTTTGTGTGTTATATTTTTATGTGGCAACTTTTATGTATTTATGCTTCTAGTAGAAACTTAGACTCAGAATTTTAAGTTATAAACCTTTCTCTGGATGTTAATTGTGTGTTAGTGATAGTGACTCCTTGCCTGTTATAATTATACAAATGTTTCCTCCTAGTCTGGCATTTTATTTTAACTGTGTTAATTCTTCACAAATTTAAAAGCTCTAAGAGATCAACTGTGTCAATATTTTCTTTTATACATTTTGTATTTCATATCTTGATTATGAAGCCCTTTCCCACCCAAGTATTAAAGAAACTGATTTTCCCGTATTTTCTTCTGCTGTTCCTATAACTGAAAATATTTTGACATTTTATTCATCAGGAATTTGTTTTTGAGTATGATATGAACAGGAATTTAGCAGTCATTAATACTGTTGATTTTCCCAATGCTATTTATTTGTGAGTTTCCACACCGATTGGAAGGTACGTCTGTCATCTATTCAGTGGTCATTCTGGGGTACCCTTTCAATTGCCTCCCTGTCCCATCTGTCCACTTGTGGTATCTAGCTGCAGTATCTCATTATTTTGATTAATACTGCTCTATAGTTTGATTTATTACTCATAGAACATCTCCCATGATATTTTTAAATTTTCTTGGCATTTTTATATATTAATGCTTTCACTAGAATATTTATTCATTTAATTTTATTTCAGTAGCTTTTGGGGTACAAGTGGTTTCTGGTGACATGGATGAATTCCACAGTGGGGAATTCTGAGATTTTAGCGGCCCTGTCACCTGAGTGGTGTACGTTGTACCTAATGTGCACTTTTTATTCCCAGCCCCCTTCCCACACACCTCCTTTCTGAGTCTCTGGAGTCCGTTCCATCCCTCTCTATGCCTTTGTGTACTCACAGCTTAGCTCCCACTTATAAGTGAGGACATACGGTTTTTGATTTTAAAAGACACCACATCTTTATTAGTGGAGTTTCACATCTGGAAACAAGATGTGAGTTTGTTTAGGCAAAGCCTCAGTGTGTCCTCCAGGAGAGCTTAATGCTATTCTTCCCACAGGCCACGTGTGCTTCCTGCAGAGCGTGTGGCCGGGCAGCCCCCAGCTCTCCTCTGGGTCTGACACCGCCTCTGTTTTGCACACTGTTGGCGGGTAGCTGAGCACTGCATGTCTGGAGCCTTGCCCTGGTGCTGTGGCCACCTGGTGCCTTCCTGGGAGCCAGCAGAGCGGTCCCCTTGCCCCTGGGGGACACTGGCCTGCACTGGGCAGTGGGTGGGCTGTGGAGCAGGTGTGGATTTCAGCCCACTCGGCCCTGTGGAAGTCTCTGCTGCCTGGCCTCACTGGGCCTGCCCCATCGCTTGAAGACCGGCTTGCGTGAGTTGGCTCGGGCTGCTATGAGGAAGCACACAGGCTGGGTGGCTTGAACGACGCACGTCCTTCCTCTCCCAGTCCTGGAGGCTGGAAGCCCAAGGCCTCGGTGTTGGCAGGCTGGGTTCCTCCTGAGGCCTCGCTCCTTGGCTCACAGATGCTGTCTACTCCCTGCCCTCACGTGGTCATCCCTCTGTGCATATCTGTGTCCAAATCTCTTCTTAGAAGGACACGGTGGCTTTGGGTGAGGGTCCACCCGGTGACCTCATTTAACCTTAACAACTTCTTTACAGACCTTGTCTCCAAATATAGCCCCGTTCTGCGGTACCAGGGTTAGGACGACAACAGATGAATTTTAGGGGCACACAATTCGGCCCATAACAAGTGCTAAAGGCTTCTCAGTGACTCCCTTGAATTGTCTGCGTGTGAGTAATATCATCTGTAAGTAATGGTAATCTTATTTCCCCCTTTCTAGTATTCTATGAAGAAAAATTGCTTCTCTTCCTTTTTTTTTTTTTTTTTTGAGACAGAGTCTCGATCTATCTCCCAGGCTAGAGTGCAGTGGCATGATCTTGGCTCACTGCAACCTCTGCCTCCCGGGCTCAAGCAATTCTCCTGCTTCAGCCTCCTGAGTAGCTGGGACTACAGGCACGTGCCACCATGTCCAGCTAATTTGTGTATTTTTAGTAGAGACAGAGTTTGGCCATGTTGGCCAGGCTGGTCTCCAACTCCTGACCCCAGGTGACCCACCTGCCTCAGCCTCCCAACATGCTGGGATTATAGGCATGAGCCACCATGCCTGGCCAGAAAAATAATTTCTAAATCATCTTATAAATAAGGCAAAAGGGTGGCTACCGTCCTTTCCCTGGCATCGTGGAGCAGGGTCTAACAGGCCTGCCAGAAGAGTGTGTAATTCTTTGTGGGGATGTGTCTATATTTGATACAGCTGTTTACTGAGCAGTGCCAGGACTTTGTGAAGTTAACCATTAACTTACAGGTTTCATTAACGTGTAGGTTTCGCTCGGCAGGGATGCAGATGACTCCTGACTCTTAGCAAAGTGAGCACCAGACCTGCACTGTTATTGCCCGGTGCGACATCAACCAACATTAGTTCTAACCTTGCAATCTTAGTTCCACATTCTCTTCCCATTGCTTGTAAATATAAGTATCTCTTAAAGGGCTCTTTGAGAGCTTTGCCATCTGTTGGTTCTCTCGTTCTTGAGTTAAATAAACCTTCGACACGTGCCCTCTGTTTATTTGTAGGAGCGTCTTTCCTTCAATCATTCTCTGGCAGGTTCCACATGCATCCTGTGTTTAAGGCTAACTCAAGGAGCATTGATTTGTCTCTGAAATTATGGCTGCATTTGTTTCTGGAATAATTTTCTTTAAGTGTTGTAACAATCCTTTACCATTCAGATTCCACGTGTCCCCCAGCTGGGTGCTATGCAGTACGTGTGGCCCAGGAGAGCAGACACACTCTCACTGGTGAGCTTCTCTTGTTCATGTTTGGTCTTGGTGACCCCTCTCAGCTAGTGACCTTGCTGCCTCGGCCTGAGCTTGGTGAACGCTGCAACATGACAGACTTAATGGCGTTTATTCCACTGTGTGAGAAGGTTTTCTTCTACTTATTTATTTACATATATATATTTTTTACCATGGTAAATCTTTTTGACCTGTGTTGGCTGGTGGCAGGTGTGTGGGAGATGGTGTTGGATCCCTTGCAGGAGACACAGAGCAGGAAGCTGGAGGAGGAGGGCAGAGCTCTGGGGACTCTGTCACATGGAGAGGGATGACAGCGGGTCCAGAGGGTAGGGATGGGCGGGCGTGGAAAGGACAGCAGCAGAAGGCAGAGTAGCCATCACTGGCCAACCGTTTCTTCCACGCCTCTCAATCTCCAGGCAGGGTCAGACCTCAGGACAGAAGAAGTCAGATCTGACAGGGCACGTGAGCATTGGGAAGGCCGTGGAGCCCCAGGATGACTGTGGCTCCCCTAAGAGCCTGCTTCCCCCGAGGTGGCCTCTCTGTACTCCCCAATTCCAGGGGTTATCTGTGACTCCCCTCCTCTCCTGCCTCCTTTCTACCTCTCTCCCCTCTCAGCTCTCTCCTACTGTGTTGGCCACGCCTTAAAGTCAGTGGTAGATGCAGTGGAGGTGAAGGTGGTCCATGACTCCAGTACGGCATGAAACGTGGCTTTCCTCTTTGGTTTCTGAGAACTGTGCACTATGGGGTGAGTAGTTACACAGAGTCTCTTGCTGTTTTCCTTTGCTATTGTGGGCTCAGAAATGAGAATGAACAGGGTCCCAAAGGGCACCTCTCTGTTGTCCCCTCCCTTTCTCCAGATCCCCCACAGGGCCTGCTCTGTGCCCAGAGGACTCCGGGTCTCCACCAGGAGAATTGGAGACCCTTTGGGGAGGATTGCGATGGTTTGAAGAGCCTGCTGGGAAGGAGCCTGCCAGCTTCAGGGCTCAGGCGTCTTGTCCAAGATCTCAGAGGGTGTCACCAGCAGAGGGAACAAAACCAGGAGGTGGCACTTCTCCTGGTCACCCTCATCACAGGCTGCCTAACACAGGTGCCAGGGTCAGGCTGAGGGCCTAGAGTAGGTCCATCTCCCTCTGATTCCCTTCTCCTTCCCCACTTCCACATTTAAGCCCCCCTGAAATTGCATGAGGCCCACATGGATAATTAGGGATAATCCCTCCATTTTAAGGCCAGCTCCTGAGCAACCTGCGTTTCCCTTTGCTATGCAACCCAGCCTACTCCCAGGTTCAGGAATTGGGACGTGGACATCTCTGGGGAGAGGCATTATTCTTCCCGCCACACAAGCACACACACCGGCAAAGGCAACATCATTCACTGTGATGGGTGCTATGGAAACGATAAGCATGGTGTCCTGACAAAGCCACAGACAGGACATCGGGAGGGGCTGTGTGACACTGACGTGAAGACCCAGCGACTAGCTTCTTTCCGGGCTGGGTGCTCCAGCACGGAGACGTTTGGGAGAGGGAGATCCAGAGCCCCGGTTAGGAGTGTGGCTGTTATTCTAAGCACAGGTGGGGACCCCACACGGTTCAAGTAGGAGAGTCACCGGGTCTGGTGTTCATTTCTCTCTGGCTGTGGGCAGGGAACAGATTGCTGGGGACAAAGGCTCAGTACGTGGTGTGCAAAAGCTCATAACAAGTGGTAAGCTAGACCTGGTCAAAGGCCGGGAACAGCCTCCTGGAGAGAACGTGCATGAGTAGGAGTTAATGAACTGGAGAAGAGAGGATAGGAGTTCTCGGCAGCAGGCTGGAAAATGAAAAGGGAGCAAGGCCTGTAGAATGCATGTAGGAGGTGTGAAGAAGGCATAAAAAAGGCACATAGAAGGTCTGAGGGAGACATGAAGAAGGTGTGAAGAAGGGATGCAGAAGGTGTGAAGGAGGATGAAGAAGGCATGAAAAAGGCATGTAGAGGGCATGAAGGTGTGAGGAAGACGTGTAGAAGGTCTGAAGGAGGCATGAAGAAGACATGAAAAAGGCATGTATTAATAGAGGGTGTAAAGAAGGTGTGAAGGAGGGATGCAGAAGGTGTGAAGGAGGCATGTAGAAAGCATAAAGAAGATGTGAGGGAGACATGAAGAAGGCATGTAGAAGGCATGTAGAAGTCTGAAGGAGGCATGAAGAAGGCATAAAAAAGCATGTATTAATAGAAGGCTGAAGAAGGTGTGAATGGGGCATGAAGAAGGCTTGTAGAAGGTGTGATGAAGGCAGGAAGGCATGTAGAAGGTGTGACGGAGGCATGAAGAAGGCATGTAGAAAACATGAAGAAGGTGTGGTGGAAGCATGAAGAAGGTATGTAGAAGGTGTGAAGGAGGCATGTAGAAGGTGTAATGAAGGCATGAATAAGGTATGTAGAAGGTGTAATGAAGGCATGAAGAAGGCATATAGAAGGTGTGATGAGGCATGAAGAAGGCATGTAGAAAGCATAATGAAGGTGTGAAGGAGGTATGAAGAAGGCATGTAGAATGTGTGAAGGAGGCATTAAGGAGGCATGAGGAAGGCATGTAGAAAGCATAAATAAGCTGTGGTGGAGGCATGATGAAGGTATGTAGAAGGCATGTAGAAGTCTGAAGGAGATGTGAAGAAGGCATACAAAAGCATGTATTAATAGAAGGCAGAAGGTGTGAAGGAGGCATGTAGAAGGTGTAATGAAGGCATGAATAAGGTATGTAGAAGGTGTAATGAAGGCATGAAGAAGGCATATAGAAGGTGTGATGAGGCATGAAGAAGGCATGTAGAAAGCATAATGAAGGTGTGAAGGAGGTATGAAGAAGGCATGTAGAATGTGTGAAGGAGGCATTAAGGAGGCATGAGGAAGGCATGTAGAAAGCATAAATAAGCTGTGGTGGAGGCATGATGAAGGTATGTAGAAGGCATGTAGAAGTCTGAAGGAGATGTGAAGAAGGCATACAAAAGCATGTATTAATAGAAGGCAGAAGGTGTGAAGTAGGCATGAAGAAGGCATGAAGAAATCATGTAGAAGGTGGTGGGAAGTCATGAAGAAGACATGTAGAAGGTGTGATGGAGGCATGAAGAAGGTATGTAGAAAGCATAAAGAATGTGTGAAGGAAGCATGAAGAAGGCATGTAGAAAGCATAAAGAAGGTGTGAAGGAGGCATGAAGAAGCCATGTAGAAAGCATAAAGAAGGTGTGAAGGAGGCATGAAGAAGCCATGTAGAAGGCATGCGGAAGATGTGAAGAAGGCACCAGAAGGAAGGGCACACAGCAGGAATGGAGAGTGGGGGAGCACAGTGCCAAGGGAGGCTGGAGACCCCACAGGGCTGGCAGGACAGGTGCAGTGCAAGCTCATCACTTATCTGAATAGCAAGTGAATAGCAAGTGGAAGGGTTTCCAGGGGTCAAAGCCAACAGGATGGGACTGGCTTCTTGAGCAGGTCATGTGGTTGTGGCACGGGAAACTGCTGGTAGCAGTGTTAGGAGCAATAGCACTGCCAAGGTGAGGGAAGATGGGAGCTTGTGTTGAGGAGTGGGCAGTGGAGATGAAGAGAGATAGGCAAATGGGAGAAGAACAAATCAGGAGCTAAAGTGAGAGGATTCGGTGTTGGATTAGCTGTGGGAGGGTGTGTGGGGAGGGTGTGTGTTGAGGTTGACTCATGCCCCACCTGGCTCAGAGCACTGGACACCTGGACTGGGGCCCTAAAGGACTACATCGAACGTGGGGGTGGAGGTGAAGTGGGGTGGCAGGGAATTCAGCTGGGGACATCAAGTTTGAGGTGCTTTTGTAACATTGAGTGGGGTTTGGGTAGTAGGGTCTGAAACTCACAGGAGACTGGACTAAATGTAGAACCTGGAGTACCATGCGTGTGGTGTTGATGGAAGCCACAGGGCTGAATGAGCTGCCCTGGGGAGGGAAGGCAGAGTGGGAGATGGAGATGGCCCAGGCTGGCCCTGGAGGAGCAGCTCCACTGGTGGCCAAAGGCAGGAGAGCCAGCTTTGCCAGGGAGCCGAGGAGAGGCCTGGGGCAGGGCTTGGTATGAGCGTGGCTCTGGAGGACGCGGGAGGACAGCACTTCCAGAAGGAAGGCGTGGGCAGCAGGTTTGGAGGTGAGGACTGGAAACACCTTTGACTCAGTAGCTTGGAGGCTCGAGGATGTCGGGGTCTCTCCATGGAATTGTGAGGTGGACATTAGATTGGCATGAGGAGGAAGAGACTGGAGAGAGAGACCAGGAGCTCCTCTTTCCAGAGGTTTGGCCGTGAGGGAAAGTAGAGGGCCCAGATGTGCCTGGTGAGGAATGTGGGGGTGAAAAGAGGGTTTCATGTAAAAGCCAGGAGGAAAAGCCCATTGCAGAAAGTTGTAGAATCCTCAAAGTGAGAGGAGTGATTCGGCACAGAGACGTGAAGCTCGTGGCTTGCTGAGGCTGCCCGTTCCACTCCCAGACGGTTCAGGTCTTAGGCTTCCTTTACCTCAAGTAAGACAACAGCCACCCCCGCCCCTTCTCACCAGTGGTCCTGGTTTTCCACCACGAGAACAAGAGCAGGCCCCACGGGATAAGAGAAATCCCTTTTTCCCAGGATGCCAATACAAGATGCCCAACCATTCTTTAAAGGATGCCTTGTTTGTCTTTTTTTTTTTTAGTTTTTTTTTTTTTTTTTTTTTAACTGATGGAGCTTTAACTCATCAATGTTCCTTGAATAACTGGAGGGACATTGGAGGAACATTCCAGCAACAGGCATGATTCTCCTTGTGGGGTTGACGAGCACATATTTGGTTTGTTGGTTCCAATTTTCCTGGTTCTGAATAAATTGTTGACTTTGGCACACCTAATAATTGATAGTCGGCACCCATTCCAAAGTTTCATAGCAAATAATTACGTTTCTAAAGCACGTCCCTGATAAACTCCACATAGTGCTTGTGCCTGGACAAAACCCAAACCCTGAAAGGCTGGATGGACCAGCCAGACCCGTTTGGCCCAACAAGAGGACCCAAGGGGATTATTTGGGCTCGAGCGCAGCGCCGTAGATCTGCACCCCATGTTCTCTCACCAGCAAATTGTGGGGTGTCAGTGAGGGTGGAGGTCATCCAAGCTGATGCCCATTTACAGACGAGAAGTGTGGCTCGAGGTTAACTGCCCCCACCTGAGCTGGAAATGGAGCCTGGTCCTTCCAGGGTCCCGAGAACCGCATTCCTGTGAGTCTCACCTGTGTGTGGTTCCCTGCCCTGCGGGTCTCACCTGTGGTTCTCTAGCTTCTGAACCTGGAGTTAAACCACCGGAGGGCAGGTCTCGGCCACAGGGTTCCTGCTGACCTCTCAGTGCCTTGTCCTGTACAAGGCATGCTCCAAGAGCTCACTGAATATCGCTGGATGCGTGGAGAAACAAAGTTGGGGTGGGACGATTCCTGTGCATGCTTATTTTCCCTACAGCAGATGGAATATATTTCTAGAACCATTTGCTTAGAACAATCAATGTTTCCAGTGACCCATAGCCAATGTGCCAGAATTCCTTGGCTATTCCCTGATCTAATAAATTGGGACAAAATCAAGGGAACACCCCATAAGACAATCCTACCTACCCTTGCAGCTTTCCAGCACCATATCAAGGTCGCAGATTCATTTAAAGAATCCCAAAGGGCACGTGACCTCAATTTTTATAATTTCCTTACTGAAATTCAAGAGAAACTTCCTAGCTGTTCCCCATTATCCCTTTGTTGCTCAGAAAAGTTAAAGTTTAAATGGCAATTCTCTTTAGAATTTAATATCTGTTCCCAAACATTCTCGGTTTAATTGCTAACTGATTCTTTAGAAAATTGAATCGCTATATTACATTGTTTTTATGCACCAATGGCCTGGGAAATGTTGGCAGCGGTCCTGACAAAGATAACGACGTCTGTGTATCAAGCTGTGATTGCTTTATTAGAAAAGTTCCTAGCAAAGGTTTTTCTTGTTTTTAATTTTTGCTGCTTTTAATTTTTATACCCAAGCGTTGATTTGGATCAGTACATGTTAAAACCAGGATTTTAGTATTTAAGATTCTCTCCACCTTCCTTTAGAGCTGTTGCCACTTATCTTCTAAAATGCTTAAGGAGCATGGCCAAAGACTGGGGTGGATTTGTGGTTGAAAGAGCATTGAAGTGGCTCAGAGACCCAGCCCCCAGCCCCATGTGTCCCATAGGGAGTCTCAGCCTGGGAGAGGCTGCCTCCCACCCTGGGACACTTCAGGTCCCATCTGTAGAGTGAAGGGATGACACGTGAGGACTGTCAGCACTTTCAGTCCAGGATTCTACCTTGGTGAACCATTTGTTACTTCCAGGAGAAAACACCTGCGGATGCCACTCCAAAGGGCTAAGAGGAAGCAGCGCACAATAGACCGGGGCTGGCCACTTAGATAGTCAGTGAATGCGAGGAACTGGCTTGTTCTTCTGCCTCAAGACAAACGTGATGTCACTTTCCAAGTTAAAACACCTCTCCTGGCTGCCCGACGTCAGCAGGTGCGACGCTCTGCAGGGTGGTGCACTGAGCAAATGGCACCTGAGTCCCCACCTTCTCTTGCAATGCCACTGGGGCTCCTGCCCTCAAGAGGCTGAGTTGCCCACCTCCCCTGCCCCACACCTCCTGGAAATGGGCTGAACCTGTCCCTTACTCGACCCACAGAATG
The DNA here is from genome assembly GCF_007565055.1 of Rhinopithecus roxellana. NCBI lineage: Eukaryota > Metazoa > Chordata > Mammalia > Primates > Cercopithecidae > Rhinopithecus > Rhinopithecus roxellana. The sequence goes on along the minus strand of NC_044562.1, from coordinate 59,141,730 downwards.
CAGAAAAGTAAGGCGTGCCAGTTCTGAGTGTAGGCACCCGGGGCCTTGCAGCCCCACCGTGAGGACAAGCTGGGGTGAGCCTTCTGGAGATGAGAGGTCACCTGGAGAGGGGGAACCACCCTAGACAGCTACCAAGCAGAGGACCCCGCCAGGCTCAGTGAGAGCCCAGCAGAGATGAGCGGACTCTGCTGTAGATCAGCGGAACTGTTGGGCTCCGGAGGATGTGCGAGAAGTGACTCACGGTTGTTGTCTGAATCCACCGGGCTCTGGAGGCGTGTGCCACCCAGCACTAGCTCACCGACACACTGGGTGTCACACACTCCACTACTAGCTCCAGCTTCTGGTTTCTTCTCCTGCCAAACATTTCCCACCTCCCACTCCCCAGAATCAAATCCTACCCTCTGGGCAAGCTCTGCTCCTAGGAGCCCCCGTTCTCTGTGCTGCGCCTCTCCCTTCTCAAGATGTCCCCTCTCTGACGTCCCCTCCCAGGTCTGCTTTCAAATCTGTTCTCATTCTCCAGGAGACTCCTTCGTGTCGCCTCCTCGTGGAAGGCCTCCCTTTCTGTCCAGCAGAACTGGCCAGCCCCTCGCACTGCTGTTGTCTCCTGCTCACAGAGAGAAGACTGTTCAACTCTCCACCAGTCCTGATTTCCGTATTTGCAGGCCATCGTCTCTAGGCTGCAGTCTGGAGGGGAGGAACCACTTTGTACTCACTGTTAGATCCCTCTGATGTTGTGGGGCATTCAGCAGGTGCTCAAGCCTGGGGACTGTGGGACTCCTGGATAGTGCTGGAGGCCCAAGGTTCCTCGGCAGTGATTCTTACAGGCTCTCCGGGGTCCCGAGGACCCTCTTTCGAGGTGGCTGAGTGGCTGATGCAGGGCAGGAAGGCTGACCCAGGAAGGACATTGGGGCTCTCGATGGCTTCTCTGAGGTTTCGTAGCTGCATCACTCACTTCTCTGGGCCTCAGCAGCTATCGGGGTCACCCAGCACCCACCCTACGGTTCTCCATCCATCTTTTCACTCCAGCCATTGCTGCAGCAACCACCTGTGCACAAGTGACCTGATAGCCCCTCCTGTCATCAGTACCTCACAGCTCCCTTATGGGGGTTCTTCCCTGCTGTGGATGCCCCCGCAGCCATGCAGCCATCTTCACACACCCCGCCCAAGTGGGCTGGCGCCACCCTTACCCAGTGGGGTCCTGGAGCCAAAGGATAAATGAGCTTTTTGCCCCATTGCGGCCTGCAGCGCTGACCCTTGGACTTGTTTTCCCTCCTCCCTTGTTTTAATTTTCTCAGTGCCCTGGGGTTGCTTCCCCAAATAAACAACTTACTCCAAAGCTTTATCTCCAGGACCCGGGGTTACCAAACACTGTGTCCAAGATGGCTGCTGAGGTCTCAGAGCTGGAGGAGGCCCAGGTGCAGAGCACACAGTACATGTGCTCTGGGGCCAGGTGCAAGGGATTCAGGTCCTGGCTTGGTCACCTCTGGGCAGGCCTGACTTCCTGAGCCTCGGTTTCCTCCTCTCTAAGGTGGGGACAGCTCCTGTCTGATGTGAGTCCCTGACTGCAAGCGTCCAGCTCTCTGTGCCACTGCAGCACTGCCTCTGGGTTCTGGGGATCCCGGGATGGGGGCTGTCCTGCTCCTTGTCATTGTCCTGCCCCCAGCACAGTGTCTGCACAGAATCAGCCTTCACACATCAACAAGGGTTGAGTGAGGCCAGGGATGCGGTTGCTCCTGCTGGCCTCTGAGCACAGTCCTGGCTGAGAGTGGGGCCTGAGTCACACAGTGACCACTGTGTCCTGGCCTAATGCTCTGAGGTCTCCACGTCTAGGCAGCAGTGTTTCGGCTCTCAGGATCCAACTACCAATGACCTTTCTGGGTTTCCATTCTCCTGGCAACAGGAGCCATCATCCTGTACTGGAATCTGCCACCTGCCGTGAACAGGGCAGAGGTAGGAGAGGTGCACATAGATGCTCTCCCTCCCTCCGCTGCCCCACAAACTCTAACCTTCTGGAAAATTGAAAAGAGAGAAACTTTTCTTTCCTTTTCTTTTTTTAACCTAACTTGCTCCGTGACTGACTTAATTAAAAGGAGGATGAGGGCTGCCTGTCACAGGGAGGCTCCTGGGATGAGCCGGGATGGGTGAGCCTCCGATGGGAGGAGGGAGAAGACGCTGGGGTCACCTGGTGTTCCTCAGAGTAGCCACCTGGAGGGAGGGTCTCCCGGGCTCTTAGTCACATCTGTGGCCCCCTCTGGAAACACTTAACTTCTTTTTACAAACTGGGAATGTCCACTGAACTGGTGTTGTCTGTTGGAATTGTAACATCCACTCCCAAGCGCTTCTCAAACCATTATCTTTTGTTTAAGGAAGATTCTCTTCATCCAATATGCTTTGTAAAAACAATGAGGTAAGGTATACATAACATTTTACCACCTTTACCATTTTCAAGTGGACTCTTCAGTGGCATTAAGCACATTCACATCCCTGTACAACCGCCACCCCATCCAGCTCCAGAACTTTCCCTTCTTCCCAAACTGAGACTGCATCATGAAATGCCCCCTCCCCATTCCCTCCTGGCAGCCTCCATTCTATTTTCTGTTTCTGGAGATCTGGCTCCTCGAGGGACCTCCTACGAGTGGAATCACCCAATATTTGTCCTCTCGGGTCTGGCCTCTCGCACTTGGCATCATGTCCTCAAGGTTTATCCACAGCGTGGCAGGCGTCGGAATCTGCTTCCTCCTAGAGGCAGAGGGCTAGTCCATGGTGTGGATGGATCGCATTTAGCTCATCCATTCACCTGGTTGCGTCCACCTTTTAGCACTTGAGAATGATGTGCTGTGAATAGGTGAACAGGGGTGTGCAAATGTCTGAGTCTCAGCTTTGAGAACGATGTGCTGTGAACAGGGATGTGCAAATGTCTGTCTGAGTCTCAGCTTTGAGAACAATGTGCTGTGAACAGGGATGTGCAAATGTCTGAGTCTCAGCTTTGAGAATGATGTGCTGTGAACGTGGTGTGCAAACATCTGTCTGAGTCTCAGCTTTCAGGCATTGTGGGTCTATACCTAGAAGTGGAATTGCTGGATCATAGGGTAATCCCATGTTTAATTTTTGGAGGACCTGCCACACGGTTCCTCACAGCCGAGATGTGTGTGCGTGTGTGTTTAATTAGAGAAAGAAGCTGTGAATATGTGTCATCTGGGGAATCATATCAGCGTGTGCGCTAAGCATGTGCGTCCCTGAGTAGTTTTAATGTGAAAACAGTTACATGTATTTTCTTCCCTCAGCTTGTGAAGAGCAGCTGCTGATTTCTCAAGGTGAGGACATTTGCCATCCGATATTATAAGTGGAGTCTGAGGAAAGCCTGTGGACAGGAAGTGGATCTGAAGATGGGGATGCTGGGCACGTGGCCTCTTTTCGAGAAGCCCCAACCTTTTAAACATCAACATCATGTTTAAGTAATAATTCGCCGGGAACAAAAGTCAGAAGGTGTGAAAAGGATCCAATGGGAAGAAGCCTCTTTCTCCCAGCCCCATCCAATCACCCAGACACCTCCCTTCCCAGAGGCATCCGGCGGTACCAGCCTCTTTCGCCCCTTCCAGATCGATCTAAGCAGGTGCAATCGAGAATGGACATACTTTTCCTTCCTTCATTTTCTTTTTTTAAACCACATATACAATACCCTATAATATACCTGGCTCAAAACTTTCACAGTGAACTTGGAAGATTTGTTTATATTAGTTCATAAAGAGCTGCACCGTACTAAGAGTTGCATAGCACTCCATCATCTGTTAATCATTTTAGAGGAAAAATATTCTTTAAATATGGTGTTTCTGATCGTAGTGAGGACCGAGGCTCTAGTTGCCTGACGCTTGGAGAAAGCAACTGAATAGCTCAAAAGCAGCTGCTGGGAAGGCTTTTCTTGGGAAAATTGTCTTGAAATGTAGCTTTGAAAACCTTTTTATTGAAATATTTATTTTTATTGGAATATAATTTAATGCAGAAAAAAATGCATGCATCATAAAAGTGTATAGTTTGCTGAACTTTTATAGCCTGAACATCTGTGAAGGCAACATTCCCGTATGAAAAGGGGCGTGATCAGCACCCCAAAGCTAGATATTTTGGGGGGATTATCTGGCCTGATTGATGTCTGAAACATTGAAACTTCAGCCCCAAGCCAGGCTTGTTTGGTTCCTGAGGCATTTGGGGAGCCAAGGATCAACTGATCTGGGGTCTCCCGCAGATAGGACTGGGATGCTGGCCTCCAGGAGGAAACGGGCCCTGGTGTCTGGGCCCCACCCTCTCCCAAGAGTTGCTCTGGAATTTCCTAGCTGTGTGGTCTCAAGAACATTACTTACTGATGCTGGGCCTCTGTTTTCTCATCTATAACATGGGAGTAACCATGGGTGGCAGGGCGCCAAGCCCCCGCTAATATCTCCCTGAAGGAGACATCACACGGTCCTCCCTGTCAAAGTCAGGCTTCTAACGAAGCCCTCCTCAGGGTCATCTTGAACAAGCCCAAGGACAGAAGCGGATGCCCGAGGAAGCTCTTAGAAGGGTCTGTAACCCGGAGTTCTCTGCCTTCTGAATCCCTCCCCCAGTTCTGATGCCAGTGTTGGGCAGGGATTTCTCATCCCTGCAGGGCTGTGAGCAGAAGGCGGAGGGGCACCTGTGGTTATGAAGCATGGTCAGGGCTGATCTGGGCTGACCTTAGTTGTCCGGGGCAGGTCTTGTCTGCTGTATCGCTGTCCCCTGGCTGGCCCCCACTGTGGGCGTGGCCCCAGGTCTCAGGTCCCCCTGCCTAACCCAGACCTCTGGCCTGCTGGCATCACACCCTGGCTGTCTCCAGCTGGCGCCTCCCTGCTGCAAGCATGGTGTCCACCCGCTTCACTCTCACCCTGCCCCTCGGCTGCTGCCCTCGTGCCCTGCCCATCTAGGCTCCAGAAATCAGCTTTTCAGCTTTTTTTTTTTTTTTTTTTTTTTTTTTTCTGGGAGGACTCAGGGTGAGCTAGAATTCCCCAGAGATTAGTTAAAAAAAAAAAAAACATCAAAGTGCACTTTGTGCTCTGGTCAACATCTGGCTGTGCAGCTGCCGTCAGCCTGACGTTGCCAAACAACTGGGGGCTTGACTTGGAATGCGCTGCGGGGTAAGCGCTGCCAGGCCTGGGCTGTGCTCAGAGCAGAGGTGATCCAGAGTCAGCATGTGGGGGTGTTTCCCTGGGCAGGGAGACCCTCTGTGGCCCTCCTGCATAGCTCTTGGTACTGGGTACAGGGGCTGGGGTAAGGGGCCCCTAGGACTGAGATGCTCAGATAAATTGTAGTTGGGGGAGATGGTGCACATGTTGGGATCAGAGCTAGAGGAAGGATGACCCGGACACCAGGATGTGGTGGGCAGGACTCTCCCCACCCTTGTGAAAGCCTCTGGCCAACCTTCCCCAAGCTCCTCATGGTAGGAAACAGGAAGAGCCAGGGACCCTTTTGGAAACCCAATAGAAGAGCAAAAATCCTGAGTGGGTGAGGCCCCCTTGCTTCCACATTAGAGGGGCAGTGGTGGGACAGCAGGGCTCTGGGCGGGACAAGGACCCTGATGTGGCTGAAGCATCTGGATGCAGATGGCAAAGCTCTAAGTGCCCAGGAGAGTGAGGTGGACAGGGCCCCAGCCCAGTAATGACCTGGAGCCAATCACCCAAGCTCTTGGAGTCCATTGTCACACAACACAGGCTGACAATACCTTTAGGTGGGTGAGGGTGAGCTGTGCAAATGTCCATGGAAGGGCTGTGGCATCTGCCACACCATGCAATTGTTGAATGTCACAGTGTTAACTGGGGTCACTGAGCAACCAATACCGAGCCCCTGCATCCCAGAGGGCTGCTCCGAGAGGACGGTGTGCCCCATAGTGGGCAGGGCGGCCCCACGCTGCAAGGACGCTCAGCCACTGCTGCTCTCTCTGGCACCAGTGCCACATTGTAGGGAAGAAGCAAATCGCCTCCACTTTCTCTGGTTTTGTCTGGCCTGGGATGGTAAAGCAAAAATCTGACTTTCAACTCGCTAGAGGCGACTGGAAGCCTGCTCTGGGTTGGGGAGGTTCTCAGCTTATCTTAGCACAGGCGACTTGGCATCCACAGGACGTAGGGGTACTGGGCTGCCTGCCACCCCTGTGCCCCGATTCTATTGCTGCGTGACAAACCATGCCAGACCTCAGTGACTGGAAACAGAGGCAGCTCGGTTTTGCTCGTGAACCTGAAGTTTGGGCAGAGCGTGGAGAGGGCAGCTCACCTCTGTTGCACTCAGTGCGGGTGACGTGGAGGCTAGAGGCCAGGATGGCTGGAGACCCAGTCACTCACAGGTCTGGGGTTTGATCCCAGCTGCTAGCCAAGGCCTTCTCTGGAGCTTCACTGGGGAATCTGCATCACTCTCCGTGCAGCCTGGGCTTCCTCCCAACATGGCGGCCAGGTTCCCATGCTGAGCCTCCTGCAGGAGAGCTGCGAGTGGAAGCCACATGACCTTTTATGCCCCAGCCTTCCTAATTACACACAGTCATTTCCAGCCTGTTCTACACTGAGACAGTCACAATGGCTGCCCCAAGCTTAAAGGGAGGGGACACGGATTCCACCCCTTGGTGTGGGGAGTACAGAAAGTTACTGACAAAACAGGTGGCATCAAAAATACTGCTGTGGTTATTTTTGAAAATACCTTCTGCCCCGTTTCCCCAGGTCACTCACCCAGTGGCCATGAGCTGCCCTGGAGGCACATGAACTCGCAGGTGCTTCAGCTGGGAAAAGTAGCTCTGGTGGCCCAAGGTGCATGCTGTGGGGTATTCTCAGCAAAAGCACAGGGAAGCTGGGGAAGGGGCTGAGTCTCAGAGTCCTGTGCTCTGCAAGGCGTTCTCTGGAAGAGTTGGAACCCCTCACAGGGGGCTCTGGGCAGAGCACTGACGGCATCTGCTATGGGGTAATCACACTCGATACAAATGGATCAGAATGATCAATTAGCAATTGTCCTGCCCCTTGTCTCTCGTGATCACAGGCAGGGAAGGGTGAGCCCGGTGTCTCCGTGCTTCAGGGAAAGTTGGTGAAGGAAAATACAAACTCAAGAACGGCCAGAGCCGCATTTCTCAAAGGGAGCCAGCCCCGCCCAGTGTGTCCACTCCGAATCCAGATCTCTGACCTCCAAGTCCAAGGCACAGCCACCTGCCTTGCCTCATGCCACCCTCTGTCCCCCGCTTGGCTTTGGTCCTGCAGGGGTTGGAAATCCACCATTCTGTGTACACTCTGGTCCTCATGCACGTAAGGTGAGGATGTCTGATTATCCACTGAACACCTTGTTTAAATAAAGTTTTGCTAATAGCTATGTAGGTATACTGAAAGATCTTTATTGGGCCACTAAGACTGGTGTTTGGGTGTAGAGACTGGGGAAGCAACAGGAAAGATTCTTTTCTAAGGATGAGGAAGGGATTCCTGGAAGGTCACCTGAGAGAGCTCCAGATTGTCCTCCTTGGAGCTGCAGCAGGAAGCGGGTTTTATATATTTGTTGTGTCTGCGTCATGGGATAGATTTTTCTACTGTAAAATGAGATTTTTTACGCTATGCCAAACACAGACGTTTTTCTCCTCCCGTCAACACTTCACAGGCATAGGGACCCCTCCACTGTCACTGAGAGCTGTGAGCACTGAGACGGCACCAAAGGCAGGAAGAGAACTCACTGGAGGTCCCAGGGGAGCAGGGAAAGAGCTAGGTGCCACCCAGAGGCTACACATGCCCTGTGCTCTGCAAGGCGTTCTCTGAAAGAGTTGGGCCTCCTCCAGCTCCACTAGCATCATGGAGGCTGCCAAGCTGCCTCAGTTTCCCCAGTGCAGCTGTGACATGGGCCTGAAGGGATGTGGAGAGAGGCAGCCGATGCCTCCACGCTGGCTGTGTCACCTGTGCTGAGTGGTGATCAGGGGCCCCGCCCCCACCCAGTCACATTAACTTACGTGAAAACCTCCAGGTGACGCCTCCAGGGGCCACTAGGCTCTCTCAGGTCCCTGGACCGAGGCTGCGACCTACACAGACAGATTCTGCCTATTTTTCCTTGAGGGTCATGATGCTCTCCTCCTGGGCCATCTCAGAGTCTTCACTGGAGAAAGAAGTTTCCATCTATACATGGAGACATGCCTCACTTCACTCCAGACTTCCGTCTCCTTGGAGAAGTGGCAAAGGATCTCAGAGGTAGGAGAAAGGCCCTGAAATCCCAGCACAGGCACCCGGGCTATGAAGGGTAGGAGGAGCAGAGCTGGGAGCCTGGACTCTGAGGCCTTGTGAGATCCCCATGTCATCGCCCAGCCAGACACACAAGCAACCTACCAAGGGACGGGTGGATGTGGCCTCGGAATTCAGAGTTCCTGTTTGCAGAAACGAAATGTTTATTTCATGGTGCAGCTGTTGGTAGAAAATGAGGTAAATCTCTCATCGCTCAGATTTCCAGAAATTGAGATTTTCCCTAAGTACCCCTGGCCTTGAGCTATGCCGTCACTGCCTGGGGCTGTATGCTGCTGGGAGCCAGGGCCTTGTAAGACCCAGACCCTCCTCCCTCTCTCCCGTATTAGTCAAGGTTCTCCAGAGAAAGGGAGTTAGAGATGCATTGCTATAAGAAATGGAACGAGCTCGCATGATTACGGAGGCTGAGGAGGTCCAACACCCTGTCATCTGCAAGCTGGAAAGTCAGAAGAACCTGTGCTGCCGCCCTAGCCAGAGCCTGGAGGCCCAAGAACCAGACACGCCGACGACAGCACAGTTCCAGCCTGACAGCAAGAGAAGGTCAGTGTTCCAGCTCCAGCAGGCAGGCAGAGGGAACCCTCCAGAGGGTTCTCTCTCCACCTTTGTGTTCTACTCAGGTCTTCAATGGGTTGGATGAGGCCCACCCACATTGCAAGGGTATCTGCTTCACTGAACCCACCGTTGCACCTGCTTCTCTTGGGTGCTGTCCGATTGCAGAGACACTGTGCCTTTGAGAGCTCCTTCCCCGCCGGGTGCACTGGTGCTAGGATGTCTGCCCTGGTCCAGCCCTGCACCCCTGAGGAGCAGGCTTTTACTCTGGGTTCCATCAACAAGGTTATTGGCCCCCACACTAAGCCAAGACTTTCACCTTGGCATTCACTAGGCATAAGTAATAATTTGAGTTCTGTGTCTTTTATTCTTTATCTCGTGTCCAACTGGTTCTGAACCTGCGTGGGGAAGAGGTGCTGTTAGTATTAAGCCCTCTCAAAGACCCTCAGTTCCTGGAGTGAGGAACTTTGAGAAATAAGAGAAGGCGATGGGGTGAGGAGGGCAGGACACAGTGAGAGGGCTTCATTGGGCAGGATGTGTGGCTTTGGGCCTTTCGGCTTAGATTCCAAACAGCACGCTTGACCTTGAGGTCTGCAATGTTTCTCTTGGGTGAGGCTTGGACCCCTGTGGCCTGGGCATGAGACCTTAAGCTCAGGCCATGCCATGCCATGCCTGACCTTGACCTTGCTGACCAAGGCTTCAACTACAGGTGAGGGGTGTTCCAGAGAAGCAGGAAGTGTGCAGCAGGCACTGACCAAAGATGTGTTGGCCTCTGCAGAGGGACAAGGGGCCAGGCTGGGCCTTAAGGAAGACTTGACATGTGCCTGTCCTGGTGACCTTGCTCCAGCAGCCACCCCATCAGGGCCCCTGCAGGCAGATGGAGCCCAGCAGTGTGGAGTCCTTTTTTCAGAGGCAGGTGTGGCTAAGGCTAGCGTTTGGTTAAAGAGGATGAAGGCTCTGTGGTACAGGCCTTTTAAACCTTAGGAGGATGTATATCAGTCTGTTTTCACACTGCTAATGAAGACTTACCCGAGACTGGGTAGTTTATAAAGGAAAGAGGTTTAATGGACTCACAGTTCCACTGGGCTGGGGAGGCCTCACAATCATGGCAGAAAGTGAATGAGGAGCAGAGTCACATCTGACATGGCGGCAGGCAAGAGAGGTTGTGTAGGGAGCTCCCCTTTATAAAATCATCAGATCTCAAGAGACTTACTCACTACCATGAGAACAGTATGGGGGATACTGCCCCCACGATTCAGTTATCTCCACCTGGCTCCACCCTGGACACCTGGGGATTATTACAATTCAAGGTGAGATTTGGGTGGGGACCCAGCCAAACCTTGTCAGTGGAAAAAGGCCTATTTGCTGCTTTTACTGAAGTTGGGGGCAGAGGTTTCACCCCGAGGCAGCTGCTCTTTTGTGCCTTAGAGAACCAGGAAAGTGCAGGATGCCAGTGATCGTGTCAGGACAGGAGGCAGAGCAGACTGGCTGCCCTGCACAGCTTTCCGCACTCCAGCCTGGGAGGGCTGTGCACAGGGGGACTTCAACGCCTGTGCTTTGTCTCCAAGCTCTGGATAATGCCCAGAGGGCAACTCCCAAGTTTGTTCTGGACTTGTTAATCGCAGAAGCTCCAACCAGAGTCTGAATCTGTGGATTTTAGATCTAAAAAGTGGCTCCTCCACAGGAGGGTGGAAGGTTCTCAATGACACAGATAAGGAATCAAGGCCTCTCTATGAGGGGGTGGAGGGCTTCCCCTCTGCACTGACGGGTCCTGATCTGTTACAATACAACTAGGTCCTGGACGAACAATGAAAAATACTTTTCAAACGTTGCTGGAGTTGCAATAAAGTGAGTGAATGCCTAAAGAAAAGAGAAAAACAAACAGTGAGTTGAGACGAGAAAGGTAAGTAAGAAAACTGTGGTTGTCCTGTGGAAACGCTGCAGGAGCCCTGGGCGTAAGACATGAAGTTTCAGGCCTGCAGTTCTAGTGTCAAACCAGGACTCAGAGGGGACTACAGCGTGGGCAGTGCCCGAGGCCCCGGGAGAGCCCGATGGGAAGCCTCTTTGAGAGGTGGACGTGTGACTTAAGGCCTCTGGCTTCCTGCGGACTCACTTCAGCCAAAGCTGAACTCATAATCACAAACCAGAAAGCACGCAAAGAAATCACCTAAAATGAGTTGGAGTCTGTATAAAGGAAAAGAAAAAGCACAGAACCCAGTAGATATGTACCCTCCAGCATGTAAGAAATTAGCATCATCAGATATACAATGTAAAATACCTACCTGTGCAATGCCTAGGAAGTAAAAGAAAAGAAAGGAAAAGAAAAGAAAGCCACAGAGGCCATCGGAAGTACCCGTGCAGAGAGGAAAGGGTGCACTTGGAAGTGCCCACTTTGGACCTGGCATCACCCACATTGTGGGAAACGTCTGCTGGGCCTGCCCTCTGCACTGGCACCTTCACCTTGCTGGGGTCCGGGGCGTTTGTGCCTGCTGGGTGGCACCTCCGGGATAGGACTGGAGGGTGCCGACTACCCCTCACTGGCCCGTCTTTGATGCAGTCACCCAGCCATTGTCGCCTGCCAGCATCACTGACTCGGTGAGTGGATCCAACAACAGCTTCCCCATGCTGTGGATTCCTTCTAGTCCCCGGCACACTTGGTCCATCTGGGTGAAGTCAAGGAGCTCTGGCTCCAAGTTGGATTTGGGAGAGGCTTTGGGAGAGGCTTGGTTCCCATTCACAGGGATTTGGTACCTGCTGCCCCTTCACAGGACATCCCACCGGCTCTCATCTGCTCCTCGGCCATGTCATCAGCCTCCCCCTCGGTGGGGGACATTTCTGAGCTCCTCCCCAAGATCTGACACTGCAGAGTCTCCCACCTCCCAGCCACCCCGGAAATGAGCTCGCAGGGCTCTGCGATGATGCTGGGAAGTTTGGGCTGGTTCTGATTGCGGGGGGAGATAAGGCGGGGGCTGCTTCTGAGTGGGAGGGGGATAAGGCAGGGGCTGGTTCTGAGTGAAGGGTGGGGTGAGGCAGGGGCTGGTTCTGAGTGAGGGGTGGTGTGAGGCGGGGGCTGGTTCTGAGTGAGGGGTGGGGTGAGGCGGGGGCTGGTTCTGAGTGAGGGGTGGGGTGAGGCGGGGGCTGGTTCTGAGTGAGGAGTGGGGTGAGGCGGGGGCTGGTTCTGAGTGAGGGGTGGGGTGAGGCGGGGGCTGGTTCTGAGTGAGGGGTGGGGTGAGGCGGGGGCTGGTTCTGAGTGAGGGGTGGGATGGGGCTGGGGCTGGTTGTGAGTGAGGGGTGGGGTGAGGCGGGGGCTGGTTCTGAGTGAGGGGTGGGGTGAGGCTGGGGCTGGTTCTGAGTGAGGGGTGGGATGGGGCTGGGGCTGGTTGTGAGTGAGGGGTGGGGTGAGGCTGGGGCTGGTTGTGAGTGAGGGGTGGGATGAGGCTGGGGCTGGTTGTGAGTGAGGGGTGGGGTGAGGCGGGGGCTGGTTCTGAGTGAGGGGTGGGGTGAGGCTGGGGCTGGTTGTGAGTGAGGGGTGGGATGAGGCTGGGGCTGGTTGTGAGTGAGGGGTGGGGTGAGGCGGGGGCTGGTTCTGAGTGAGGGGTGGGGTGAGGCGGGGGCTGGTTCTGAGTGAGGGGTGGGATGAGGCTGGGGCTGGTTGTGAGTGAGGGGTGGGGTGAGGCGGGGGCTGGTTCTGAGTGAGAGTGGATAAGGCGGGGAGCAGGGAGCCAGGTGAGTGGCTTTGGGTGGTGCATTCACAGCAGAGTCGTGAATTCGGTGGTCTGGCCCTGGCCCTGGCCCTGGTCCTGGAGAGTGAAGGCAGCCTGTGGCATTTTCTCCGGAGTGAACATTCTCAGCTCTCCATTTATTGACTTGATCACCTAGGAGAAAATATTCTGAGTTTCTTCTGGGCCAGTTTTATCACTAATCTGCAGGAAGCTCTGAATGGTGCTTTTCGCTCTTTTTTCTTTATGGTTACTGGAGCTGTGAAGAGGAGCAGCTCTGCATAGTTTTTGCTTCTCACTAAATACCATGAGTAGGGTGATACTGTAATAGAAACATACACAAGAAATTATAACTAGGGCTATTGACTGTTTTAAAATCAAAGCAACATTAGTTAATCATTTCTCAAATTTTAGTTTTGCGGATTATAAAATTAATGTATACTTTTTGTAGAAAGTTTGGAAAGTATAGACAATGTAGAAGAAGCTGGAAAATATCACTCATGACGCGCCCTCCCCTCCACCCCACATCCAAGCAGGAAGCCCCTTAACCTTTGATCTCTGTCCTTCCTGCACATTCCCGCAGCGTAAGTGGGGTCTTTTCTTTTCATAGTTGAGCTTGTGATGCAAATGCATTTGGATCATGCTTTTTACTTTCTTTTTCTTAACAGGATAGGTTTTTTTTTACCCTCATGTCACTAAAATCCTCCCTCCATGATTGTTTAAAATGGGTTTGTGAGTTCTTGTTATGGATGGATTACTTATTCAACAATTCCCTAAATAAAGGGATCATCTAATTATGGTCAGTTTTTCACTATTATGAATCTTACGGTGGTAAGTATCTTTTAAAATACATTTTGGTGTTTTTATTCCCTCACAGGTTCTCGAGATTTGGAAATAATTTTTAAATAAAAACAATGTGAAATATATTTTAGTTTGCATTTCAGATTCTTTCCTGAAGTTGGACAGTTTGGTCATGTTCAAGCCTCTGAATTTTTCCTTAGAATTGTCTTCTGGAAATCATGCCACAGTAATTTAATTCTCCCTGGCTGCACGTGTGAGGGCCTCTTACCCTCCTGGGCACGGAGGAGTTAGCATGTTTGGTCGCCATTTTGGTCATAGTAGGTTGACAGCTGAGTTTTTCCTAGATCTTTCCAAGTAGACCAGCATGACTATGGCAGAGGGCCTGGAGGTCCCAGCCCGACAGGTCAGTCCGAGGGGCCCTTGCCTGGGTGCCCCACACCTTCCCCTGGACCTGCTGATGTGCCCAGATGGGCAAATGGGGGCCTTCACGTCGGGTCCACCTCCAGCTTCCACGACTGTGGAGTTCTGCAGTGGGTTCGTTGAGAAAGTGGTGGTGAGACCAGGGCATCTGAGGGGAATGGTCAGCAGGGAGACGAGACAAGTGTGGAGACCAGGTTGACAGAAGGCGCGTGTCTGGAGGGGGGTGGCTGCAGGGTCTTGCAGAGTTGCTCAGCCGCAGGTGGGCTGCTCTGGAGACCCCATCAGCACATTCCAGAGAGTGGCAGCCCCCATGGCCACGCGCGGACTGACGAGCAGGACCGTCCCAGAGAGTGGCAGCCCCCACGCCGGGCACGGACTGACACGCAGGACCGTCCTCCACTGTCCAGACAACAGCACCGACAAAAAACCAGGAGTGGAAACCAGGACGGTGCCGTGAGCCCTTCATATCCACGGAGTCTCTCTGATGAAACCACACGAGTGTCACAGTGACGCTCTCTCCCCTCAGAGGCTGCCGACCCCTCGCTGGGCTGCTGGACTGCTCAGGGCGGGCCCTTGAAGCCTAGAGGGAGCCATGGGTCTGTGTGTACAAGTGTGTGTGCCCGTGAGCAAGTCTCTGTGTGATCTCTGAGAATGAAACTTCCACACTACCAAGGCCTGGAGAACACAGAGCTGGGACTCCCAGGTACCTGAGGCCCTGGGTCTCAGAAGCTGGCCGCTCTGAGGCATGCATGGCAGGAAGGGGTCACCAGGCAGGCCATCCAAGGCCCCGGGCACCTCTGATGGGTTTCCAGAGCCCTTGCTCTCATGACAGGGAAGTCAGTTGGAGAACGGGGTGCTGAAGTCTCGAGAGAAAGGCGTCCCTGACTCGGGGTCCAGAGTGAGCGGATTATGCCCCCCACATTGTGAGGCCAGCAGCTTGTCCTGACTGTGCCACATGTGTCATGGCAAAGGTTCGACACCCACTTTGGAGATGTCTTGACAGAGGCCAAGGTCAGGCTCCCATTCTTCCGCACACTGGATGGAAGCTGCTGTACAGTGGGCTCGGAGTCTGGGCTCAGGGACTGGAAGCTGCTGTACAGTGGGCTCGGAGCCTGGGCTCAGGGGACGTCCTGATTACTGTCGCTGTATCCCGGAGGGTGGCACCTCCTGGGAGCCGTGGTCCAAGCCCCTTGCAACAGTGGGGCCGGGAGAAGGCTGGTTGCTGGGTGTGTCCTGTTCTCGGAGTTTCGCCCGCTGCATCCATCTCCCAGGGGATTTTCCGTTGCCCTCCTTGGTTCCACATATGCCCTGATTGGTAATGCCGATTCCCACCTGTGCCGCCGACTTGGTGCAGGGAGCCTGTGGCTGCTTCATCAGGTCGTTGACCCCGATGGGCTCCATGGGTAGCCCCTGCCCAGGCATCTCGTGGAGGGACTCTGCCTACGTCACCGGCCGCCAGTCCTGGGGGACTCCGTGTGCATTTCCACATGAACCATGGTGGGAACCTGGGGGACGGGTCTCAGGCTGAGAAAGGTTCCTCTGGCTTCAAAGTAAATTATAAAGAGGTAATTTCCTAAAAGTGTCACGGGACACTGTAACTGTCCCTTCTGAGCAGGACATTCTTGTGGACATCTGTCTTCCCTTTTGTCTTCTGCCTGTGGGATTCTCCAGATTCTGGGCAGGTAAATTGTTTCACGCTCGGGCCTTCTCAGAGCCTTTCTGTGGCTGCAGGTTGTGGGGATGGCACCCTGCTAGTTTCCACTCAGAGCCGCTGAGGGGGCCCCCCAACCTGCTTGGAGCCCTCCAGGGGCAAGCACTGTCCCTGCTGCCCCCCTGCTGCACGGAACATCTCCCCAGCCCCACAGCTGATCCACCCTCTCAGGGTAACATCGCAGCTGTGCGGGCAGCTCCCTCCAGCCCCTCCCTGTCAGTATCCCTGCTGCTGGCCCTTCCTGGAGACCCAATCTGCCCCGGAAGCGGCAGGTGTGTGTGGCTCATGACCTCGCTGTAGGTCTGTGCCAAGGCAGTGCCACCTTGGGAAAAATCAAAACCCCATACCAGCTCCTCCCAGCCAGTGCCAGTGCACACCCTGTCTCCTCAGAATCCCCCACAGAAGCAGGCAAGGAATCAAAAACTCAAGTCTGCAGGAAGCCAGGCAGGGATGAAGGAGGGGTGGGCTGTCACATGTGAGAGGGTCCCAGAAGTCTTTCTGGAGGAGGTGACTTCAGGCTGGATTTGGAGGGGCAACTTAACAAGCAGACAGGTGGGTGGAGACGCTCAGGCAGAGGAAATGGCATGGAGTGTTCAGGAACCCACGAATCAACTGGCATTGTCGAATCATGGAGAACGCAGAGACGGGCTCAGAAGTCGGCCGGAGCCTGTGTCATGGAGCCACATGGCTTCAGTCCTTCCCTGCAGCCTGTGGGGAATCTCAGGGGAATTCTAAGTAGGAAAGGAGGATGTTCATGTTAAGTATTTATTGGTTTTGTTTGTTTGTTTTTAATCACATATTTTCACAAGTGTAATCAAAGCACCTGGTTGTGAGTCCAGGAGAGTAAAACATTCAGCCCATCACTGCGTTTCTGACGCCTGCAGCAGGACTCCTGCCAACGGAAAACCCATTTACAGTCATATACTTCCACGAACCTTTGATATAATCAAGTTATGTATCTAGAAACCTACCTTTTTAAAAACATTATCCTGTCTATAAATGTAGTAAATGTTATATAAAATGCAATCATGTTTAAGAAGTTAACTATTGTTATATTAATTCAAGTTGAACAATTCAAATTCTCAACTTCATTTATAAACATAGTTAATTAAATTCCTTTATGCATGTAAAACTGAATTTTCAAACTAAATACTTTGATTTTCTCATTAAGAGCTTCAGATGCCCAACAGGGCAAATACAAAAGGCTAACAAGAAGGCCGGGAGTGGTGGCTCACGCCTGAACCCCAGCACTTTGGGAGGCCGAGGTGGGCGGATCACTTGAAGTCAGGAGTCCAAGACCAGCCTGGCCAACATGGTGAAACCTCGTCTCTACTAAAAATGTAAAAATTAACTGGGTGTGGTGGTGGGAACCTGCAATCCAAGCTACTTGGGAGGCAGAGGCAGGGGGATCTTGAACCTGGGAGGCAGGTGTTGCAGTGAGCCAAGATAGCACCACTGTACTGTAGTCTGGGAGATAGAGCGAGGCTCTGTCTTTAAAAAAAAAAAAAAAAGGCTAACAAGGAAGAATTTTTCCCAAACGCGTTCAAATTCAGACATTAAGTAATGGTCACAAACATCCAAATTCCAAGTTCCCTGAGACATTTCACTCACTTTGCGTTTCGGGACATGTGTGTTATTCCTGCCCTCTGCAGAAGCGTGAAGTCGGAGACCTCGGCCTCCTTCCTTACCTCGGTACCCAGTGCAGCCCTCCTGGGCAGTTGCGTCCTCTTACTGGGACCTGGTACCTCGAATGTCCAGGGTGATGGCACGTGTGCCACAAGAGGACATTCAGCAGCCTGTGCGTGGTTATCCTGGCAACCGGGGCCTCCAACCCACACATCAGAGGGAAGCGTTGGCTAAGTCTGGACTCTGTCCCGTCCTTCTGGGTGATTTGAGTTGACAGCAGTCTGATCCTGCCAAGAGGGCAGCTGACGTCCGTTCACGACATCCTTTGCTGCCTGGCTGAGGCCTGCACGGTGTCGCTGGACCACGGCTCCACCAAGTAGTTTATTGGCGTCGATGGGATTCACCAGCTCTCCGTGGTGTCAACACCTTCACCGGCCAGTTTCTCTATCTGTGTCCTCAAAGGCATAGATTTTAGGAGTCATGTCTGCCCTCAGGCAGGTGGCCAGAGTCCTGGGGAAGTAACACAGTCCAAGAGCTGCCGAGACCCTCCCCGTGCACGTAACAGCCCAGACAGGTGATGAGGACACCAGCATGGGCCTGGGGTGCAGAGAGGAGGAGAGGAGAGACAGGACAGGCCCTTGGGAAGTGGAGCCCCGTGAGTGAACCCTGGAAGGACCTCTGTCTGCTCTGTCCCCTCTGCATCCCCAGCCCCAGGAATGGTTTCGGTTTGAGTTCAGGGACCTGAACCCAGGGGCCTGGTGCTGCTGCAGGGGCAATAGCAGAGGGGAGGCGGGGGTTCAGAAAGGAGGCAGGGGTGAAGTGAAGGCGGGTGGTGTGCCCTGGCCAAGGGGGGGTGCTGGGGAGAGTCTGCGGGAGCCTGCAGCGGGGGTGGCAGGGGGTCTGCCGCTCAGGGGAGGATGCTGGTGTTGGTATGATTTCAGAATTGTCTGAAGGGGTAGGGGCTCACCCAGGGCAGTATGGAGTAAAGAGGTGACAAGTCAAAGACACAGCCCCAGGCCATGGCTGCGGGTTTCAGGTCAGGCACAAGAGCCAGTGAACAAAGACCTGAGAGAGTCAGTCTGGGTGGGGTATAGGGGCAGCTGGAGGGGGTCTCCTCCTGTCCCAGAGACCACTCACTTTAGGGTGCCCTCACAGAGCTGGGACTGGGAACATGGGGGACCCCAGACTCACGGGGTGGGGGTGACACTCTGGAATCTGTACTTTGAACCAGATTCCCGGGAGTTCCCGGGACATCATGGGGGAGATGCTTCTCTCCCATCTGCTGCTGCCTTTTCCAGTGTTTTCTCTCCTGCTCTGCCGTGAGCCAGGGACAGCCGTCGACACCCCCAGCCCCTGAAGTCACCTTCTCCTCACTTCCTCGGCCAGTTTTCTTTTCTGTTTAACCCACCCGTTGCTTTCTGTGCAGTTCTGCTTTTGGAAGACGTGGGCTGGCGTTAACTGGCCCATTCACAGCGTGTGAGCGAACTGAAGAACTCTGTGTCTTATGATGAGGGCTCTGGGCAGTGGCAGAAAGAAATAACCACAGATCCCCAACCCCTTAACAACATTTCCTGGGAAAATGGGACTGTGCGTTTCTAGGAAGGCAGAGCATTCCCTCCCGTGTGGCGTCAGGATGGGGCGTGAGCTGCTTCCTGGCCCTGCCCCCTGGCCTTTGCCGTGACAGGGACATCCCAGCCTGAAAGGGCTCAGGTCTTCACAATAAAAGACCTAGAAGCCAACCACGGAGTGGCTCCGACTCCACTCCAGTGAGGCAGCAGGAACCCAGAGGTGGGTCAGGACTGACACCATTTGTACATTCCCCGTACACTCTTTGCTGTGTGTGGCCATTTCCGAATCGCCCCCAAATGGAGCGAGTCAAGCGAAGTAGAGTAGATGAAGAAGAATGAAGCCTCCCTTCTGGGTGGTCTCTGGCCGGTCGGTTGCTCCACTTCTCTCTGTCCCCACATCCAGTCACGGGGAGACGCTCCTTCCCTGGGGCTGGTGTGGCAGGCACTGCATGTAGCACTGGGCTTGGCACTGGAAGGTAATGCAAGCTGGCACCTGAGGGGCCCAGGCTCCCATGGTCCTCACGGCTCCAGCTTTCCCTTGGCAGAGTCTGGCTAGTTGCATCTGAAAACATGTCTGCCTACAGAGACCCTGTGGCATCTGAAAACATGTCTGCCTGCAGAGACGCTGTGGAACTTTCCACAGGGATCTATAGCAGGGGCTGGGGGAACTGCCATTGTGATGAGTGAGAAGTCATTTGCTCTCCAGTGTCTTGAAGGCACCATCGCTGCCTGCAGTGGGCAGGTCTGGGCTCCTTGCAGACCACCTGGGCTATCAGAAAGGTGAAGGCCCCTCGTCAGGTGGATCTGCACACCTCGTCAGGTGGACCTTTGAGGGGCTTCACAGGCTTGCTGTAGCCACATGCACACACACACAAACATATGCACACATGCATACACACATGCTTACACACATGCATACACACACCCACATACACATATACACACACCTACAGACAACCCCCCACAAACATATATATGCACATATGCACATACAAATTTGCACACATATACATCTTCACATACACACATACACACAGACATATTCATATACACATAACACATACATAGTACTAATACACATAGATACATATGACATATATGCATAGACACAGGCAAACATACATGCACTCAGGCATGCACACAGACACACACACCACCCTCCCGTGGGCCAGGCTCCTCCCAGCCCCGTGCCTCTGCAGGGACTGCTCCCCACGCCCAGAATGATTCCTGTCCTCTCCTCCCCAGCACACCGTGACCACCGGGCAGGTCTCCTGTTCTGGCAGCTTCAGCGTTTCCTTCACAGCACTTACTGCGGTCATGGCCTCATTGCTGATAGATTCATTCCTTTATTCCTGCCTCAGGCTACCTGGGGTCAATGACCTGGGAGGTAGAGATGGGGTGCTAAGTGTCAACAGTCAAGACTGTGGGCTCCAGGAGGGCCCTGGGCCTGCAGTCAGGCTTTCTTTTGTGGTCTGCACTCCACCACTTTCTCTCTGTGACCTCAGACAACCACGGTTCTTTCTTCATCCGATAAATGAGAATTCATTCATTCTTTCATTCAACAAACATCTATGACATGGCCCCTGCGAGCTGAACTACAGTGCTGAGTACAACATGGAGCCCTGTGGAACCTGGTGTTAAGGGGCACCAGGGGAGAAGCTGAAGGTAGCTCCCTCCGTCATGAGGAGAACTCTGCAGGGCCAAGAGGCCAAGAGGTGCAGACGGCAGTGGGAAGCCTGTAGGGCTGAGGTGCCTCCTTGAGATCTGGGGGAGGGATGCTGGGGTCTAGCTGGGTGTAGAGTGCTCCATGCAGAGAACAGAGAGGGCAAAGGCCCCAGGCAGGAGACCTGAAGCAGTAAGCAGGCCAGGTGGCTGGCCAGGAAGTCGGGAGGCCACAGGGCCATAGGTCACACAGGGACACATGGGCTGCAGTGAGGGTTTTGGCTTTTCCTCTGAGTGGAGCAGAGAGGTAGGGGAGCTGCCATGATCTGTCTGATGTTTGGAAAAGGGTCACTCTGGCTGATGGGGAGGAGTCGCAGGCATAGGAGGAAGAGGAAGCAGGGGGTGTAGGGGATTGAAGGCCTGGTTGAGGTAGGATGGCTGGGACCCATGGGAGCCATCAGAGCCTGGAGAGGTTTTGAACAAGGTCTCATCAGGACTCGTTGACAGATTAGCTGGGTATGTGAGAGGAAAAGAGGACCCAGGAGCACTCTGTGGTTCTTGGCTGGAAGAGGGTGGCTCCGTTTACTCTGATGGGAACCAGTGCAGGTAGCAGTAAGCACACAGGGTCATAGATGAGCACATGGGGCCATGGATGAGCACACGGCTTCATGGATGAGGACATGGGGCCATGGATGAGGACATGGGAGCATGGATGAGCACACACCACCATGGATGAGCAACTGGGGCCATGGATGGACACACAGGGGCATAGATGGGCACACGGGGCCATGGATGAGCACACAGGGGCATGGATGGGCACATATGGCTATGGATGAGAACACACGGCCATGGATGGGTATACAAGGCCATGGATGGGCACACAGGACCATTAATGAGCACAAGGGGTCATGGATGAGCACACGGGGCCATGGATGGGCACACATGGCCATGGATGAGAACACAGGGCCATGGATGGGCAATTGGGGCCATGGATGAGAGCACTGAGCCATGGATGGGCACACAGCAGCCATGGATGAGCTCACGGGGCCATGGATGAGAACACAGCCATGGATGAGCACACACGGCCATGGATAAACACACGGCCATGGATGAACACACGGCCATGGATGAGCACACACGGCCATGGATGAACACACGGCCATGGATGAGCACACATGGACACATGGCCATGGATGAACACACGGCCATGGATGAGCACACAGCCATGGATGAACACACGGCCATGGATGAGCACACATGGCCATGGATGAACACACAGCCATGGATGAGCACATACAGCCATGGATGAACACATGGCCATGGATGAACATACGGCCATGGATGAGCACACACGGCCATGGATGAACACACGGCCATGGATGAAAACACGGCCATGGATGAGCACACACGGCCATGGATGAACATACGGCCATGGATGAGCACACACGGCCATGGATGAGCACACACAGCCATGGATGAACACACACGGCCATGGATGAACACACGGCCATGGATGAACATACGGCCATGGATGAGCACACACGGCCATGGATGAACACATGGCCATGGATGAAAACACGGCCATGGATGAGCACACACGGCCATGGATGAACACACGGCCATGGATGAGCACACACGGCCATGGATGAGCACACACGGCCATGGATGAACATACGGCCATGGATGAGCACACACGGCCATGGATGAACACACGGCCATGGATGAGCACACACGGCCATGGATGAGCACACACGGCCATGGATGAACACACGGCCATGGATGAGCACACGGCCATGGATGAGCACACGGCCATGGATGAGCACATACGGCCATGGATGAGCATACGGCCATGGATGAGCACACGGCCATGGATGAGCACACACAGTCATAGATGAACACATGGCCACGGATGAGCACACACAGCCATGGATGAGCACACAGGGCCATGAATGGGCACACAGGACCATGGATGGGTACACATGACCATGGATGAACACACAGCAGCCATGGATGAGCACACCAGGCCATGAATGGGCACACGGGGCCACGGATGGGCACACAGGGCCATAGATGGGCACACACAGCTATGAATGGGCACATGGGGCCATGGATAACAAGGTGGCTTGGCCTCGGGAGTGTGGGGCCTGGGGAGAGGACTGCTTGGGGAGAGAGCCGAGGGAGCTGTCAGCGTGTGGATGGTGTTTAACGTCATGATGCTGATGAGCTCACCCAGGGATAACAGCACCCTGTCCTGAGCTTGTCGTGAGAGCCAGGCCAGCTGATCCTGGCTGTTTGGCACATAATAAGCACCTGGGAATGTTAGCGCAAACAAACAAACACAGCCATCTGGCAGATTCCTGGAGGGATCATAACTCACTAAGTGGGTAGAGCCCTGGTGCCTGGTTAGGAAAGGACTCCCAGATCAGAGGCTGGGGCTTGGTGGGCCTGAGATGTGAGCCCATCTCTGAATACAGACTTACACCAACCAGATTCAAACACCAGCCTTGCTTCTGGGGCCCCTCTGCTTGAGAGGCCTTGTAGGTGGTCAGGCCTCTGTTTGAGGAGCTTGGAGGAGCCCTGGGAGGTGGCGTTCATTTGCTGCATGACGGCCGGCAGCTGGGCTCTGACAGTGGGCACGGTGGGCAGCAGCGGGGACGTCATTTGGTCCCACAGCACACAGTGAGCCCTGCCCGCAGGTGAGGCTGGATGCAGAGGACCACTTAGATGCAGGCATCTTGGGTCTCAGCAAAGACGGAGGGGCTCGGCCATGGAAGCTCCCATAGTGGGTGCGTTAGAACAGAGTTCAGAGGGTGGTCAGCGGGTCTGAGGCTCCCTGATATGGCGGGGCGGGGGTACACCCAGAGGGGGAGCTGCAAACGGCAAGGGCAGGGTGATGAGAGGTGGGTCTGTCCGGGCTCTCACACCTGGCAGGTGCCGTCTGGCCCTGAGAAGGAGTGTGCTGGCGATCTTATAGGCTCTTTGCACTCCTGTGGGGTTTGTTGGTGGTGGAGGTGGGTGGGACAACCTCATCTGTGTGCATTTTGGAGAGGTCTCTGATGCACAGCAGGAGGGTGGGAACCGACATAGGAAACCAGCCAGGAGGCCATCGCAGAGGCCATCACAGAGGCCATCAGAGGCCATCAGAGGCCATCACAGAGGCCATCACAGAGGCCATCTCAGAGGCCATCACAGAGGCCATCGCAGAGGCCATCATCGCAGAGGCCATCATCGCAGAGGCCATCGCAGAGGCCATCGCAGAGGTCCCAGGAGATGAGAAGGCTGTTTGGCCCCAGCTAGTGGCAGTGACTGGATTTGAGGGAGCTCAGCAGGAGAGGTAGCAGCGGCTGAGGCTGGGCTGGGTGTCGGGGCAAGGCACAGGCATGGCCTGCTTCAGGTCAACCTTCCTGCAGTGCACGGAGCACAGGACTCCAGAGACTTGGCGGGTTTTCTTGCCTCCACCTCTGAGCATTGGCAGCAACGGGTGCAGAGCGGGGGTGAGGAGGCTACTCCATGGTTGTTATGGGAAGGAGCTGTGCCTGGCCTTCATCCCCACAGCAGAGCATGGTGGCCTGGAGCGGATGGCCGGGGCACCTGCATTTGCTTCTTGGTTAGCACGCCGGCCTCCTGCCCGCATGTACCCTCACCACACTCCCGCCTGGGCCTCCAACCTAAACTCAGGTCTATTTCTCAGCTCGCATATTGGGCATCTGATGAAGTCAAGGTGTCAGATCGGACGGATTCCAAGTTCGTGTGTGCTTGTCCAGGGTGGACACAGAGACCCTGGGAGAAGGGCTCACGGGCTACTGCATTCGAAGGACATCGTGCAGTCTCAGTGAATATCTGCCTAGTCTTCTGACTGTTGTTTGACACAATCGCACCAATGTCCCTGGCAGTCAGTCCCATCAGGGATTGGAGGATGCCTTTCTTGGGCTTCCTGCTCCACGGCTGAAGTGGGAGGGATGAACGGGCCCAGGACTGGTGCAGGAAAATAACCCTCAGCAGCCGGGCAGCCAGTGTGAATGGTGCATTGCTTTGCCTGAGGCCCCCTGTGCGATGTGGGGCTCAGAGATGACCAGGACCCAATCCTTGTCCCCACAGGGCCCCAGTCTGCCTGGTGAGGCAGGCCAGACCCACGTGAGGAGTTTAGTGATGGAGGCTATGACAGGCAGAATAAAAAGACATCCGCATCCCCATCTGCAGAACCTGTGACTGTGGGGCCTGAAGTGAAGAAAGGGACCTTGCAGATGTGATTAGATTGAGGATCATGAGATGGGACATCCTGGATTACAATGTCATCACAAGGGTCTTTATGAGGAGAGGAGTAGGTCAGAAGCCAGTGAGGAAGGGGAAGGTGCTGTGCTGCCGGCCGTGGGTGATGCAGGGCAGGCAAGCCCGTGAGTTTGGCTGAGCCCCTGAGCATTCTTTGCCTTGCCCAGGAAAGAACTTAAAGGCCAACCAGAAGTAGAAGAAAACAGCTTTATTGAGGCAGCAGAGTCGCAGCTTTGTGACTGTCCCTGCAGAGCAGGCCTACCCTGGAGGCTGAGAGCAGCAGCTCAGGTCAGGTCTGCAGCCACGTTTATACCCACCTTTAATTGCATGCAGATTAAGGGGTGGCTTATGCAGAAATTGCTAGAGAAGTGGTAGTAATCATTGGGTCATTGCCACGGAAAGGGGCGGTAACGCCTGGTTGTTGCCATGGCAACAGTAAATTAAGCTAGCACACTGGTCATCGTGTCTGATTGAAAGCTGCTTTTCCCCAGGCCCTGTTTTAGCTAGTCTTCAGTCTGGTTCAGTGTCTGAGTCTCATCTTTGGAGTCAGTCCTACCTCCTACCTCATGAGGAAGGAGGAAGGGACCAGGAACCATGGAATGGGGGCAGGCAGCCTCTTAGAAGCTGGAGAAAACCAGGAAACCGGTTTTCCCTTGAAGCTTTCAGAAGGAGCCAGCCCTGCCAACAATACCTTGACCTTAGCCTGGTGAGACTGAGTTTGGTTGTCTGAGCTCCAGAACTGTAAGATAATGAATTTGGGCTGTTTTAAGTCACTGGGTTTGTGGTCCAAACAGAACATTTGTCATGGTAGCTCCAGGAAACTCATACAGAGGCAAAGCGCTGTTAGGGAGTAATCACAGGGTGCCACAGGCATCTCTCAGGGCAGGGGCCAGCCACTGACTGGCCTGGGGTTCCAGGGTGAGCTGGTGAAGAGTCCAGATCCAGCATTCCGGGTCTTCACTGTATCCTGGGTAGGTCCTCACAGTGCCCTTAGGACCGATGGGTGCACGTATTTCTATATAAAAATGGACTTTTCCTGACATTTGACCTTATCTTCTGAAAACAGGAACTGAGGACAAAAGTGGTCTCTAAGGCTTACAGAGAGTCACAGCCAACCTCTCAGTCCCCCTTTCCCAAAGAGGCAAGGCCAGGCCTGTGACCTCTCCCCAGAAAGGGTCCTCCACACTGGGTTATGAGCATTCATGACTATTAAACTGCCATTGATCTCATCTGCCCAGGATCGAGTGCCGGTGTTTGGCTATCCCTATGGTGCCAGTCAGGGAATCCCCACCCACCAGGAGGGTGCAGAGGTGGAGGCTGGAACAGGCTTACCGACGACGACCTTGGTTGAGTGGCTCTAGGGGGCTGAGCCTGATGCAAGTCCTCTGTCAAAGCAGCATGGCGAGTGGCTGGCACGGCTTGGGCGTTTGTGCTGTGCAAATCTCGCGTTGAGATGTGATCCCCAGCGTTGGAGGTGGGGCCTGCTGGGAGGTATTGGATCATGGGGCCATTCCTCATGGATGGTTGAGTGCCATCCCCTTGGTGATGAGTGGGTTCTCAGTTCACTGGAGATCGGCTATTTACAAGTATGTGTGCCTCTCCCCTCCCTCTCTTGCCGAGTGACATGCCTGCTCCCCCTTCACCTTCTCCCACAGTTGAAAGCTTCCTGAGGCCTCCCCAGAAGCTGAACAGATGCTGGCACCATGCTTCTCAAACAGCCTCCAGAACCACGAACCAGATAAACCACTTTTCTCTAGAAATCACCCAGCCTCAGGTATTCCTTTCTAGTGATGCGAAAATGACCTAATACAGTAGTTATATGAGTCAGGGTTCCCGAGAGAAACAGGGCCAGTAGAAGGAGCTGATGTCGACGTAGGTGTGATGTGGCTGTGGATTTAGATGAAAGAAACGACAATGATAAGAAGTTGGCTGACACGATTGTGGAGGCTGAAGTGTCCCAAGACCAGCAGTTGGCAAGCCTGACATCCAGGGAAGCTCGGAGTGTAGCTCCAGGCCGAGCCAGTGGTGCAGGTGCAGGTCGGAGGAGGGAAAATGCCCAGGGACCAGGACAAGCACCAGGCAGAAGCAGTCCTGCTTACTCAGCCTTTTTGCTCAATTCAGGTCTTCAGCTGATTAGATGAGGCCCACCCACACGGGGAGGCCCATCTGCTCGACTCAGTCCACTGATGCAAATGTCAGTCTCTTCCAGAAACCCTCACACACACCCCCAGAGTGGTGGCTGTGTCTGGACACCCCAGGGCCCAGTCAGGTTGATGTAGAAACTTAACTGTCACAATGAGTATCGTGCCCATTTCACATACGAACTTTCTTAACCTCTCTGCTGCCAGTTACCCTCAAGTTCATGTGACTGATAAGCAATAGAACTGAGAGTGAAACTCAGGGGACCCTTGTCACTGGACTCACCTTTCCTCCCATAGCAAGAGGCCAACCACATGGTTAAAACCGTGGCCAAGCTTCTTGGGTGTAGCAGGTGTGGGGCCGTCTGTCCTCGGCCACGTGGAGGTCCATGGTGTGAGCTAAGGGCAGTGGCGTGGAGAACGGCAGGCTTCCTCCCTCCTTCCCAGTGCTCCCACCTGATCGAATGACTTTGTTTCCACATACTAGTTTGTTTTGGTTTTGAAATAATTGCTTAGCTACAACTCCACTACATGCGGTGGAAATATGTGATGGGTGAGATAAGACTTAGGAACGCCCCACGGCAGCTGCTTCAACAGTAAGAGGCCTCAGGCCCAGAAGAACAAGCCCCGGGAGGAAGCCCTGCCCCAGCCATTCCCGCGGACGCTGGGTGATGCGGGAGGGCAGGACGGTGTCAGGGGAAGAGACAAACAGAGGAGGCAGAAGGCTGCAGAGTTCTTCCATCAGTGGGGCCTGCAACAGGCCTCCTCTCCCTACTGTGTCTCCCACTGGAAGCTGCTAAGACTCCACAAGTCTGCCTGTTCTCTTCTCACTATCCTGGGACCCTCCAGAGCCCAGGGGTGATGGAGATGACCCTGGGAGAGTCCCCATCCTGGTGTCACCTTGCCTTGGAACCACTGCGGACACTATACACGATTTCTGAACTAAAGCACTGTTCAATCTATGACAGATCTTTCCAGTAGGACTTTGACCAAAAGATGCAGGGGTGCTTGCTCAGGCCGGTCCATCCTCTCCCTGATTTTTCTTCTATTTTTTTCACCTGTGTAGAGAAAGGACCCAGCCATGTGACAGCTTGGCCATGAACAACACTGGCCTCCTCCTGTGCTGGGCGGAGTCCTCGCTCTTGGGTAGACCTTGCTTTTATGCCTCCAGGACGTTGCATGTGCTGTTCTCTTCCTTTCAAATGCCCTCCTCCCCTTTGCGACTCATCCTTCCAGGCCAGCTCGGTGACATCTCGCCATGGTGGGAGTCTGGAGCCACCTATCCCGGGGTGAACCTTGCCACTCCACACACACTGGGCACCGTCCTCAACTGCTGGCTCACACATTTGACAACAGTATTTTGCCTTCCCCACAAGAGACAGGGATGTGTCTTGTGAGTTCTGGAAGCCCAGGGCCACAGCCCACACGTTTGTTCATTCCTTCCTTCCTTCCTTCATTCATGTATTCATCCAACAAATAAATAAATGAGATCCTAGAAGATCTTCCCCCACTATCCAACTGTGGATCTTCCTTCCTTCTTGTTCTTGCTGGGACCCCATAAGCTTGGAGTACTACAGGCCACCAATATTTATCCTTTTCAGTGTGCTACAGCCCTGCCGTCTGGAAACTTATCTTTCTCAAGAAGCACCATATTTCCGTGTTAAAGACTTGTTAACTTAGCAGCCCGGAAGGCCCTGTGGGGCTCTCTCCTGCTGGACTCCACAGCCTGGTCAGAAATGCCCCACGTGAAGTCACATGACCCTTTCTTAGGCTGGAAAATGAGTTGGCGAGAAGCGTACTTCTCCCGAAATGCACGTTTCTCTCCCCTGGGAGCTGCTGTTTCAGAAACTGCCTGTGGAGTTACTGCTTTGTTGACGATTAAAACGCAGGCTCTGCTGAACTTCAGGGAATGTTAGCGGCTGCAGGCACCTGCTGGAGGCTCGCAGGTAATAATGAGGTGTGTGGCTCCTCACTCTGGCTGGAGAGGCTGCTTGGGGAAGAGGTTCTGAGCATTCTGCCTGGAGTCCCGGCTCCCTGGCTTGCTGAGAGAGGAATGGGGTGGACGTTCTAGTTGAGAGTGAAATCCATTTTGGAGTATTACTTCCTCCTCGGATAATAATGGTCTGTGGCCGGGAAGACTGGGCTCCTCAGACCCCATCCTGCTCCCGGAGTGGGAGGGGGGCTGAGGGCACAGCGAGGCATCTTGCCTGTGGGCTTGCGGTGCTGGCCAAGACTTGCCACAGAGAAAGAAAGGGAGAAAGGGAGATTTGGAGTTTTCTGTGGGATGGCAGTTCTCTCTCTCTTTTTCATGTGATTGAGGGGAGGCTCCAGAGAAGAGGTTGGGAAAAGGCACCCCACAGTGAGGGATGAGAATCTAGGAAAGACCAGCAGCTGAGAAACGACAGCAAAGGGCCGGGGGAGGCCACAGAGACCACGCCGACCCCTGTCCTGGGGCCCAGTTGCACACAGGCCACATCCCCCAGGGCCGCATCAGGCAGCAGTGGCCTCCTTCCCCTCCTGCCTGCTCACCTTCTTCGGGGGACCGGGATGGGGACCTCTTCCTCCCTGGGCCCCTCCGCTCATCCAGGGCACCCCACTTTGCTGCTGGAGCACAGGGACCTGGGATCTGGGCTGGATCCATGTGGCCTGCAGCTTCCAAGCCTTTCTGTGAACCTCACACTGGACTTTAAAGATGCATGTGGATTTTGTATTTGCCATAATCTACCTGTTTTATATAAAACTTATTTTTTTTCAGACTTCAATTCTTAGGTTACCAGGCTGTAGGTGTCCCAGTCCCAGGCAGCTCTGGAGTGCAGGGCGAGGCTTGGCACAGGGAAGGCTCTCTGCCCTACCAGCCTCAGTTTCCTCACCTGCAGAGCCCTCCCACCGTCTCAAGCTCCCCCCAGCACAGCTGCAAACTGTGCGGCTCACAGGCCCCAGTGTCCTGGAGTCTGCAAAGCTCTGCATGAATCCAGTCTCCACCAGGTGCGTGGGGGCACTGTCGGGGCTCAGAGGTCCTTGGTCTCGGCTTCTGGCTGGTTCCCTGGACCTGAGCCTTTCAAGGCCAGGCTGCCTGTCCCCACCTGCTCTGCCTAGACTCCCCTGGGTCACCTCACTGTTCCCCAGACAAGAAAGCCCCACTGCAGGGCAGGGCTCTCCCCTGCAGGCACCCTTTTGTGAGGCAAAGGACCGGCTCCTGCCTGCTTCCCCACTCCTGGCCTCTGTCCTTTGTCAGCTTGGATTTTCACAGCATCTGACTTGCTACGTGCCCTGCAGGAAGCCCTGCTAGGAGGACTGGGTCCTTTGGCCGTTTGGATCTCCTGACCTGAGCCCGTTTCCTCCATAAGAGGAAACTACCGTAGGGAACCACAGCAACAAAGCCTTTTGTGGGCCCAGTTATTCCATCAGGAGCACACAGGGGTGCTGGCCAGGAGACTTTGGCCCCGTGGCTGCTCTGGCTCCTCTGCACCAGGCTTAGAAGTAGCTCAGTGGCTCTCTGATCTGCAACATAGCAGACAGTGAGATAGTTGAAACACTTCTTGGAGGATGCTGCCCAGAGGCTAGCTTCTGCCCACACACTGGGGTTTCTCCAGCTGTCCACTAGATCTTTAAAACCAGCTGCAGCCAGCCAGCCACCCTCACACGGCCAGTCCCAGGGTGCTCAGGACTCCAGACCCTTCCCGTTTACCCTCTGGCCTTCCTGGCCTCCTCCCGGCTTCCTGCTCCTCTGGTCCCACCTGGGCCCCCTGGTTCTCCGTGGGGTCTTTTAACTCGGGGGAGGGAGCCATGGCATATGATGACGCTGTGTCTCAGGGTCTTTGGCAGCAGAGACTAGAGCTCAGGAAAAGCTTGGTCACACAGGTCCCCCTCCTTCCCTGGTCCTGTCAGCGTCTCTGAATCTCAAGCACCAGGACTCTTCCGAGTTGCTTCCTGAGAGGCCGTGTGCTGTTCCGCTGTTGGCTTTCAGTTGTCAGTCATCTTCCAATTGATGTGATAAAGGTGTGTTTTACACACACACACCGTTGAACAGGAGCCCCTCGTGGTATGTGGCTGGGGAGGGTGTGGTCTCTTAATGAGGCATTTTGCATAACCGAGCTTCTTTAGACCACTCCAAAGCAGAGCTGTTTCCCAGACTCAGCCCTTCCTCACTGTTCCTTCATTCTGAGTGTTCAGGCAACACCTGCCATGTCCCAGCCCTACCCAGGCCCCAGCATGCAGCAGCAAACCACCCACAAAATAACATTCCAGTCTGAGTGGAAGCCACATTGGGCAGTAATAAGCAAAGAGCAGAGAGGCCCAGTGCAGGCTGCAGAGCATCCTGAAGGAGAGGGCAGCAGCCTGTGTTCCCGCACCCCTCCCTGGGACGAGGTCTTCCTTTTAGACACAGCAGGGAAGGGCTCCCTCCAGAGGGGACCTGTGAGCCCAGAGCAGAATGAAGCAGCAGCATGAGCCTACAGACGCCTGGGGGCAGGGACAGAGGCCCCATGGCAGGCACATGCTTGGCTGTGGAGGCTAAGGACAGGCGTTGTGGCTGCCGAGGAGGGAAGCTAGGGTGGAGTCGGGGCCACATTACAGGGCCTGGGAGATCTGAGAGGCAGCTGGGGATGGTATTCCAAGCAAGAAGGTGACAGCCACTGAGGGCTGTGAGTGGAGCATGGCTTCACCTAACTCATACCCCACGAGAGCTTTATGGCCACTGCTTGGGGAATGGGCGGCTCCAGTCACCAACACAGTGGCCTTTCCCCTGAGCTCCCACACCTCGCCGGGCACCTGGGGGCAGGGAGCCTGCTTTCATAAAATACAGTCAATCACTAGAGGAATCAAATTAAAAAAGCAGATCAGCCCCAATTGTTTTTGTTATTAGATTCGACAAGTATAAAACCACATCTTCATGAATAGTAAACCAAGACAATACAGAGAAAAATAAATAAATTATGTTGTTTCAATAATAAATTATTGAAAGTGTGCAGATCAGTGATAAATATAGAGTCACTCTTGTCACTCTTTGTCACTGAAAAGGAAGTTAAAAGCAAATTCAGCATCTCTCCTTATTAAAGGTGTGGCCAGCAGCCTCTGAGATGGTGTGAGGGTCCCCACCTCCTGGTATTCACATTTTTGGGCAATCCCTCTCTCCAAGCGCTGCCTGGACTACTTGCTTGTAAGGACTAGAATATGACAAACATGGTGGAATGCCACTTCTGTAACTAGGTTATGGGAGGATTCTGGCTCCAGTCTTGCTGCTGTCTCTGATAGGAACCACCTGCCATGCTGTGAGCTGCCCTCTGGACAGGCCCATGTGGCAAGGACCTGAGTGAAGCCTCCAGCTGTGGAGTCCATCCTCAGGCTCCACAGCCAAGCATGTGCCTGCCAGGGGGCCTTTGCACCTGCCCCACAGCCTCCATGGGCTTACTCTGCTGCTTCATTCTGCTCTGGGCTCCAGGTCCCCTCTGGAAGGAATCCCTCACTGCTGCTGTCTAACCAGAAGACACTGTTCCAGGGAGGGGTCCTCAGAGCACAGGCCACTTCCCCATCCTTCAGGACATTCTGCAGCCTGGGGGAAGCCCAAGGAGAAACCAGGGTCCTTGGTCCAACAGCCCAAGGAACTGAATCCTCTGACCACCACATGAGTGAGCTTGGAGCAGCTCCTCCCTCCCTTGAGCCTTCAAATGAGACATAACCACGGCCAGAGCTTGACTACAGCCTTGGGAGAGGCCCCAAACTTAGCTGCACCCAGATTTCTGACCTGGGAAACTGCACGAGAAGAAATGTTTGTTGTTTTAAGGTACTAATTTCTGGGGGGTAATTTGTTACACAGCCACAGCTAACTAATACAAACATCTATGAACAAACCTATGTATGCCAACATTAATGGCTTTGAATGTGGCAAATGAGCTCGGGTTTTAAAAACTGTATATTTACTTAGTCTATGCTGGGTGATGATATACTGCTCATAGGGAATGATGCATATTAAACTGTTTAAGTGTTTTGTTTTAATAACACAAACGGAAACGAGCCTCAAAAATGCATGTTGATGGAAATGACAGAAGAGATTTTAAAGTACTTTCAGCATGTATGGAATATTCACCTTAAACTTTTACCCAAAATAAAGAAAATAATGTATTTTCAAAATCCATATCCAATCCTTCATCATTAGCTAGTTTCATAGTTTATTCTGTAGATTTTTAGTTACATTTGAAACATCTTTCCATGAAAGAAATGGACTCTGGATCCATGAATTTCTTATGCATAGACCTCTTTTGGTAGAAAGCCCAATTCAGAAAGTTCTATCAAACTTCTCAGTTGTTGGAGGATAACTTTTTTTCGTGGATGTGAAATATCATGATTACCTCGAACTTCACTGATGGTTGTTGTTATGTAGTAGAAATTATGTCACAATAATTGAAGAAACTTGATTCTTCCAAGCTTTTAACTTTTGCATTTGCCTTTAAATCTTAGTTGCCAAATGTGTTGTATTCCTTCTTTGCTGGAAAAAATATTTAAAGTCCCAAAGCTGTCATACAAATAAACAAGTTTGGCTGTACAAATATTTAAATCATTGGCACCTAATTGGTTTCTTATCTTTCAGAAGCATTAAGAGATCAATGTATATGTCAGACCATCTAGACAAAGATCTTTTCATTACCACTGCAGTCCAGCATGTAATAACAGTTGTTCTTAATCAACCTTTTATCGTTACAAAGAGATTAAGTTCAACATTAACACACAGCTTTAAAATAACACATATTGTAATATAACTATACCATGCCCAACTACTACAAAACACATAATCTTTACTTTGCTACTAATCATAATCTAGTTCAGCTGTGTTCCCCCCTCCACTCTCCCCCAAAGCAAGACTCTCTTGATGAAGGAAGCAGTGTGCTGATTTACATCCAGACGTTAGCTTCTTACCTTAAGCTCCTACTTCAAGCCATATGTGTTGACAATTCAGTCCTTCATAGTTTTATACAGTTTAGAGCTAGTTGTGTTTGTTGGCAATGAAGCTGAAAGAAACTTCTTCCTTCATATCAAGTTCAAATCACATACATGGTCAAAGAATTGCCATGCTGACAATATTTGTGTTATTGTCGAATTTTAATGAGAAATATTTTGCTAGTTTTACTTGCTCATTCTATGGATTGGTCTTCTATACCACCAGCCAGTTCATGCATATATTGATCTTTGGCATCGTTGGGAAGTGGTACTTAAGCCACTTTCCTTGTCATGGATTCTGTCAACGTTTTCCTGAAAACATCTCTGATGCCATCTTTCCTTAGTGCGTTGGTGATTTTATTTGGTTTTTGCAACTCAAAATGGTGCTTTGTAAGAAACTCACAAAGCACTAAGGTCTGTGTGTAAAATATTGAACATCTCTCAGCGTCTTAATTTAATGCTTATTCTTTCAAAGAACACACTTTGTTTTTTGCATTTTTTCATGCTTCGTATGTAACCACCATTTAAGCTTTGATAGTTGCATTGGTTCCTTAGCTACTCCTATATTTCCACAAATAATAGAATGTGGTTTTAGCACTTCCCCATCAATGATGGCTGCAAAACTGAGCTCAATGCATGAAGGATCATAGCTCAGAGCAACCTGCCCCAGTCTTGGCTTTCTTCCTTTGGCATCACTTTCATCACTGATGTTTGGTTGGCCACTTCCGCTGCATTTCAAAAAGGAGTCTCCTTCCTTGACAAATATCCAGTGAAACTGATTGCACAATCACATAGTAGAGCTAAAAATAATGATAAAAATTTTACTTCCCTAATTTAGCTAAGAATGTTAAAGTACACATTTAAAAAAATAGTTTTAATTAAAACTTAAAACAATGATAAAAGCAACAAATGGTAACAATAAACGCATGCTTGCATTTTTTCAGATATTTACATATTTTTTAAGTACAGTTGACAAACTAACCTGAAGATATCACACATCCTTGAATAGACATTTCTCCAGAGAAGATACACCAATGGTCAATAAGCACATGAAAAGATGCGTGACATCATTAATCATTAGAGAAATGTGAATCCAACGTGTGGTGAGATACCACCTCATACCCATTAGGTCGGCTACTGTCAAAAGCCAGAAATTAACCAGTGTTGGTGAGGATGTGGAGAAACTGGAACCCTTGGACAGTGAGACTGGGAATGTCAAAAGGTGCAGCTGCTGTGGAAACCAATAGGACAGGCCCTCAACAAATCAAAACTAGAATTCTCATGTGATCCAGGAAATCCACTTTTAGGTACATACACCAAAGAATTAAAAGCAGGAACTCGAAGAGATATGTGTACTCCCGTGTTCCTAGCATCATTATTCACAAGAGCTAAAAAACAGAAGGAACCCATCTTCATGAACCCACGGATGGATACCAAAAAAATGGGGATTTACACACTGTGGAATATTATTCAGCCATAAACAGGAAGAACTTTGAAGACATTACGCTAAGTGAAATAAGCCAGAGGCAGAAAGACAAATACTGTATGATTCCACTGACATGAGGTACTTAGAGTAGTTAAATTCACAGGGACCAAAAGGAGAATGGTAGCTACCAGGGGCTGGGGGGATGGAAATGGGGAGTTAAGGTTTAATGGAATCAGAGGTGTAGTTTTGCGAGATTAGAAGTTCTGGAGATGGATGGCGGTGATGAGTGCACAATAGTTTCAATGTACTTAGTGACACTGAACCGTGCACTTAAATTAGTTAAGATGGTACATTTTATGTTGCGTATTTTACAATAAAAACATTTTTTTAAAAAGTCACATGTTGTAACGTGGTCATACTTCATGTGACAATGGCAAGCCTCGTGTGTGTGCCAGTCCACGGGCACTGTTGGGTCCTCTGAGCCTGGATTTGCAAGCGTCACAGGGGCCACAGTGCTGTGCATTTCTGAGGCTTCCTCTCACTTTGTGTGCTTTTCTCATCATGAAGACACACCTTGCAAGTCCTTGGTCTTGGGGTGTGGTTGGATGGCATTGAGGTTCCCGTGAGGGTCACGCTCATCATGTCCATTTGAGTCCTCCAAAGAGCAGATACCAAGAAAAGATGTGGAAGGTGGACTGAGGGCTGTACCTGTGAAGGACGAGGTGGAGCAGGGGCACTGACTGCACGGGGAGGTGGTTGGGGGAGGAAATTGGTTGGGGAGTC
This sequence comes from Rhinopithecus roxellana, assembly GCF_007565055.1. Taxonomy (NCBI): domain Eukaryota; kingdom Metazoa; phylum Chordata; class Mammalia; order Primates; family Cercopithecidae; genus Rhinopithecus; species Rhinopithecus roxellana. The sequence goes on along the minus strand of NC_044562.1, from coordinate 59,105,873 downwards.
TCACTGCCACAAAGCTCTGAGGACTCAGCCGGGCACTGGGAGCACAGACTTCTGATCAGCTGCAGGAGTCTGCCCTGGACTCTGCCACCTGCCATGCCCAGTCCTTGTCAGAGAGTACCTGGCCCTCTGACAGCACAGCAGGGAGAAGCTGTCAGGCCTCATGTTCTGCTGTAGTGGGTCCTCATGGAGGGAGACCTGAGTGGCACACCGCCCAGTCACTAAGGTTGCTGGTTTCAAATGAGACCAGTCATGCCTCTCTCCTCATGTGGTCACTCCCCGAGTGGACACTGACCCAAGGACTTAGGGCAGGCCGTGTGCTTGGGAGGGACCTCGCTGTGAGTGGTTTGGACTCCAACCACTGGGGTCTCTCCCAAGGCTCTGGGGCCACATCTCAGGGGTATGGGAGGCTGGGCATTTGACTACTGACTGTCCTGTGTGGCTGAGGGACACCCCAGGGTATAAACCCCAGAACTTCCGGGCTTTTCTTGTACCAGGGTTCTGCAAGCTCCTGGAAGACACAGAGGAGGAGGAGGAGGAGGAGGAGGGGGAGGAGGAGGAAGAAGCCTCTTGCACGGAAGCAGAGGTTGGAGATGGGGGTCACCATCTGCTGTGGCTTGGGGGACTCAGAGGGGAATGGGCGAGGGGACTGGAGGCAGCATTGCAGCACCTGTGACATCAAGGGCAGCTGCTCAGGTGCACAGGGACAAAAGGAAAGAGCCCCAGAGTAGGGGTGGCATCCCAGGCGAGAGGCACAGGGCAGCGAGGGGCAAGGAGCTGAGTGCAAATGTGTGATCAGGACATGGACTTGAGGGCTGAGCCACGAGATGTACCTTGGGGAGGAAGGACAGAGTGAGGACAGGGAGAAGGTGGCTGGTTCTCAGTCTGTTGGCTGCAGGGAGGCCTGGACGGGCCAGTCAGAGCACCGGGTCAGGTGAGCCAGCTCAGGAGGAGGATGAGGAAACTGCAGGGCTGGAGATTAATCAAGGAGGCTGTGACTGTCGGCCAGAACAGTTTCCAGGGTCACGCGGCGATGATCATCCCTGTCTCGGAGGAGCCTAGGAGGTCGAAGGAGAGATGTCCGACAGAGGCCGAGGCTGGCGTGAGAGAGTGCTGGTGTGCTTTCATGTCTACGCATGTGTCCCTCTGTCCCCTCTTCCTCCCTCTCTCAGTCTCTCCTCCTTCCTCCCTCCCTTCCTTCCCTCCCTTTGCACTCCCTTTCTCCATTCTTCCTCTGGTCTCTCCTCTCTCTTTCTTTCTCTCCCTTCCTCCCAGCCCCATTCTTTCTTTCCCCAACTTCAGCAGAGGGAGTTTTTCACATGATTGCTCCTGGCAATGAGCGACTAACTGTAACTATTCAGCTACTAAATAAAAACAACGCAAGCTAATCTGTAAAGGTTAACACTGGAGGGTAACAGGGAAAGAGTAGTTATTGATGAAAAAACGTTTTTTTTTTTTTTTCAAGAACTCACTTCCCTAAGCTCTTCAAAGCTGACCTTAGAATTCTGATCAGTAAGATTTACACTTCCCATTTATTTTGAACACAATAAAATACACGCTGCATAAACTGCCAGGCATTTGAGTATTTATTTCCTTATTAATATTTAATAAAAAATTTAAAACTGTTGAGAGGTGTAGACATGCCGAGACTGTGTTTGAGAGCGCTGAGAAATCAGGGAAGAAATGTTCATTATACATGAGGGGAAATGATAAATTGACAATAAAACTAAGATGAAGCTTCACTGCCCTGAAGACAAAAATCAATGCGAGAGGAAAGAACACTTGGACACAGAAAAGCTATAAACGTCCTCAGGACCAGACCGGGCGGAGCTTCGGCTGCCGAGCCCACCAGCCACATGTGAGCTGGGGGAGCAGAGCCGGGAACGCACACGTGTGAAACAGTGTCCCTCCCGGTCACTGCCTGAGGGGCCCTCTCCGCCAGCGCTCAGCCAGCGGGAGAAGGAGGCACTCAGCGCCATGTGCTGTGGGCCACAGACAATGAGTCTGCTGCCCGTGGTGTCCTGAGTGGGCGCCAACCCCCACCTGTCCCACCTAGGTGCTGTCGGGGCTGCTGCTACACGTGCTTTCTGCCATGTAAAGCCAGTCACTACCATTTTATTATGAGACTGGGGCAAAAGCAATTGTAGATTTTGCTGTTGAACATAATGGCAAAAATCACACTCACTTTCGCACCAACCTAACAGCAACCTTTGGGGCATTGCTGGGTCAGAAACTCTGGGTTGGTTGCTGACAAGCACAGACACTGTCCAGGGCTTATGGTGATCACGAGTCAAATGGGGGAGTGAGTGAGAGGAACAGGACATCGATCTCTGAGACAGCCTGGTTCCCGAGGGCAGGGCTCATCTGTGCCGCCCCGGCCCCGGCCTTGTTCCTGGTGTCTAACGCAGGCCAGCATGAAGTCAGAGTTCGGCCAGAAGGCTGAGGGACAAGTGGATGACAGACAGTCTGATTGATCACTGTGAGCCAGATGTGGGAGAAGCGAGGCTGGGAGAGGAAGAGCTGATGTGGGCCCCAGGAGGTAACTACACTCAGCTTCCTGGTGGCCCAGGGCTGTGGGGACTGATCTGCATTGAGAAAAATGACAATTTTAAAGGAAGCCATCCACCTCCCTTCTGCTTAGGCAGGAGGTCCCCAAGCTCCACTGCCACCTGAACCCAGATGATGATATCCTGAGGCCGGATGACGATATCTTCCTGCGGTGGTCCTGAGGGAGCCACACATAGGTGCAGGGCTGGGCAGGAGCACAGCCAGGAAGGAGACTTTCCCTGGTGGAGAGGCCGGCCTGAGATTTCTTCTGATCAGTGATATCCAGTCCTCTGGCCAGCAGACAGTGTGCCCTCTCGGCTTGGCATGTGCCACAGCCTCGCCTGCTGTCTTCTGTACGTGCCGCATCTTCTCACCCCATTCACACCTAGAACCACAGTGCAGCGGATGTGGACCAGCAGCTCGCAGACGGAGCTGATGCCATCAATTCTCTTCTCTGTAATAAGCGCTCGGCATGGTTCCTGGACACCATGCAAATCAATGGACCCTGGATTGAGATTTCTAATGAATAATGTAAGGGTTTAATAAATTTCCAGAGTGCAAACTGGGCTGGCACTAGTGGGTCTGATTGATTTCTCCTTGAGATGCACGTCTGCACCCAGCTTCCTCTGTGCTTCGTGAGGCACGAGGGACTGGGGGCCATCAGGGGCAGAGGGGCAGGCTCTGCTGGGACTTGGAAGCTGTGGCAAGGAGTGGGGCTCACAGCATGGGAGGTGTCGGTCATGCCCAGGGCCCAGCTGGCCAGAGCCTGGCACCCTAAAAACCCAGCTAGAGAGAGGAGGTTCTGAATAGATTGCCCCCATAGATAAAGGGGCAGGGTGATGTCACAGGAGCCCTTGAAGGGACTGGACTCCTCCACAGCGAAAGAGAAGACCAGCGAGAGGAGGGTGAACTTTCTCCCTTCCATTTCGTCGAGGCCTCCTGACAACCTGGGAAGGTTGGATTTTGATCCTATTTCACAGATAAACCCCAAGGTTTGGAGACTTTAAATAACGGTGTCAAGGTTGAACAATGAGACTGTGAGCCGGGGTCCATCGGCTTGAAGCTTAGCTCCTTGCTCAGCACGTCCCGGAGAGAAGAATGAGCTTGCTGTGGAGGTGATGGGTGCACGTGGGAGGAGGCTGTCACTGACCAGGCCGCAGGCGTGGATGCAGGGAGGCAGGGAGCAGGGGCCGTTTAGGAGGGATGGGTGCTTCTGGGCAGGTGTGAGCAGGTGGGGTGGGCCCTTGCTACTGATGTGCCAAGGAAGCTGGATTCTTTTGGATGTCAGCTGCAGTCTTGGAACAGTTGGGCCCTGAGGGACTTCTGGCACTGAGACCCTCAGGCTCTGAGAAGGATCACTGTTTCCTTGGTGAGCAGCTCCCACTCACCTGCTAGCAGGAGCAGTGCCTCCCCACGTAGGGCTCACACAGTCACGTGGAGGCGGGGTGTGCCTCTTTGGCCCCGACAGCCCGAGCTGCTGTGCCTGGCACCCCAGCCACAACCACGGTCACACGACCCAGGGCTGCTTCCAGCTCTTGACTGGCTGGATGTGGAGGGAGATGAGGCAGGCCCAACCTCAGGATCACCCACATGGTGAATCCCATCTGACAGCTGCTTCTCAGAGGACACAAACTGACACCAGTGGCACCAAGAAGACAGGTAGCGACATGAAGACCTGGGACCATCTCACCCCGGCCAGCAGGCGCTGAGATGTCAAATGTTTCATGGATAGTTCCCCGCACAGAGTAACACCTCAGAGCCACAGATTCCCTGCTGGGACCTGGGAAAGTGTCCTGATGGTGGGGAACAGCGTGGCAGGACAGCGATGCCGGCATTGGACAAGAGATGGAGGAAGGAAGCCACAAGCGCAGGGGAGCCGACAGGTGGACTGAGCTGCCTTGGCACCTGCAGGAGCATATTAAAACTGAGGGGTGGAGCCATTGCCAGGTGTGTCTGGGAGCCACACGCCTGGCAACACAGAGAGGTCCCGGTCTCTGCGGGGCAGACCAGACTGTGCCCTGCAGGCTGAGGGTGTCACTGTGAGAATCAGGCTCTGGAGACATCTGCATGCTTACCATTCTCAAACACATCTGGTCTCTCATGCAAACCTCCCAGCCCTGAGGAAAACCTGGGGCCCTGAGCAGACCCAGGAGCCCTGCGGTGGGAGGAGCGGCTGCCCGATCACCATCACTCCTGTGACCACTGGAGGGCTCACTGATTGGTGTGCTTGCCGGGGACACACCGAGGATCCCATCACACCTCCAGTCACATTGAGGATGCCACTGCACCACCAGTCACACCGAAGATCCCATTGCTCTGCCAGTGCCACCTGCTGCTGGAGCTTCAGAATCCTCATGCGTGGGGCACACAAGGCAGCATCTTGGTGGGGGTAATGGCACCTGGTTGGCAGAAGGAGGCAGGAGGATTTGCATCCCTGTGAGCCCAGGTGATGCTCCTGGTCCTTCCAGGGACACCCTTTCACATCCTCACTCTGAATGGGTGTGTATGGCCTAAGAAAGGCATAACCACCAAGAGCTCATCCTTCAGAAATGAAGGGCAGGATTACCTCCGGTGACTGCCGAGGGAGGGACTCCAGTGTGGATGCCAGAAGGGGAGAGGATGAAGATCAGCTGTGGCCCCAACATCAACTGTGATGACAAAGGCTACAGTTGCTCCCCAACCTCGCTCTCCAAAGTAATGCCACAGGAAGAGGGACCCAGGGAACCGTGGAGGAGCTGCCCTCAGTTCCAGACCCCCGGGGACAAGGAGTGGACTGTGGTGGTCCTGCAACATGCCCCTCAGACCTCTGATTGTGGGGACAGACACTGACTGAGGACCCAGCTGCTGGGCTCTGAAATCCATCACCACGCCCACCCCAAGGCCGCGCTCGCCATGGCTGCCAACCGCTAATAACAGTGAGACAGGGACGCTAAGGCAGTTGGCTCTGGGGACGTGCTGGGCACCTTGGATGGGTGAATTTTGTTCCGAGTCTGACAGCCTTGCCAAACTCTCTTGGAACTGCATTGCAATGTCCTAGAACTGAAGTCTGAAGTGCTTCCAAACATCTGTCATTCCTTCTCCCTTTCCTGAGGTCAACCCGGAATTGTGGTGTGACCGCCCTGCTAGCCTCACCTGACCGCCTCCGCATTTTTGCTCTCAGGTATTGCCCCTAAACATCCCCTGCAGTTGAACAGCAGACCTGGACAGGACTTGCTCCCCTGTAGCTGTGGCGTGTGAGAAGAGATCTCCTCAGGATTTTTTAAAAATTAAAAAATACATTTCCAATTCTTTGTAATTCTTCTGTATTAAAATATAACAGGTATACCAGTGAGTGCACATCTGAAGTGCACAGCTCACTGTACTTTATATGCCCATGGAAATTTCATCCAATCAAGACATGGAACTTTGCTAGAACCACAGAGCTAATTCCCAGTCATCACTCCTCCAAAGAAAGCCACGATTCTGGCCTCCATCACCATAGGTTAATTTGTCCGGTTTTGAATGTTGTTGAATACATTATGTCTTCTTTATGTCTAGAGTCTTTCAGCCTTTGAGATTTAGCCATTGGTTACCTTTAGCAGCCGTTTATTCTTTTAATCATGAGTTGCTTTAGTATTCCGTTGCATGAACAGACGGTAACTTATTTATTCATTCTGTTGTGAAAAGACATTTGGGGTGTTTCCATTTTTGTCTATTATAACAAGGTTGCCATGAGTAGTTTGATGCATGGGCATAGGTATATCCACTGACTACATTCCCGCGGGGAGAATTATTGGGTTGTAGAGTATGTGCATGTGTATGTTTTGTTTTGTTTTGTTTTATTTTGAGACAGAGTTTCACTCTGTTGCCCAGGCTGGAGTGCAGTGGCGCAATCTCAGCTCACTGCAACCTCCGTCTCCCAGGTTCAAGCGATTCTCCTGCCTCAGCCTTCCAAGTAGCTGGGACTACAGGCATGTGCCTCCAAGCCCAGATAATTTTTGTGTTTTCAGTAGAGACGGTGTTTCACCATGTTGGCCAGGCAGGTCTCGAACTCCTGACCTCAGGCGATCTGCCTGCCTCAGCCTCCTAAAGTGCTGGGATTACAGGCATGAGTCACCACCCCCAGCCATGTTTTGTTTTAATAAATACTGCCAAAAGGTTTTCTAAAGTGGTTGTGCCAATTTAAACTCCTGCCATAGTATGATGGTTCCATTTGCTCCACATCCTTGCCAACACTCTAGGCACATATATATGAATGTATATATTTGAATATATATTAGTACCTATTCATATATATTATTTATGTATATATTTATATATTATGAATTAAATATAAATGTAATTTTAGGTATTTTGACAGGTACATAGTAGAATTTCATTGTGGTTTTACTTTCCGTGGTGATTAATCATATTGTGCACCTTTCATGTACATATTGACATTTGCATATCCTTTTTAATGAATAATACAGTCAATATTTTTCCCATTTTGGGGGAAATGTGTTGTTGATGTGTTAGAGTTCTTTTTACGTTCTGGATGTGTGTTCTCTGTTGGTTATATGTACTGCAAGTATCTTCTTCCACACTGCAGCTTGCCTTTCACTCTCTTGTGTATTTTGATAAGTAGATACTATTTATTTTAATAAAGTGTAATCATCAATGTTTTAAATCTTTAGCTAGTTGTTTTTAAATTGTACTTATTTATTGTTTGTCTCCAAATATAACAAACTGCATGAGGAGGGAGTCTTTGTTTGGACATTTCCCTGTCTCCCATGTCAGAAACAGAGCCCGGCTCACAGCAGTTACTCAATAAATTATTAGTTTTTCTTTTTTTCATTATTACTTTTATTTGACACATAATAATTGAACATATTTATAGGGGTCCACTGTGATATTTCCATACAAGCATACAATGTGTAACGGTCAGATCAGGATCATCACCTCAAATGCTTAGGATTTCTTTGTGTTGGGAACATTCAAAATCTGCTCTTCTATTTAGCTAGTTATTTGTATGTCCTGTTTAAGAAGTTTTTACCGACCTCAAGTCATACAAATAGTCTCTTTTTCTTTTTTTTTTTTTTTTCTGGAAGCTTTTTTGTTTTTACTTTTCACTTTTAGGCCTATAGTTCATGAGAAATTAAATTCTGTGTATGGGGCTGAACTCTGTGGCTCATGCATATTATCCCAGCACTTTTGGAGGCTGAGGCAGGAGGATTGCATGAGCCCAGGAGTTTGAGACCAGCCTGGCCAATGTGGTGAGACCCCACCTCTACAAAAAATACAAAAATTAATCAGGACTGACGACGTGCCTGTAGCATCAGCCACTCAAGAGGCCAAGAGGGAGGATCGCTTGAGCCCAGCAAGTCAAGGCTGCAGTAAGCATTTCAGCCCAGGTCACAGAATACAACCCTGTCTCAAACAAACAAACAAAATGTGTATGGTGTGAGATAGACACTGCAGTTTATGATATCAAGTATCCAATTGGTACATCACCATTTACTTGAAAAGGTCATTTCTTCCCACTGCATTTCATGATTTTTGTCATAAATCATGTGATCATATGGGTCTGTTTCTGGGGTCTCTGTATTGTTATTCTAGCGAATTGTCTATTCTTGCTTCTTATATTTCTTTAGGCTTAACGTAAGTCTTTATATCTGCTAGTGTGTGTCCTTCAACGTGGCAGATTAAAGATGATCACAAATATTTTGGAATTTCACTCATCAGTCTGGAGGACCCAGTGACCACTTGATCAATAGAGAAAGGCAGCAGCAAGGCTGACTCTGTTTCTGGGGCCAGGCTTTGAGAGACTGGTGGCCTCAACTTCTTGTCTCTTGGGTCTTTTGCTTTTGGAGCTCAGAGACACATTTAATTCTGAGACTACCTGATGAGAGGGAGGTGCCTCGTCAGTCCCCATCCATTTCATCCCTGAGTTGCACAGGTCATTCAAAATGAGGCTGCAACCCTGGGATCGGAGACAAGTGCTTCCTATTAAATTTTGCTCCTAAATAAATGATTGTTGTTTTAAGTCACTAAGTTTTGGAGTGGTTTGTGTCACAGTTATAGACAACTGGCTCATGTAATTTTGATTTCCTCTAGATTACCTTGCCTATTCTTCACATTTCTGATTTTATTATGAATTTTAGAATAAACTTGCCAATTTTCATTGAAAATCTGCTGAGATTTTGATTAGAATTCCATGGATTCTATAGACTTATCGGGATGAGTTGATATCTTAACAATATTGAAGCTTCCAGTCAATGAACATGGTATATTTCCATGTTTATTTAAGACTTCTTTAATTTCTGCCACTAATATTTGTAGTTTTCTATATAAAGGTCTCACATATACTTTATTATCCTCAGATATATGGTGTTTAAGGATGCTATTTTTATTATATATGATATTACTTTGCATTTTTATTTTTAAATTATTTGTGTCTAGCGTATTTATAATTTCATTTTAATTATATTATAATTTTAGTCATAAGAACATAAATTTGAAATTTAATCAGAATTATTTTATGGCCTGGCATATGGTTTATATTAAAATTGTTACTAGCACATTTGAAAAAAGATGTGTTCTTTTTGTGGTTGGGTGCAGTGTTTCATACATGCCAATTAGGTAAATTTTGTTTAAATATTTGATGTCACTATTTTTTTTTTAATCAGCTTATCCTATTCAGTGGATAAAAGTGAGTTGAAGACTCCAATCATAGGCGGGGCATGGTGGCTTATGCCTATAATTCCAGCACTTTAGGAGGCTGAAGTGGGCAGATCACCTGAGGTCAGGAGTTTGAGACCAGCCTAGCCAACATGGTGAAACCCTGTCTCTACTAAAAATACAAAAATCAGCTGGGTGTGGTGGTGCATGCCTGTAATCTCAGCTACTTGGGAGGCCGAGGCATGAGAATCACTTGAACCTGGGAGGCGGAGATTTCAGTGAGCTGAGATGGTGCCACTGCACTCCAGCCTGGGCAACAGAGTGGGACTCTGTCTCAAAACAAAAAAAAAACAAAAAACAAAAAACTCCAACTATAATTATGGATTAGTCTTTCTCCTTTTGTTTCTCCTACTTTTTGCTTTTATGTTTTTAGGCTATATTTTAGATGCATGTAAATTTAGGACTTGACCTAGTGGATTAACCAATTTGTCATTATGAAATATCCCCCTTTCTCTCCAGTAGAACTTATTACCCTAAAGTCTACTTTGTCTGATATTTGGATAGCTTTACCAGCTTTCTTTTCATTAGATTTTGCAGCTTTGTTGTGATTAGTTGTTTTCTTTTCTGGTTAAGATGTGTCTCTTATATTTAACTTACAGTTGTTTTCCTAATTTAATCTTATAGTCATTGCTTTTTATTAGGAATATAGCCTATTTATATTTAATGCCATTGATTTTATTTTAGATTTAAATATAACATCTTGATGTTTGATTTTTGTTTGTTTGTTTGTTTTTAGTCTTGCTCTGTTGCCCAGGCTGGAGTGCAGTAGCAAGATCTCAGCTCACTGCAACTTCTGCCTCCTGGGTTTAAATGATTTTCCTGCCTCAGCCTCCTGAGTAGTTGGGATTACAAGCATGCACTACCATGCCTGGCTAATTTTTGTATTTTTAGTAGAGACAGGGTTTTGTCATGTTGGCCAGGCTCATCTTGAGCTCCTGCCCTCAAGCGGCCCACCTGCCTTGGCCTCCCAGAGTGCTGGGATTACAGGAGTGAGCCACTGCGTCCAGCTTGGTGTTTGATTTTTGTTGCCCAATTTGTTCACCTTTTTTTCTTTTATTTTGAAATGATATAATTTCATTATTCTATTTTTTGCTCAATTAGTTTGTTAGTAATTTATTTAAAATATTTTAGTCAGTAGTTTTCCTAGAGGTTACAAAATGCATCCTTGACATACTCTTACTAGATTCTACCTTAAATTAGAAGGTATATCATTTTGCAGATAATGTGAGAACTCTGCAACACTTTCACTTTTTTATCCTTCCCAAGTTTATACTATTGTTATCATAATTTTTAATTTATGTTTAAGTTCTAGAAGCCATTTCTATTATTGTTTTAAATATCCAATATTCATTAAGAGTTAACCATGTATTTGCACTTTCTCAGTTCTGCTGAAATCATTCTTCTGCCTGGAATTATTTTCCTTCTGCCTGAACAACTTTCTATAGATTTACTTGAGGGTCTGTGATAAATTTGCTCAGTGTTGGTTTGTCTGAAGGTTTTTTTATATACCTTAAATTTTTGGAGGATATTTGAAGTAGATACAGAATTTTTGTTGGCAGTTATTTTCTTTTAGCATTTAAATATTTTATTCCATCATATTCTAGTTTTAACCATTTCTGGGGAAAGCTACATTCTTATTTTTGCTTCTATGAAGGTAATGTGTCTTTTTCCTAGGGGCCTTTTTTTCCTCCACTATCTTCATTTTCCTGCAGTTTTAATATGATATGCTTAGGTGTATTTTTTTATTGTATTCTTTTCAGCTTGGGTATATAGACTATCGCTGTTGTAAAATTCTTAGTGTAGTCTTCAAATATTGCTCTTGCTCAGTTGTCCTTCTCTCATACTCTTCTGGAAATCCAATTACATTTATGATAGACTTTTCTACCATGTTCTATATGTTTCTTTTTTCCCTGCATTTTCAACCCCTTTTTTCTTCTAAGTTATAATCTGAATATTTTCCACTGATGTGTTTTCCAATTCACTAATCCTTTCTTTTGCCACATCCAATCTTCTTTTAAATCAATTTGTGAATTCCTAATTTTATTATATTATATATATTTTTAGTTCTAGGATTTCCAATTGATTACTTTTATAGATTCATCAGCTCTCTGATGAAATTAATATTTTCCCACATTTTCTTGAACATGATAATCATATTTATTTAAATTCTGTATTCGATGCACCAGACCTGGATCCCCTTTGAGAGCTGTTTCTACAGTCTGGTCTCTTAGTTTTCTGTCATTTGGTCCTATTTGTTGCCATACTTGTAATTTTAAATTGAAAGTGCAAAATTTTCTTATAGAAAATTTTAAGTTCCCCAAATGAGATGATCATCTTTCAGAGACAACATATATATGTGTGTGTGTGTATATGTATATACGTATATATGTTATCTCTGAAAGACTATCATATATACACATACACACGTATATATATATGTATGTTTGGCAAACAGATGAATATGGGAAGATCACCATGACCTCTTTAGGGCTGGTCTATTTCAGCTATTTCTTACTTCAAGGGCAGAGAATTTCAGGGGTCTTAACTGAAACGTTAGATTAATACTGGAGCCCCTTTTCCCTGGTGGACTCTGAACTACAATTTTTGTCATTCCAGCTCTGTGGGATTGTTGTAATCTCTGTTTAGCCCTTTAGCCTCTTAGAAACTGCCCTCTGCTTGGTTTTGTGAAGTTTCACACTGAATTGTGTGACTTAGGTATCTGAAAATGTCTTGAGGGAAATAGTGCAGAACTCTAGACTCACCTTCCCAGAATTTGCTTTCTTCTGGGATCTTGGCACTTATACAGTGGCTGCTTTGGTAGCCTAAACTTCAATTCCGTCTCCAAATGACCATTGCAAGCTCCAAGCCACTGTTTTATCTGCATGTCCTGTTCTGCTGATCAGCAACTGCTTCAGAGAGAGGAAGGGTGTATACCTGTGGGCTCACTTCAGTGTACTCTCTTCTCTCCAGGACCGTGGCCTCTGAAGTCCTGGCTGCCTTGTTTTCCTCTAACACCTTCCAACCCAGCCATTTTCATGCATTGTGTCCAGCTTCTATATACAGGCTGGTTAATTTGAAACTAACTCTGCCATAACCAGAAGGGAAAAGTTCCCCTTTGATTGGATTTTGAATTCATGCTTCCTATGTTTACTTGGTTGTTACTGACTCAAAAATGGCTAAAACTGTGATACTTGTCCCTGAGGCCCCATTTATCTTCTTGCCACCTCCACAGTCTATGACACATAACTTCTCAGGAGTCTGGGACGGTGTTGGGGAAGCTTTAGAGTGGAGACCATCCAGAATACCAACACCCCTGGAATTCATGCGATTGATCTATGCAGGTTAATAGAGAACTCTATTTACTATGTCTATATTTAGCAGCTAAGGCTTCCTGTGTATGGTACTTAGTCCTTGATGTTAAGTCTGCTCTTCTACACATCCCTGTCTGCCCTACCCCAGGCAATACTGCCAATAGTTCAGTGCGTATATTCCACCTCCTCCCTGGGGCTCAGTGTTTCCTCCTATGAAATGAGCAAGTGGAGTTTGGAAATTTGAGATGTACTTTTTCCACATACTAATTTTATCTCGGCTTATCCATTGCAAAGGGATCTATTCAAACAGTTTGTTGATTTGAGGCAGGTATTAGACCCAAGTAAGTGATGTCTTGAACTTCATTGTTATTAGCTCATCCAAGGGAATGTGGTTTCCATGGTTTGGCATCCAACTCGAGTAGGATCGGCAATGGGATTATAATTTAATATTTATCAAACCAAGTGTTTGTTTTAATTTTTTTGAGAACACAAACGAATATCTTCCCCTTCGGTCACTGTCTGTTAGTATTTGACTATGGAATGTTAGCATGCGTGTTCCTGGGTCCTTTGAAAAGTAATTATTTCACTCGTAGTTACATTTTCTTTAGTGGAACCCATTTGGGAGGAGAGTCTCTTTCTGCAGGTGGCTGCATACAGCTTACCAAACTGAGTTGCATCACATATCTCCCTGTTCAGAGTCCATCAGTGGCTTCTCATGGCCTAGAATAAAATCGTGGTGCTTTGGCCTGGTATCCCTGGAAGCCTGATCTTGGTGCTAAAGCTCACTGCCTTTTCCCAGATCCTTAGCAAGCCCCTGTCCACTCCAGGGCCTTGGCACAGACTGTCCCCTCCCTCTAGATGCTCCTTCCTTTCCCTTCTCAGAATCAGCTTCTTTATCCCCTCCGCTCTCATTCTCCATAGGACATCCTCCTAAAGGCCCTCTCTGGTCCCCTGAGAGAAAGAAGATACCCTGTCATTCTCTCTCCCACCACCCTGTTCTTTTCCTTTCTAGGATTCATCATAATTGTCATTATGTAAGCGTTTGTATGAATAATTTTAAACCTGTTTTAAAATTTAGTATTGAATTGATACAAAAGAACATTTAACATTTTGTGCAAGGAATAATTATCATACAGAGCATGTCTGCATAACCACCCCCAGATTCAGCCCTGGAGTGTTACTCTGAAGCCCCTCTGTGTGCAGCCCCTCCCGGGACTCCTCCCCTCCCTTTCCCTGGGAGGTAACCATCACCCTGAATTTTATGTGACTTTCTCTTGCATTTCTTTTTGTTTTACTACTTTATTTATAGTATCCCTAAACCATATAGGTTTAGTTTTGCATGTTTTAAAACTTCGTGTAGATGGAATTGCACTGAATATGTTCTTTGGATTCCTGCTCTTCAACTTTACATAATGTTCCTGAGATTCATCCATGTTAATGTATTTAGCAAGAATCAGTGCGTTTTCACCACCGTGCTGCGTCCTGATGTTTGAGTCAATCACAGACAGTTTATTTCTTCTACAGTTGGTGGACATCTACATTGTTCCCGAGTCTTTTGGTCTCACAAGCAACCCTGCTGACAGTGCTCTTTCCTTCAAAGCTGGGGGTGGGTTTCTCCAATGCCAAACTGTTTTTGATGCTTGATTCCCTCAAAACTGGGCTTCCCTGCTGGCTGACAAGCTCTGTGAGGGCAGTCCCTGATTGCTCCTGATCGCTCCCACTGTATCCTAAGAGCTAGCACTGTGTCCAGGCATCATCTCACTCGATGCTCAACAAATATTGTTGAGTGAATAAATGACTGTGTGGATGACACAATGAATCTCCCTGGTGATCTCATCTGCATTTTCTGCCTCACTAGCCCCGGCCCTGCTGTGTCATGTGAGCTCAGCCTGACCGTTGCTTATTGGCCATCGCTGCCTGGATGTCCCCAGGCACCTAACCCTTACCTTGGCTCAACTGTGAGTGGTCATGTCTGCTTGCTTCCTCCTTAACCTCGAGCTGCATCTTTCTAACATGGGAGCTGTTCTTGGTCCTGTCTCTTACCTCCCTCAAATACTTCAAATTGAACCCCAAGTTTTGGGCACTCTAGTCTTTAATATTTTGTTCCTCTGTCCCAGCCAAACTCCTTTCCACCATCTCAGTCCAGTGTTAATCAACTTGGTGAGGACTGGGTTGGTGTCTGCCTGGATTTCAATCCCAGTGCTTGGCCATGCTTGCTTGGAGAGGCGGGTGCAGCCTGGGGCTGGGAGTGTGGGTGGGAGAAAGTCAGGCACTCACACCTTCCGCATGCAGTGCTTCTCCCGCAACTCAGCTGCTGTGTGCCTTGCCACCTTCCTGCGGATCTGGGCACTCCTGGAGCCCAGGTTGGCGTGATTCTCTGATACTTGGCTCAGTGCCATCCACCAGGGATACTGGCCCGTCCTCAGTGGTTCCAAGCTCCCACAGCACCTGACCTCGCTCTGTCTCACTGAGTCTGCTCTATCCTTTATGAGCCAGAGTGTGTCCCCTTGAATTCATATATTGAAGTCCTAACTCCAGTACCTCAGAGCATGATTTTCCATGGAAAATAGTTTTTTTTTTTAGTTTTTATTTTTTTATTTTTCAATTTGTATATATTTAGATGTTACTAGTACAGATTTCTTACATATATCACATATAATGTGTTACGGTGAGGTGTGGGCTGTTAGTGTATTTGTCGCCTGAATAGTGAACATTGTCCGCAGTAGGTCATTTTTTAACTCTCACCCCACTCCCGCCCTTAGAAAGAAGGTTTTCATTTATTTATTTAGTTTTCTATGCACTCAACTCCAAGGATATTGTTTTAAAAAAATAATTTCAACTTTTATTTTAGATTCAAGGGGTTCACGTGCAGGTTTGTTACTTGGGCATATTGCGTGGTGCTGAGGTTTGGAGTATGGAAGGCCCTGTCACCCGGGTAGTGAGCATAGTACCGAACAGGCAGTTTCTCAGCCCTTGCCCCTCTAGTAGTTCCCAGTGACTATCATTCCCATCTTTATGTCCACATGTACCCCACGCTTAGTCCCCCTCATAAGTGAGAACATGCGGTGTTTTCCCTGTTGTTAACTCACTTAGGATAATGGCCTCCAGCTGCATCCATGTTGCTGCAAAGGGCATGATTTTATTCATTTTTATGGCTGAGTAGTATTCCTTGGTGTATATGACCACACTTTCTTTATCCAGTCCACTTCTGATGGGCACCTAGGTTGGTTCATGTCTTTGCTATGATTGTTTGTAGTGCTGCTGTGAACATGCGAGTACATGTGTCCTTCTAGTAGAATGAATTGTTTGCTTTTTTTCTTTTTTTTTTTTTTCTTTTTGAGACAGAGTCCCTCTCTGTCACCCAGGCTGGAGTGCAGTGGTGCTATCTTGGCTCACTTCAACCTCCACTTCTAGGTCCAAGCTATTCACCTGCCTCAGCCTCCCAAGTAGCTGGGATTATGGATACCCACCCCCATGCCCAGCTAAATTTTGTATTTTTAGTAGAGACAGAGTTTCATCATGTTGGCCAGGCTGGTCTTGAGCTCCTGACCTCAGGTCATCCACCAGCCTCGGCCTCCCAAAGTGCTGGAATTACAGGCATGAGCCACTGCGCCCGGCCAAATGATCTGTTTATATACCCAGTCGCGGCTAGGTCGAATGGTAGTTTTATTTTAAATTCTTTGAGAAATCTCTGAACTGCTTTCCACAGTGGCTGAGCTAATTTACGTTCCCATGAATGGTGCAGAAGCATTTCCTTTTCTCTGCAGCCTTGCCAGCATCTGTTATTTTTTGACTTTTTAATGGTAGCTGTTCTGACTGGTGTGAGATGGTATCTTGCTGGGGTTTTGTTTTGCATTTCTCTGATGACTGATGCTGTTGGTCATTTCTTCATGTTTGTGGGTCACTTGCACATCTTCTTTGGAGAAGTGTCTATTTGTGACCTTTGCCCATGTTTTCATTGGATCATTTGTTTTTTGTTTATTGAATTGTTTAAGTTCCTTATAAATTCTGGATATTAAGACTTTTGTCAGATGCATAGTTTACAGTATTTTCTTTTATTCTGTAGGCTTTCTGTTTACTGTGTTGGCAATTCCCTTTGCTGTGCAAAACCTTCTGAGTTTAATTGTCCCAGTTGTTAATTTTTGTTTTTGTTGCAATTGCTTTTGGGAACTTAGTCATGAAATCTTTGCCAAAGATGATGTTGAGAAGGGTGTTTTCTAGATTTTCTTCTAGAATTATAATAGTTTGAGGTCTTACATTGACATTTTTCATCTCTGAAGTTAATTTTTGTAGATGATGACAGGGAGAGACCCACTTTTATTCTTCTGCGTGTGGCTGGCCAGTTATATTCAAGGAATGGCACATTTCAAGTGCTGCTTGATTTTGGTAGTATTTTGCTGAGGATTTTTGTGTCTATTCATCTGGGATGTTGGCCTGTAGTTTTCTTTTTTCATTATATCTTTGCCAGGTTTTGGTATTAGGGTGAGACTGGCTTCGTAGAATGAGTTAGGGAGGAGTCCCTTGTCCTTGATTTTTTGGAATGGTTTCAGGAGAATCGATAGCAGCTCAGCTGGGCATGACGGTGCACATCTGTAATCCCAGCACTTTGAGGTTGAGACTGGCAGACTGCTTGAACCAAAGAGTTCAAGACCAGCCTGGGCAACATGGCAAAACCCATCTCTACAAAAAATACAAAAATTAGCCAGGTGTAGTGGGACACTCCTGTAGTCCCAGCTACTTGGGAGGTGGGAAGATGGCTTGAGCCTGGGAGGCGGAGGTTGCAGTAAGCAGAGATTGTACCACTGCACTCCAGCCTGGGCAACAGAGTGAGACTCTGCCTCCCGAACAAACAAAAAACCCAACAAAACAAAACAAAACAGAATTGGTACCAGCTCTTCTTCATAAATCTGAATTCAACTGTGAGTCCATGTAGCCCAGGGATTTTTTTTTTTTTTTTTTTTTTTTTTTTTTGCTTGGTGGGTAGATTTTTTATTACTGATTTAATTTCAAAACTTGATGTTGGTCTGTTCAGGATTGCAATTTCTTCCCGATTCAATGTTGGGACCTTGTGTGTTTCCAGGAATTTATGCATTTCCTTTATATTTCTGGTTTGTGAGTGTAGATCTACTCATAACTGTCTCTGAGGTTCTTTTGCATTTCTGTGGGATCAGTTGTAATGTCGCCTTTGTCATTTCTGGTTGTATTTGTTTGGAACTTTTCCCTCTTTTGCTTGTTAATCTAGCCAGCATTGTATTGATCTTGTTTATCCTTTCAAATAACCAACTTTTGTTCTTGTTGATTATTTGTATTGATTTTTAGGTCTCACTTTTGTTCAGTTCTGCTCTGATTTTAGTTATTTCTTTCCTTCTAGCTTTGCGTTGGTGTTTTGTTTTTCTAGTCGCTCTCGGTATGATATCAGATTGTTAATTTGAGATCTTTCTAACTTTCTGATGTAGGCATTTAGTACTAGAAACTTTCCTCTTAATATTGCTTTGGGTACAACCCAGAGATTTCAGTATTGAAATCTCAGTACCTGTTTCATTTAGGAAATAAAAACTCAGTACCTGTTTCATTTAGGAAATAAAGTTTTTAAAAATATAATTAAAATTAAACAAGGTCATTAGGGTAGACCCTAACCCAATATGACTGATGCTCTCAAAGAAGAGAGATGAGGACACAGACATGTATAGGGGAACACACATGTGCAGACACAGGGAGAAGGCAGTCATCTGCAAGCCAGAGAGGCCTCAAGAAGGAACCAGCCTTTCTGACGCCTTGATCTCAGACTCCCAGCCTCCAGAACTGTGAGGAAATAAATGTCTGTGGTTTAAACCCGCACCCAGACTGTGGCACTTTGTTATGGCAGACTGAGTAGGCTCATACTGCCCCTGAGAAGTGGGGCTCTGTCTTAGTGCCTTTATGCCCAACACACATAGACACGCCTAGAGCTATGCTGAATGAGGGAAGGAGCGAGGGTTCATAACCTTTGGAGTTCTCATCCATTCCAAGGCCTCCTAAGGGGAGGGATTTCCTATCCTCCACATGGCTTCACTGCCCATGGAGGACACACATGGGCACGGGGTCCTTGCAGGAAGGGCCTTCTCTTTAAGGTGCCACGGAGCCCGCCTCCCTGTCTGGGTGACCCTGCTCTGTCTGCAAGATAGTTGTAGGGAGATTTGGGGAGCTTCCTGAGAGGCTGAAGGACACTTTAGAAATGTCAGCAGGAGAGCCTCACTTTCCTTTTAATCCATGGAATCAGGAGGGGAGGTAGGAGGAGTGACTGTTCCTCTGTGGTCACATCTAGGTTCCACCATGTACAGTGCTTTCCCTCGGACAAGCCTCTCCTTGTCTCCCAGCCTCAGTTTCCCCTCAGCAAAATGATCATGACCCATATATCTCCCCTAAGACCTCCAACAGTCATGAAAATGATTTGTCAACTGTGGTGTTATCAACAAATGTGCAGTGTGGTGTAGGGTTTGTACTGTGGAAGCTTGGTTCTTGTGCTGGTGCTGAAGGTGAGGCCCAGGGCGGGCAGGACTGCTGATGCAGATGGCATGTGTGTGTGTGTGTGTGTGTGCATGTGAGTGTCAGGGCACAGGAGCCCTTGGTGGCCATGGGGCTGGTGCTTCCCTCCCACCCACCGGGCCAGGCTGGCTGCAAAGCATTCTCTGCTGAACTCATGAACAAAATCCCGTGACTACCTCATAGATAGAATAAGGCTGGGGAAGCTGTGTCTTTAGTGCCTGTCTTTGGGTGAGTCTGAGGCTCTGCTGGGCTCAGAGAACATTTTTGGTAAAGGCCCAGACAGGAAATACATTCAGCTTTGCAGGCGTGCAGTCTCTGCTAAAACTATGCAACTCCACTCTTACAACTGGAAGACAGCCACAGACAGTATGCAAATGAATGAGCATTACTGTGTTCCAATAAAACTTTATTTATAAAAGCAGGTAGATTTGGTCCACTGGTTGTAGTTTGCAGACTCCTGTTCTAGGCCAACCTGTTCCATCTACCGCAGAAAATAGTGAGGCTTGGGGTCGGGAGACTCCTCTGGGGCATGAAGGCTCCCCTGGGGTGTGGAGCCCCCCTGCTAGTGCCCCTGACTCTTCCCAGAGCACTGTACTGCTGAGCTCCTGAGGTCCAGCTCCCTCCCCAGCGTGTTCTTCTGTGTGATCTCTCAACACTGGTTGAATTTCATGGATGAAATTTAACTATCATTTGTCCCTAACAGATGATAAGCTCTTTGATGTAAATCGAGTTATCCACTTCCCATGACAAACATATGGAGTATTATTTTTATCTCCATTTTAAATATCAGGAAACTAAGCCCCACAGAGTTACCTTCTAGGATGGTATCTACCCAGTTTTAGATTCTGTGCACTGACAACAGAGTAGTTAGAAGAGGGACATTTGCTCACTTCCAGAGGGAAGGCTGACAGGCCCCCAACCCGATCCCCACTTAGGGTTAGCCCCCCGCTGGCCGACATAAATCCTTGTATTTCAGGATGCCTCACCCATTCTGCAACCAAGGAGGGCCTGCCAGGCCTACTATCAGTAGCTGGTGACTCACATCCGTGTGTGCAAAAAACTCTCATCTGCTGCCTCCTGGAAAGGGGTGCCAGGGGCTCCCTGTGTTGCTGGCCAGGGTCCCCGGTGGGGATATGGTCCTGCTCTGGGGCTGCATTCCTGCCCAGGTGTCCCGACTCCCCCAAGAACGTGGGTGCAGTGGGCACCTGTGTGTGTGTGTGCACGGGCCCTCGCATGGGTAGGAACCTCAGGTACCTGCCTCTGGGCCTCATCCCCCTTACCCACCCCACCTTTGTGCTGTCTGCTGCTGTACCGAGCTTCAAAGCCTTTGTCTTGCTGCCATACTGGGAGGGCAGGATTCCCACATTCCCCTTGAACTTGGTCCTGACACTTGCCATCCTCCAGGCCGCAGCTCTGCTCAGGCGCCCTCCACGTGCCTGTGAACAGCCTGCCAGTGCCCACCCCTCCTTGACTGGTGCCCAACTTCTGAAAATGTTTTGATCATGTATGCCATCTGGAGCAGCAGCCACCCTGAGCTTCCATGGTGCTTATGATGGGGACTACCTGGGCAAGGACCGTGGCCGGGGGTCCCCACTTGGGGCACCAAGTTTCTCTCCATTGTGAGATAATAATGATGGAAACCACATTACGAAGAGAATGGCAACTGACTTTACCAAAATGTTAAATTAAGAAAATGAACATGTTCAGCAAACTGCCTGTGCAATCTCATGTGGTTCTGGGACAGGGAAAGGCGTGCCGGAGGCGATTGCCCACCAGGTTCGTCTTTCCTGCTCCAGGTTCTGCCTGTCCGGTCTGTGAAGAAACAGCCACTTAAAAATGTTTTGAGTTATGAGTGCAAACAGCTGATATCCACCTAGCAACATTTGCACTACGTAGTTCCTCAGTCTGGAATGCTCTGATTTTCTCTTTCCATGCCTGACTTGTAATTGTCATTCAGATCTCAGTTTAAGTATCTTTTCTTTTTCAGATTTTTATCTGACTCCTTTTTTTTTTTTTTTTTTTTTTTTTTGACAGAGTCTTGTTCTGTCACCCAGGCTGGAGTGCAGTGGCACGATCTTGGCTCACTGCAACCACCGCCTCCCAGGTTCAAGTGATTCTCCTTCTTCAGCCACCCAAGTAGCTGGGATTACAGGCATGCACTACCACGTCTGGCTAATTTTTGCATTTTTAGCAGAGACGGGGTTTCACCATGTTGACCAGGCTGGTGTCAAACTCCTGACCTCAGGTGATCCACCTGCCTCAGCCTCCCAAAGTGCTAGGATTACAGGTGTGAGCCTCCACGCCCGGCCTATGACTCTTTTCTATAATAGCCAGGCAGCACTATCATATCACCCCTTTTACTTCTCTGACACTGATATGTCTGTTCCTCTCCCTTTCTCTCCTATTCAATTGATCGTAAGCTTCATGAAGCAAGGGCCTTTGCTGTTTTTGTTCATGTTGGATCATGCTGGGTTATGCTGGGTCTCCAGTGTTTGTAATGGCTCCTACAACATCACGGGCACCCAACACACACTTGGTGGGTAAATCAATGAACGGCAGATAAGTCTGTCTCTTCTCACAGTGGCTCAAGGTTCAGATCTTAGGTGAGTGTATGGTCAGCTGCCTCTCCGCAGCTCCATTTAGCTCCAGTCTTTTTGTTTGTTTGTTTGTTTGTTTGTTTTTGTTTTTTGAGATGGAGTTTCACTCTTGTTGCCCACGCTGGAGTGCAATGGTGCCATCTCGTCTCACTGCAACCTCCGCCTCCCTGATTCAAGTGATTCTCCTGCCTCAGCCTCCGAAGTAGCTGGGATTACAGGTGCCTGCCACCACGCCCAGATAATTTTTTGTATTTTTAGTAGAGAGGGGGTTTCACTACGTTGGCCAGGCTGGTCTCAAACTCCTGACCTCAGGTGATCTGCCCACCTCGGCCTCCCAAACTGCTAGGATTACAGGCATGAGCCACCTCGCCCAGCCTAACTCCAGTCTTAACTGCAAACATTTTATGACAATTCTTTCTGCTGCCAGTGCTCTTAGGAAATGGCGGTTCCAACAGTCACTGAAGCAGCATCTCTCTTCAGTGCAGTGGTTCTGCTGTTTGCTTGGAGAGATTTGTGAATGATTTGGTGTTTTGTGGTGAGAGGGATGGAGTGGGAGGAGAAGAGCCGTGTGCAGGAGTCATTGAACTTCATGGTAACTTGTGAAGTTATTAAATTATAAGATTAAATGTCTCCTGGGGTTGAGGCAGGTCATGTATTTAAGATTCACTCTCCAGAAAGGACCAGGCAAACAATTGCTCTTGAAGGCTGTCTTAGCATCACAGGCTCTGTAGCCAGCAGCCCAGTCACATATTTCATAGATATTGCCAATGGATTGACTAATCCAGCTAATCTTCAGTGAATTCCCACTCTATTCAAGGTATGTGTGGATGTTGGGGGTACAGTGATGGACAAACTATAGACAGTTAATGAGAATTTTGAGGTTTAACAACAGATTATTTTATTACATAAAGAATACACAGTGTAACCTATTTACACACTAATATTAAGAAAAAAATAACTCGAAGCAATATTGAAAGACACAGCACCATGGCACCAATCTCATTTTCCTCCCTTTCAATGTGGATGTCTTCTGGGGGGCAGCGTGGCTCTGTCCTGGGTCTCTCACATACTGGCCACGTGCCAGTAGCCAATGAGTTAACCCAGTTCTATTTCACCATCTGCTAAATGGTACTGGCTTGTGTGTTTCACAGAATCAATATGAGAAGCTAAATAATAATCCATGTAAAACCCATATACAATACTCAGTCTACAGAAAAGTGAATTTTAAAATTATTGAGCTGTCTTACTTTATTCCTGAATTTATCTCCCAGATTGTGAGGAAATAGTTTTCCACCACCCAGAATTTTATGTTTGAAACGTCAGAAACCCTCCAGAGAGCACGGGTTGCCCAGGTGACTGCAGTACAGCATCAAGGCCCCTCGAGTTGGCAAGACCCAGGCTTGCTGTGTCTGAGAAGCACAAGGTTCCACTTCCCAGTCACGGTGGTTTTCAGCTGTTTCTACTCTTAGGTCAGAACAGAGATGTGGGAAAAACCCCTGCTTTTCTGTTTCTTTTCCCCAACGCAGCCTCCTCCAGCCTCCAGCGGAGGCGTTTCCATGGGTGACCACTTGGAACTATTTTTCACATAACACTTACTTTATTTAAAAAAAAGTATTTAAATGGCTTTCCTTTTCTACTGACAGTGGCCTTCGTGTGAATGCTCCTTTGGGGACCACACTGATCATTAACACACCTTTGAGGTTTCTTTATTTTTTCTCTGAAACGTGGCTTCTTAAAAACTTTACACTTTTTCTCTCATGAGCATTTTAACACATTTAAAAAATAACAGAACAGTTAAAAAAAAACCCCACAGTTTCACACAGGCTTCTTCTCACTGAATCATGTTTCATCTTTTCCCTTGGCACAACCGAAGGGAAGGTTAATTTAAAACAGCTGAGAGTGACGTCATGTCACACGCTGACACCTCTTTCTCTTTTTCTTTTTCTTTTTTTTTTATTGTTCTGCCAGGAAAGAAAAGAGGTTCACCTCAGGCTGCTCAGAAAGAAGGTGTTCCAGGAAGGCCAGAACAGGGAGGCTGCTCTGGAAAAACAAAGAAGAGCTTGGCAGGCCCTAGAACGGAGGAGAAGTTAGACCCTGGGAATCCAAGATGCTGCAACGTCAGGCAGCTGGTCCCCAGCAAGGCTGGCACGTGGAAACCTCAAGGAGAAAAGTGATTCATAACCAAAGCAGAGCTCCCACAGCGACGCTGAGCAGACATGGAACTATTTTTCACATAACACTTACTTTATTTTAAAAAAAATTTTAAATGACTTTCCTCTGCATGGATTCTCTGTTTCTCTTGCCCTGGTTCTGGAAGCCATGTGGAGTGGCGGCCAAGAGTCAGGCCTGTTCTCTGTTTTTCTGTTGTCGTTGTTATCTTTTTGAGTTGATCAACAACTGAGGGAATTGAAGAAATTCACCCAGGTGGCTCCTGTCCGGTGCGTCACTCCACCCCATTCCAACAGATTTGTAGGGTACTTGACTGTGGAGCCTGGCATTCTCCAGATGCCCCAGTAGGGAGGATTACTTGGCTCCCTCCAGCAGACAGCCTTGTGGAACGCTCAGAGCAGAAGTGAGTCCCTGCAGCAGGCCCTGTGCATGGAGGCAAGCCAGGAGCTGGTGGAGCTTTATGCATCCATCATCAGCATTAGAGATACAGCCAGGGGCAGGGCTCCTTCCCCTAGAACCACGCATGATGGACTATTTGTCCCCAAGTGTGATCTTTGCCTGCAAGGTTCCTGCTGCTGTGGCACTCAGACCTTCATCTATATCTTCCTCAGGAATTCTGTAAACTACCAAATAGTTTTATAAATAACCCCTTCCTACCCAAGCTAGTTAGAGTGAATATTGTAGGCTGCAACTAAGAACAGTCAACAATTTAATCACTTTACTAATTTTAACAATGGCCCCTCAAACAGGGGTTTGCTCCATTCCTCCATTTCCAGAGGAGGAAGTTGATGGGCTGATGGAGGTAGGTGAATATCATTGGTTGATGTTGAATAGACCAAAGCTCTTATTATTACTAGTATTAAAATATTTATTCTGAAGTTATTTATATATTTCAGAACTTGTTTAATTCAAGACTGATGTTACAGGTTCATTGAATAAATAAATCTGGTTATTTACTGATCCACTGGATCCAACTAAATAGTTGGGCCACAGATTGTCTGATGGTGATGATAACCAGTAAGCACCTTTTTAGAGAAAGCCTGTTGCTGTCTGCCCCAGCATTTGACTAATGGCAGGAACAGCTCTGAGTACTACACCAGGCCTGGATTTGACCTGTGAGAACAAATGTGCAGCTTACTGCATGGGAACTGGAAATATTTAAGGACCTACTCTAGTGGGCACACAGTGAATTCCTGGTAGGTCCCAGTGAGAATTTACCATCTCAGTTGCTAGTGGATTATTTCTCACCCATTAAGGACTTCATTCTGTTTCTTAAGAGAAAATTCCTCCCCACTGAAAGTAAGGATTCGTTAGTAAAATCCATTCTAGCTGACAGCTCCTGTTTCCTTCACAAGAGGGAGGGAGGATGCAGATGGGTGTAAAGGCTTCGGTTCTAGGGTGGACTTTTTGAAGGTACTGTAACTTACTATGGTACAACAACTTACCATGTTGCCCCTTTGCTGTCATCCAGACTTGGAAAGGAATTGGACGTTTCTGGTTTTTCATGTTTATAGTAAAAGAAAATCCACCAAGTTTATCCCTAGAGAGGACTTATGCGACCACTGCCCATGCATAGACAACTGGAGTCCCTCGATGGGACCCACCAAGGAGAGAAATCCGTTTTGCAGATTGTGTATGGCCTGGAACCAGGAAGGGCATAGGCTGTGGGTGCGCTTCCCTCCATGCAAGGGGATGCAGCCTGGGAGCTGCGTTGCAACATCACGTCTCTCAAGTTGCGCAGAAAGCACGGAACTCCTTTCTGCCTGGATTTTGGAAGGAACCAGTGGACAAATTTAATCTGATGAAGACATTGTGAGGTTAATTTTAGGTTTCAAATACTTTCTTTTGTAAAAATTGTGAGTATTCATTAATTTCCAGAAAGGGTGCCTGGTACTGAGGACACACAGGCCAAAACAACATGTCCCTGGACTCTTGGAGGTGGGGTGTAACCAGAAAGCCATTGCAACCTCTGTGAAAGAAAATGAAGCCTTCATTCCAGGTAAATCTCTGCATTGCGTTCTGAAGGACGTGCAGCCCCTTTCTTCTATTACTCTTTCTCTAAGGACTGTGATTCATTGATTAGCCATTCCGTGTTCCGTATCCTCAGGTTGTTATCCCAGGCTGTCCTCTGTCATCTCTCCCTGGAGAAGGTGGGTCCTTATTGCAGCCACCTGTGGAGTCACTTTGGCCTGGGATGAGCTACTCACCAGCACACCCAGCCCATCTTAGATCTCTGGGATCCCAGACCAAATGGAGGCAGCTCTTGAACAGTCCCTGGAGATAATCCCTCTCTATTTTTCCTATTTCCAAGGCTCCATGAACCTTCACATAGAATCTGTCTGGTGAGCATAATACACGCCGCAGCTGAAAACCTTCTGAAGATGCAACACATCGTTGTGGGTGATTGAGCTTCATATTGTTTTGCCAATTCTCGAACAAACGGCCAGACTCGTTTGGAACTCGCTTTCCTTTGTTGTTTAATAAAGCAGCAATTATATATCATGCGAGATAATGGAATGGTTGAATGCAAACTTGAATTATTTTATTTTATGGAGTCTTAGATTTGTAATGTGGAGCTCCCAAATACCAAATGGTTGCTGAGATTTAATGGGACCTGTCGTGGGGAGTGAGAGTTGTAATTCTCCCATTCACACAACAAAGGCCGGCTGTTCTGAAGTTTAAGCATTTATCAAGTTAGAAAACACCCTCCTGACACCGCGGGAGATCCATGCCTTGGCTCCTTCTTACTTCTCTGCTCTATTTTCTTATGGCTGTCTTTGCTTGAGCCCTGGAGAAGAATGGTTCACCTTTTCAAGTTTCTTTATTAAAGTCATCATCGTTTACCATCAACCTGAGCTGAGACCATGGCAGCGCCATGGGGCTGCTTCTGGACAGTGTGGAGGTTCTTGGCCCCAGCCCATGTCCTGAGTCCTCCTCACCTCCCACCTTCCCCAGGCACACCCTCCTGGGGCCACCATCAGAAACTGCCAGTCCAGGGCAGGAGCTTGTGGGTCAAACCCAGTTCTAAAGTGGGTTATGTGTGTAATGTGCCGCTAAGAATATCTAAAGAATTAGGTTCCTATCCCTGTAATGACAGCATTCTCAGTTGCCAGCATCCAAATGTGCTTTTCAGAGTAGGAGGGAAAGGGTGGACTTGGAGCTGGCATCCCAGGGAGTTGTTCTGAATGTGAATATGACCCGGCCTGTGGGTCACGGTGGAGACAAGTTCAGGAACCGGCATGCTGGGGAGGCAATGGAGATGGACAGCCCAGCCTGGCCCCGATGCCCAAATCCATCCCTCTGGTTCAAGGGCCTTTTCTCGTCACCTCATGCCCATCATACAGGCTGTGAGTACATCCTCTTCCTCCCTGCAGCATTGGCTTAGTCTTAGTCTTAGTCTGTACTGCTGAAACAAAATGTCATAAACCGAGTGGCTTATACATAGCAGTAATTTATTTTTCAGTCTGGAGGCTGGGAGGTCCCAGATGAAAGCATCAGCAGATTTGGCATCTGGTGAGGGCCCAAATTCTCATAGATGGCACCGTTTTACTGCGTCCTCGCATGGTGGAACTGACAACCATGCTCCCTTGGGACTCTTCATAAGGGGACAATCTTATTCATAAGCCTCCTCTCCAGCGGCCTGATCACCTTCCAAGGGCCCCACCTCCTAATACCATCACCTTGGGGGTGAGGACGTCAACCTATGAACACTGAGGGGAAACAAACCTTCAGACCACAGTGTCTGGTCAGCATCACTCTCTTTAGCTTCCACTTTGGTGGCTTGCATCTTGGACTCACAGTTTCCTACAATGATTTTTTGCTTTTTGACTTCACCCTGACCATGGTCATCTCTTGTTCCTGACATTGCCTGTGCTGGATGGAGCATGTCTTAGTTTTGAGTGTCTCCAGAGGAGCCTGAGGTAAGGAATGGTGTGTGCAGCTTATCTGGAAGGTGCAGGGACCCCAGCAGGGAGGTGGGGAGTGATTTGGGGAAGGCACAGTGACCCTCCAGGGGGAGCAGTGGAAGCACAGAGGGCAATTGGACCTTAATCTTTTGGGGGATGTTCTAGGAAAAGAACTGCATTGGTGAGGGAGCTGGGGTATTTATACTCCCACACCTGTCCATCATTGGTCACATGCTGCCCCAGGACACATTCATTTATTCTCCATGAGCACCTCAAAAGGCTCTTCTCTGTGTTAGGGGCACAAGCTCCCCTGTCTAGCCTGAGATAGACCTGGTGTTCTCAGCCCACATACAGAGCCAGGAGAATCAACAGGTCACCACTCAGGACTGCATCCCCCTCCGGCTCAGCTTCCCAACTGGGCTCACTCCCCAGTGTGTGTTAGAGGGGTTTTACCTCATCTTCCAGTGTGCAGCTTGTGGTGCCAATGGGTGAGTGTGGGTCTCTGAAAAGTCCGCTTTCACCACAGAGGGTCCTGAGTGGCTCCAGGCTCTGGGTTCAATTCCAAGCTCCTCCATCCCCAGTGAGACTGTCTTCTCACTACCATGCCCAGGTGTGGTGACACTGGCCACTTCTTAGGCTTCTTGGAGGGTTGAGCTGTATTTGTGTCACATATAAAGTGATATAATGCACACACATTATTATTTTTATTAATACTTTGACTTCTGAGCTGCCTGCCCTTTGCAAAGTCAGCAAGAGGTGGCCTGTGGTTGTCAGCCTTCAGTATGGCATCCATTCCCCCACCCCGAGCGGCTCGCAGGGATGATCTATGACTGAGGACAATGGGATGTCACTTCTATGACTACATTGCAGAAGATACATCTGAGATGCTCTCTCACCTTCCTGACTCCCTCATGTTAGGGGAAGATAACTGTCAAGAAGTCCACAGAGTAGGGACCCAAGCCCTCCTGCAAACAGTCATGTGTGTGACTTGGAATTGGATTTCCCAGCTGCAGTTGAGCCCTCAGAAGACAGCAGCTGCTGCTGACAGCTTGATGGAAACTTCATGAGAAACCCTGAGCCAACATCACCCAGCTCAGCCATTTCCAAGACCCCCAACCCTTAGAAACTCTGTGAGATAACAAGGATTTGCTGTTTGGAGCCACCAGGTTTTTGAAAAATGTGTTATGCAGCAATAGATAACTGAGACATGGCCCCAACAATGATGGATTCCAACTATGACTCACCATCTCTTAAGCAAGCAGTCTATTAGAAGGTCAAGGTCCCACAGGAGCATGTCATGCAGGCCCTATCCTCATCCTGCTGTCCCCTGAAGCCTTGCCTCTGGATAATGATCCCCTCACCACTCACTGGGGTCCTTCTGCACCAGCTGCCATTTTCCAGCATGCCCCCTCCTCAACTCCTGTGCCTTTGCTGATCCCAGAGCTGGGATGCAGGTGTCTGTCTGACACCCTTCCAAGCCCCTCTGAGCCCACTCTCTTCACCTAAGGAGAACTCCCAGGAGACTCAGGCAGAGTTATCAGCCTTGGCCACTGAGATCCCACAGCACATTGTGCAGACTCAATGGTACCAGGTCTCCTGTGGAGAAGACAGTATGAGAGTGGACTTTACATGGGCTCCTGTTACCCCTGACTCATGGTGTTTATGCCTGTTTAGTCTTCAGAGAAGCAGATTCTTCCACAGTTGAGCCTCAGATGAGACTACAGCCCTGGCTGACATCTTGATCGCAGCCTCGTGGGATGAAAAGCTAAGCTGTGACACGTGACTCACAGAAATGTTGAGATCATAAATATGTGTTGCTGAAGCTGCTAAATGTGTAGAGCTTATTATGCTACATAATTAATACAATGCCTTATCGAAGCTGCAAAGATAGTTAAAAAAAATAACAGTAGCCAGCACATTCTCCTTCAGTCTTTTGCATGTCACCTTCTGGCACAGTTGAAGTGATACAATTTTACATAGCTTGTCACAGTCATTAGGAGCAGGTGTCCCTATAAATCTGAGCTCAGACTCCAGATTCCAATGTGTGCAGCTTTGTCTCTTTGTGGTAGGAACACCTTGGTCATAACTACATTCTCTAAGCCTTCATCTTCCCATTGGTACAATGTGCACAAGAATGCTGCTCACTTTGTGGGGTTACTGAAATGATGATCTGAGTTAAGTGCTTACAACATTGCTGGGAAAATAATAGTAACTCATTCAGTATCTGTTGAATAGTCTCCTCCTTATTTCTGTAGTCTCATAGTATCTGTGGGGGAGGGTAATGACTCTGGGAGCTGCCATTCTTAAACGTTGAGAAGGAAGCCCAGAGATTCTTTGGGGTGACTCAGGTGCTCAGAGGGGAGGCAGGGAGAGCTGGATATCTGTGCTCAGGGTCTGGTCTGACAGAGGTCAAGGATGCTTGCCTCTTGGCTCTTCCTTCACAGCTCTCTCAGCTCAAATGAACCCCTTCTTTCCCTGCAGCTGGTGCCTGCAAGTCCAAGTGGGTGAGACTCAGAGGCTGACAGAACACAGCTCTGTCCTCTTGTGGTTCCCAGGGAGTCCCACACCCTCCTCCTGGAAATCAAATGCCCAGAAAACTGACTGGAGGAGCCACTGGCAGCCAAATGAGGCAATGACATTTTTAAGCAATGTAAGTAACTGAATTGCCTGTGAATGTTAGAGACAAGCTTATATGAAAAGTTGGTGCAAGAGCTATAATCAAAATGATTACAAGGTATAACAAGAAGACAAAAGTCACAGAGCCAGAAATTAAGGACACTAAACAAAGAAACAAACAGCCAACCATCGGCCTGCAAATAGCATGGTTCAGAGCCGCTGTCTAAACAGTGTCGCGCCTTGGGAAAAAGTCCCTGGATGCCTGGTGGGGAAAGCTTATTGCTAGAATGTGCTTAGCCCAGTGGAAACAGAAATGTTCTCCACATTGAACTAGGGTGGGAAAGTAAACTGAGGAGTTGTTTATCTGCCTGACATGCTGGCCAAGCCACTCTAAGTGACCCAAAACATGAGCAGGAGACTTGGGCAGGTCAGACAGCCCCTCTGTCCCATCAGAACACACAGCCTGTAGGCACCAGGGAAGCCGAGGTGTCAGAGTCCTTTCCTTGCTGTTCTTATCAGTGCAATGGAGATCCCCTGCTGGGTCCCGCCTCCCACCCCAGACTCCCCTAAGGATAGACCCTCCATCTTCTACCAGGTGCAGATTCAGCCCAGCACATGGGAGGAGACCCGCACTGGGAATCCCAGGTTGTAGCTCAGAGTCCAGGCACCGTCCTGTGTGAGCTCAGTCAAGTCGCTGTATCACTGTGGGCCTTGCCTTCCTTACTGGCAAGACTGGGGGGCTGAGTTCCATCCGCTTTATTCAGCATGGAGTCTGGAACCTGAGGGTGTCATCTGCTCTCAGGCTTCCTGTGGGGGATTTCAACTTCCAACTCCCAACCTCGATGGTGTGACAGCAACTTCAGCCCTCGGCCCTGCTCTGAAGGAAGCACATTTTCCTCTCTCCCTCCAAATTACAGACTTTATCATACCTCCTGAGTCACATTGTAGAACGTTTCCCTTAGTACAGCCACCGGAAATTTTTAATTTAGTCATTTATAAATATATCATGCATGAGGTTCACTCTGACATTCTGATCCTCTTCTACTCTCCTAGTGTCCAGTGGGTTAGGAAAGGTGCACAGCCGTGAGGAACACGAGGCCATGGGACTCAGTGACTTGGTCCGAGTCAGGCAAGGCCTGGACTGCAACTCAGGACCTGCTACGGGAGTGAATTGGTGACCCATGCCCTGCATTTCCCCTTGCAAGTCTGACTTGAGAACTAAAAATAAAATCCTAAGCACCCCAACCATGGAAAAGACCCCCATCTTGGCCAAGGGGACCCCAGGAAAACCTTAAAATTGAGTTCCCAGCCATGACATGCTTCTTTATTCCCCCTCCCTTTTGTGGTTTAGACACAACCACTGATCAGCATTAGTGTTAAAATAGAGATAATAAGGTTGGTGGATGGGTCGGGCACGGTAGCTCATGCCCGTAATCCCAGCACTTTGGGAGGCTGACAGGGGCAGATCACCTGAGGTCAGGAGTTCGAGACCAGCCTGACCAATATGGTGAAATCCCATCTCTACTAAAAATACAAATATTAGCTAGGCATGGTGGTGGGTGCCTGTAATCCCAGCTATTCAGGAGGCTGAGGCAAGAGAATCGCTTGAACCCGGGAGGTGGAGGATGCAGTGAGCTGAGATCATGCCACTGCACTCCAGCCTGGGTGATCCAGTGAGACTCCACCTCAAAAGAAAAAAAAAGAAATACTAGTGGATGGACACTTTGTGTCAAGATATCAAATTGTACACAGAATCTAAGATCATGACAGGCAAAGCCTGTCACACACCCTACACTTAAAAAATAAACTGTTCTAACTGCCTCGAGATTTTTTCACTTTTCTCTAGCAGCTAAAGGCACAGTGATGTTGAGATAAACATTATACCAGGGGCAGGTCACCCCCCTGCCAGACACTGACTCTCTGACCCCCTGCTCCACCAGACCATGGCTGTGACTGGACAAGAGACTCATTTCAGTAACATTCTCCTAGTAACAGACCACTGACCAGGGACCGGTTCTGGTGGTTACAGAGGCTACCCGTGGAGTTGCCTTCCTGTCCCTGCTTCACCTTTGGATGTACAGGGCCTAATTGTAATGCATTTTGATGTCTCTGCCCCACAGTGAACATGCGTTGCATGTCACATGCATGTTTGTTCAATGCTATTCATCAGGACCCCGTTGATGAATGCTCATGGCTCTTCCTGCAGCCTGTTGAATGTGTGTGTTCAGCTAATCTCTTCAGCATGAAGCATATGCCCCACCCCACCCGCTCCTTTGAAGTGCCTGCTTTTGAGTCTCTCTGCTGGAGGCTACATTTCCCAGCCTGTCAGGATGGCTACCTTGCAGCCTGTAAACCTTTATAAGAAATAAAGTCTCCTTTCTAACTTTATACATTTGTGATTTTATTTTCAGTTGGCATGCATTTTGATATTTATCGGGTAGACCCATTCCAGGGTCCTGGGGGTCTGGTCACACACCTTCAGCTCCACTAGTTTCCAACACAAGACCCAGAATCAAGCCTCCCGCTCCTGGCCCTGGCACTCCGGGCTTGTGCTTACGTGTGGAATTTCCCCTGCAGGTCATTGTCAACTGCCTCTCACCACTGGCTCAGGAATCTCAGATTGTATTTGGTACAAGCAGACCCTGAGATGCAGCATGCAAGTGAGAAATTCACCTAAAAAGTGGCCTCTGGAGAAACTGACAACATTGAGGGGAAGCAGGGAAGCGGAGGGGAGGAAGTTAGAGAGGGCAATTTCAGGTGGAGACCCAACCTCAGCCTGGTTCTGTGGGAGCTCTGGAGAGGGAATTGTACCTTGGAGTGTGTCCTGCTTCCAGGTTAGAAAGCAAGGCCTCCAAACCCCTGCACCTGTTGTCAGTGGCTGACTGTGGACATGAACTCCTGGATACACACTTCCAGGAGTTCTCTGGAGTTCATAGGCACAAAGCCTTTGGAAGCAAAGTACACAGAAGTCAGGGGCCAGGGTCTCAGAGAGTAGAGTATGGGGCCACTGGGTGATGAGCCAACAGCATCTGCCACCTGGATTCACTGTGGGCTGGACACTAACGCCAGGCCACAGATCCTGCCTCCTTTTTTTTCTCTTCATTGACCTTATAAACATGAATAACCCGACACTCCTAAAGACCTTCACCAGTGATTAAAAGTAGCTTCTCTTTGCTAGTGAGGAATCCCTAAAATTGTGAACTGAAGGTGAACTTGTCATAGCAAAATGCTCCAAGAGGCAAGGAATCAAACTATTTTTGTTTTCTGTCCACAACAGTGGCTGAACGTAAGCCTGATCCATAGCACAGCACCCGGCAAATCGACGCTCAACTTAACCCCAGTCATCACCGTGCATGAGTACTCACCTAACTGCTTCCTGATGGGACCATGGCGCTGATGTCAGGAGGAAGTTCGGCTGGGAGTGGGCAGGGGTCTTGTCCAAAAACTAATTGTGAGCTGGCAGGAGTGGGGGCCTAACCCAGCCCTACAGTGCCCACAGAGCCCCCTTGGACCTAGAACTTCAATGAGCTCTCAGACCTGCAACTCCATCTCTCCAGGGTCAGAGCCAATCCTGTGTGAATTGCAGTGTGGGAATCTTGGAGGGCTTCTGCAGGGGGTGATGTTTGAACTCTGCCATGAGATGTAGCAGTAACCAGTATGTGGGAAGAGGGGCCTTCCAGGCCGAGGAATGCATGTGACCTATCACAGAAGTGGGTTTCCTTGGATCTCTGGTGCATGAATCTTCACCGGGAAGAGGTAGAACCATAGGCGATCCCAGGGCCTCGAGCCCTGTGCTGAGGAGAGTGGACTCTGTTCTGTAGGAAACAGGGATCCATGTCCGGTGTCTGAGGAACAGAGGAAAGCAGTGTGACCAACAGGCGGAGAAATGATTATGTATGCAACTTCAGCTCGAAGATGGAGAAACTGCACGCGAAGTGCTGACAATAATTATGTTAATGATATCATGGGCTACATAATAGCTCCCAAATGTTCTGGGAAGAAATTACACATCCAGACAGGTTCAAGCCCTTAAAAGTTAATTATACCAAATCTGAGATCCTCAATATAGGGCCTTCCCGTGTTTAGAGAGGGTAATGGCAAACACAGAAAGATTTTTAATCTAACATAGACCCATCCTTCAAATTACTATATCTAAGAGACGTTGTAGTTCCCCTGCAGTAAACATTCTTGAGGTTAATTGCCCTCCAGTGAAGAGTCAATTAGAAAAGGAAGCTCTCATCTTCCTTGTTCAACTAAGCAGATTAAAACAAACATCTCAGACCCCAGCCCAAATCAGGTTTGCAAAATAACACAGTTGTCTATTTCAATGTTTGTTAAAAAGAATCACTGGAAATGTCATGGGGAGTTGGACTGCAGAGTGGTCTGGGGCTTTCTGAGGCCCACACAGTGGGTCTGCACCCTCTGCCCGCAGCCTGGCACTGCCTGGTATGAGTTTGATCCTGGAGCCCCTCTGCCAACTTCACTCCCCACCTCTTTGGCCAGTGGTCCGGGGGTCCTTATTCTCCCCCACATTCTTGCCCTTGCTCCTTTCTTCCACACACTCTTGGCCAACTTCTTCATCTCCTTGGGTTTTGGGGATTCTGTGTGTCCCCTCAGGTAGGCCGGCATCCTTGGCCTGCCATCGTGACAGCTGGCTGCTGTTGGCTACAGCCTTCAGTGCACATTCACGTGCAGGGAAAGCGCTTTCCCCTGTTATGGGATCTTTGCGGACTTTGTTCCAAGGGAAATGGGAGCCATGGCATTTGAGGGCAGAGCCAGGCCACCGGGTAACCATGGATGGAGATAAGGGGGACAGCAATGGGTGTGAGAAGGGGCGATTGTCAGGGTGGTTGTACAAGGTCTCCTCCACCATGGGGATTGTGCAGGTGCATAGGAGGGTGCGTGTAGGGTGTATGTTGGGTGTGTAGGGTGGGAGGGGCATGGGGTATGTCGGGTTTGTGTGGTCAGTGTGAGGGGATGTGTGGTGTGGGGTGTGAGAGGTTTCCGTAGGGTGTGTAAAGTGTAGGTGGGGTAAGATGTCTGCTCACTGTGAGGATGTGTGGTGTGTGATTGTGTGTGAGGTCTGTGTGATCGTGTGTCATGTTTGTGCATGCATGTGGTATGTGTGGCATGTGATTGTGGTGTGTGTATGTGTGCGGTGTGTGAGGTGTTTGTGGTACATGTGTATATGTGGGGTGTATGGGTTGGTGGTATGTGTGTTTGTGGTGCGTATGTGTAGTGTGTGTTATTGTGTGTGGTGCATGGGGTGTGTGTGGTTGTGTATCATGTGTATGTTTGTGCTGTGTGTGATTGTGTGTGATGTGTATGTGTGTGGTGTGTGAGGTGTGTGTGATTGTGTCATGTTTGTGCCTGTGTGTGGGGTGTGTGTGATTATAGTGTGTATGGGTGGGGTGTGTGGGGCTTGTGTGGTATGTGATTGACGTGTGTTTGTATGAGTGTGGTGTGATTGTGTGTGGTGTGTATGTGGGGGCTGTATGGTGTGTCTGTGGTATGTATGATTGTGGAGTGTGTGTATGTGTAGTGTGTGTTATTGTGTGTGGTTTGTGAAGTGTGTGTGGTGTGATTGTGTGTGGTGTGATGATGTGTGGTGTGTATGTGTGGGGTCTGTGTGATTGTGTGTCATGTGTATGTGCGTGGTATATGTGACTGTGTATGGTGTGTGTGATTGTGTGTGGTATGTGTGTGGTGTGTGAGGTGTGTGTGATCATGTGTGTCATGTCTGTGCATGTGTGTGGTGTGTGGTGTGTGTGAGATTGTGTGTGCATATATGTGATTGTATGTGGTGTGTATGTGTGGGATGTGTGGGGTATGTGTGGTATTCTGCAATTGTGTGTCATGTGTTTGTATGAGTGTGGTGTGTGATTGTGTGTGGTGTGATTCTGTGTGTGGTGTGTGTGGTTGTGTGTGGGGGGTGTGTGCGGTGTGTGTGACTGTGTGTGGTGTGTGTGATTGTGTGTGCTGCGTGTGATTGTGTGGTGTGTGTGGTTGTGTGTGTGGTGTGTGTGTGACTGTGCGTGTGCGGTGTGTGTGACTGTGTGTGGTGTGTGTGACTGTGTGTGCTGCGTGTGATTGTGTGGTGTGTGTGATTCTGTGTGTGGTGTGTGTGTGACTGTGCGTGTGTGGTGTGTGTGACTGTGTGCACGTGTGCACACTTGGGTACAGCCACACATCCTGTTCTCATGCCCCGACGTGCCCTGCGCTTGGACTGAGGGTGGTGTGGAGAGCAGGAGTTGCGGCTGCTGTCCCCAGGGAGCTGTCCATCGTTTCCAAGCACTGTAGCTTTGCCCTGTATCGGAGCATCTGAGAGCCTAGAAAAATTTAACAGCTCTATTGACGTGTAGCTGACAACTGCACACATTTAAAGTGTGCCGTTTGAGACATCTGATGTCTGTGTAGACATACACAGGTGAAGCCACCCGTCCAATCAACTCCACCTTGGGAAGATGAAAGGCAGTGTCTATACTCCATGGTAGAAATGATGAGTGGGTTCCTTTTACTCCGTGAGATGAGAAGTATAAACTCCATTTCTTCTCTCCACTGTGGTGGGAACAGCAGTTCCTGCCCCGTGACAACTCGCTCTTCATTCTCCTGCCTTTTATGACTTCTCATGGCTGTAATTTTATGTTTATTTTCCATATAAACTCTAGAATTAGCTTGTCAAGTTCCTGCTGTTATTTTATTAGGATCACATCAAGGTTTCTAAAAATTATTAATACAGCAAGTCTTCTGAAAATAGAGTTCTTCTCCGAGAATAAAATATATCTTGGCTGGGCACGGTGGCTCAAGCCTGTAATCCCAGCACTTTGGGAGGCCGAGATGGGCGGATCACGAGGTCAGGAGATCGAGACCATCTTGGCTAACACGGTGAAACCCCGTCTCTACTAAAAAATACAAAAACTAGCCGGGCGAGGTGGCGGCGCCTGTAGTCCCAGCTACTCGGGAGGCTGAGGCAGGAGAATGGAGTGAACCCGGGAGGCGGAGCTTGCAGTGAGCTGAGATCCGGCCCCTGCACTCCAGCCTGGGTGATAGAGCGAGACTCCGTCTCAAAAAAAAAAAAAAAAAAAAAAGATATATCTTGCCACGTACTCAAGTCTCCTCTTCTCTACTTGAGTAGGATATTAAAGTTTTCTTAATGTAGTTTTTCAAGTTTCTTGTTAAATTTATTCCTAGAGTTTTGTGTGTGTGTGTGTGTGTGTGTCTTTTCTTCCTTCATCTATTTATAGCAGGTTATCATCTGTCTTCTTCCCTGAGGATTGCTGTAACTAAATGCCATAGGCTTGAGTAGCTTGTAAACAAAGAGAACTTAATTCTCACCGTTCTGGAGGCTGCAGGTCTAAGATCAAAGTGTTGACAGATTCAGTGTCTGGTGAGGTCTGCTTCTTTGTCTGTAGATGACACCTTCTCCCAGTGTCCTCACACGGTGGAAGGGACAAGAGATCATGCAGTTCCATTTGTGAGGGTTTGCTCTGATGATCCAATCGCCCCGGAGGCCCTAGTTCCTCCTACCATCTCTTGGGAGTTAGGATTCATAACATTTGCATTTTGTGGGGACAAACTTTTAGACTGTAGCAATGTTGGCATAAGAGTGTGGTGTATTAATTTTGTGACCAGCCTTTACGTTAAGTTTATTAAATTTCTGTTTCAATTGCATTTTCAGCTGTATTTGCACATCACGAGCAAATAACGAGACGCTGTTCACTTTCTCCCATGCAACTCTATTTTCTTATTGCATCAATTAGCACTTCTTGAAAAATGTTAAACGGCGGTGCTGCTTTGGGTAGCCTTGCATGTTCTGAGCTTTAAGGAAGGTATTTAGTTGGTTTTCCTACTAAGAGTGATTCTGGTTTCAATTTGAGATAAACATTTTGATGTTCCTGAGGAATTATCCAAAATTCTGTTGTTGCTACTACTACTGCTACTACTACTACTGCTACTACTACTGCTACTGCTACTACTACTACTGTTAAGTGCTTGAGGCCAGGATGGATATTGCATTTTACAAATTGGCTTTCAAAGTATGAGGAGTAAAGACTTCC
Source organism: Rhinopithecus roxellana (assembly GCF_007565055.1). Lineage (NCBI taxonomy): Eukaryota > Metazoa > Chordata > Mammalia > Primates > Cercopithecidae > Rhinopithecus > Rhinopithecus roxellana. The sequence continues at coordinate 59,067,453 of NC_044562.1, read as the reverse complement.
TGGTCCCCCTAGATCGAGCAGCCCCGTTTTTCCCAGGTACTCCTTCTTGCAACACAGTATCTCTGGACATACACAAGCACCAAGCAAGGGCAGACTCTGGAGAGTGGGAGGAAGAAGGTGGCTGTCCAGGGCCTCAGGAATGACACGAGGGGGAGTCCCCTGGGTTCCTATTACTTCCAGCCTTGACCTGAAAACAAGCACGGACCAAAAAAGCACCCCAAGGAAAAAGCACGGGTTCCCCCAAAAAAGGATCCCAAATAGGGCAGCCTAATAAATGGTAGAAAACCTTTTTGGTGATACCCACCCCACTCCAGCCAAACACTAATAGAAAACCTGCACCTCCCCCATCCCCTAGTTTTCAAGAGGCAGAGTGGGACGTTGATCTTCCATGCCACTCCCCACATACCCTGCCTCTGAGCAGCAGGCAGCCTGCTCAGATTCCCCTGTGCAGGGTGTGTGAGGTGGTGTGAGAAGGTCCAGCAGGGGCGTGACCTTCCATTTCCCTTTGGGTAAGAGCAGGAGATTTTCCAGTTTCTCTGCTGGGGTACACTGGGGGGACTCATCTAGGAGCTGACTTTTCATTCCTTGCCCAGCAGAAGCAGACAGTGCTCCAAGTCTCACCCTACCTTGGAGTACTAATAGTGGGGTCTCACTGCTACTGAGTCTCCAACCCCACCTGGAATCAAGACTGAGTGCCAAGCACAGGCTGGGGCTAGGGAGCTGCCACCTTCCCCGACTCTGGGTGTCATGAGGTCTAGTGAGGACCTGCACCTCCACAACCGCCCAACAGCAGTGACCCTGAGAGGAGTTGGGGATGGGTGGGTAGCTGTCACTTCCGTACCTCATCCTCCACACTGGTGTCGGCAGGCCCCCATGGGGAGCTGAGCTTCTGCCGCCATCCTGTAGCAACAAAGCAGGATGAGTCAGCCATCCCCTCCCTGCTTCCTGGTAGCAGCTGGGCCCAGTGGGGAGCTGATATTAACCCAAACTCAGAGGCATTAAGGCAGTGAGAGTCAGAAAAGCATCCATGGGGCTGGCAGGGGCTGAACAGCTGGCCCTTAAGCCTGCAGAGCGGCACTGTGAGTTGGAACTCCACCTCTGCTGGGGGGCCCAGTAGGAAGCTAAACACACACACCCACCTAACCCTCACACTACAAAAAGATTAAATAGGATCCAGAGTCTCATCAATATGATATTCAAGATGTCTGGAAGATAATAGAAAATGACTTGTCTTATCAAGAACCAGGAAAATCACAAGTTCAATGAGAAAAGAAAATCAACAGACATTAACAGTGAGATGAAGCTGATGCTGGAAATACTTGAAAAGGATCTTAAAGCAGACCTCATTAAAATGCTTCAACAAATAGTTACAAATACTCTTGAAACAATGTTTTTTAAATCTCAGCAAATAAGTAGCAGTTACAAAAAAGAACCAAAGAAAATTGGAGAACTAACAAATACAACAAGTGAAATAAAAACTTTGCTAGATGGACTCGATTGTAGAATGAAAATGACCGAGAACAGAGTTAGTGAACTTGAGAATAATCAGCTGAATTACCCCAATCTGAACAACAGAGGGAAGACAGAATAACAACAGCTGAGAACAAAGCCTGAGACAGCCATGTGACAGTAACAAGAGGGTTGACATTTGTGCCACTGGAGTCCCAGAGAAAGAGGAGACAGAGAATTGGGACCGAAGAAATACTCCAGAACACAATGGCTGAAAAATCCCCAAATCTGATGAAAAACATAAACTTACAGATTCTGTAAGCTGAACAGACCCTAAATAGATTAAACACAAATAAATATATGCCGAGAAAGGGTGGAAAAAGACATATCATACAGACATTAATTTTAAAAAATCAGGAGTAGGCTGGGCATGGTGGCTCATGCAGGTAATTACTGCACTTTGTGAGGCTGAGGCAGGCAGATTATTTGAGGTTAGGAGCTTGAGACCAGCCTGGCCAACATGGTGAAACTCCGTTTCTACTAAAAATACAAAAAGTAGCCGGATGTGATGGAATGCACCTGTAATCCTAGTTACTTGGGAGGCTGAGGCATGAGAATCACTTGAACCCAGGAAGTGGAGGTTGCAGTGAGCTGAGACCACACCATTGCACTCCAATCAAGGCAACAAGATTGAAACTCTGTCTCAAAAAAAAAAAATCAGGAGTAGCTCTATTAATGTCAGGTAATGGAGACTTGAGATCAAAGAAAATTACTAGAGACCAAGAGAAACAGTCCATATTAACACAATGATTGATCCACCAAGAAGACATAAAAATCCTAAATGTGCATGCACCAAACACAGAACCTCAGAATACATGAAGCAAAAGCAATGAGAACCTAAGGGAAAAATAAACCCTCAGGTTATACTTGGAGCCTTCAATCTTTCACTTTCAGCAATTGAAAGAACTCTTAGAAAAAAACCAGAACAACACAGCCAACCGACAATATCTAAGTGAGCAGAGCACTCCACTCAGCAGCAGCAGCAAACACTTAGTTTTTCAAGCAACCGTGGAGCATTAACCAAGACAGATTGTAGCCTGGGCCTTTAAGCAAACTGCAATGAGTTTAGAACAACTGAAATCATACACAATATGTTCTCTGACCATAATGGAATCAGACTAGATACCAATACAGAAAGCCAACAGGAAAATCTCCTCACAGTTAGAATTTAAACAAAATGCTTCAAAATAATTCATGGGTCAAAGATACAGTCTCCAAGGAAATTTTAAAAAATACATAGAACTGAAGGAAAATAAAAACACAACATATAAAAACATGTGGGATGCAGGTGAGTAAATTTTATAAATTTATAAATGCTTACATTAGAATAGAGGAAAAAATCTCAGATCAGTATTCTAAGTTTCTTTCTTAAGAAATGAGAAAGAAAGGAACAAAACAAACTCCAAACGACCAGAAGAAGCTAAATAATAAGTGCAGAAATCAGTGAAGTTGCACATAGGAAAGCAATTGAAAAAAAAATCAATAAAGCAAATATCTGGTTCTTTGAAAAAAAAAAAAAAACAATAACACTGGTAAATCTCTAGCAAGACTGACTTAAATAAAAAGAGACAATACATGAGTCACCAGTATCAGGCAGACCAAAATTTAACAATGGAGAAGAAATGGACCAATTTTTCACAACCCCCAAAGGATCAAACTCCACAAGATGAACTAGACAGCCTGATTAGTCCTAAAACCATTAAAAAATTGAATCTGTAATTAAAAATCTCACAGTGACTATTGACAAAGGTACAAAAGCGATTGAAGAGGAGTGCAGTCTTTTCAACCATGGTGCTGAAGCAATTGGATATCTGTGGGCAGAAAAATGAACCTCCACCTTAACTGTACACAAAAACCAACTCCAATCTCATTGCAGACCCAAACGTAAAATATAAAACTACAAATGTTTTAGGGAAAAAAAATAGGCAAAAATCTTTGGGACCTGGGATAGGCAAAAAATTCTTAGGCTTAAGGCCAAAAGCAAAAAAGAAAAATTTGATAAATGTGATTTCATCAAAGTTAAAACTCTTTGCTCTGGGAACAGAATGAAAAAATAAGCTACTGAGTGAAAGGAAATATATATAAACTACCTAACTGACAAAAGACTTGTGTCTAGATGATATAAAAAACTCCTAAAACTCAACAGCATAAAAAATTAAGAACCCAATTAGAAAATGGGTAAAGAAAAGGCACTAAAGCTGGGCAAACAACCACATGAAGAGAAGTTCAATATTATTAGCCACTGGGGAAATGCAAATGAAAACATGATAAAAATTATGACACAACTTATCTGTATGGCTAAAACAGCAACAACAAATAGTGACCACACCAAATGCTGGCAAGGATGTGGAGAAACTGGGTCACTTGTATATCGCTGGTGAGAATGCAGAACGGTCCAGACACTCTGGAAACCAGTTTGGCGTTTTCTTGTAAGACAAATCATGCTGCCATTGTACAGGCCAGCAATTGTACACTTTGATACTCATCTCAGATAATTGACAACTTACGCTTGCACAAAAACTGTACATAAATATTCATCACAGTTTTATTAATCATAGCCAACAATCGGAAACAACCCAGATCTCCTCAAAGGAGTGAGTGGTTAAATAAACTGTGGTACATCTACACCATGGAATAACACTCGATATGAAAAAGAACTGAACTATTGGTTCATACATCAGCTCAGGTGAATCTGCAGAGGATTAGACTCAGTGAAAAAAGCCTGTTCCCAAAGTTATGTAGTGTATGGTTACACTCATGTAATATTCTTAAAATGACAAATGGATAGGAGTAATGCAGGTTGGTGGTCTCCAGGGGTCAGGGATGGGGATGGGTGGGCGGGAATCAGGAAGCAGGTGTGGTTTAAAAAGGATAGCATGAGGGATTCTTGTGATGGGCATGTTCTTCTTCTTCTTTTTTTTTTTTTTTCTTTTTGAGACAGGGTCTCACTCTGTGGCCCTGGCTGGAGTGCAGTGGCACAATCTCCGCTCACTACAACCTCCACCTCCTGATCTCAAGCTATCCTGCCTCAGCCCCCCAAGTAGCTGGAACTACAGGTGCACACCACCATGTCTAGCTAATTTTTCTGTTGTTGTTGTAGAGATAGGGTCTTGTTGTGTTACTCAGGCTGGTCTCAAACTCCTTGGCACAGGTGATCTGCCTGCCTGGGTCTTCCAAAGTACTGGGATTACAGGTGTGAGCCACAGTACCTGGTGGTAAGCATGTTCTTTATTTTGGCTGCACTGACATCACTCTCTTGGTTGTGGTACCATATTGGAGTTTTGTAGGATGTTGCCACGTGGGAGACTGAGTAAGGGGCACATGGGTTTTCTCTGTATTAGTTCTTACAACTGCATGTGAATCTACAATTATTTCTAGATTAAAAAGTTTAATATAAAAAATCAGAAGAGCTAACCAAATGGCTTTTATCCAATGACCCATTTCATTAGCAAATTACGAAATTGAGTTCCTTGCGTTGACCAATCTTTCTTCTTCAAATGAACCCTGTTTGTAGGGTGCTATGCTTTCAAAATGTCCTGTTCCATTCTACTTGTTTGTAATTTTCACAGTGATATTTCTGAATGTGACTGGTCTAAAGTTTCCCTTTGTGTCTGTCTATTAGCTTTATGTGCTACTGTTATGCTGACTTTATAAAAAGTGTTCAGATGTGTTACTTTTCTGTCTATTCTCTGGAACAGTTCAGAGAGCATTAGGCTGGTTTGTTCCTTGAAGCCTAGATATATTTATCCTTGTATTTCTTGAAGTTTTTGCTTTAAGCATTTTAATGTAATATTACTTGTCACAGAAAAATATTAGATCATTATTGTAGATTGTTCTTTTCATTTTTGTGTGTTTGCTTGTTATTTTGCCTTTCCCACCATTCCTTTTCTCTATTCTGAGTCACTTTGTTCAGATGCAGCTCGTGTACTGTATGTGGCCTGTTGATAAGTTTTGGATTTGAACCCTGGGAACTTTTTTCTATTAACATATGAGTTTTCCCGTTTGTATTATTGATATAATTTTTTTCTATTTTTATCATCTTATTTTGTCTTTTTAAAGATCATTTGTTTACTATAAGCTCTGTGTATGTGTGTGTGTGTGTGTAATTTTTAATAGCTTGCATGTTTACAGTGTAGTCTCTATTTCTTAACGAAAAGTGTTAGATTTTATATAATGTCTCCTAACTCCAAGAAACTTATTCCCTTATCCTTTCTCCTAACTTACTTCCTTCCCTTTAACCTTCCAATTTAGTTTATGCTGTATTTTTAACTTCCTGTGGTTATCTTTATATAATTGTATGAAATACTAAAATTCCTACTACAGGTTGTATTTCCCTTATCCAAAATGCTCGAGACCAGAAATGATTCGGATTTCATATTTTTTTCCAGATTTTAGAATATTTGCATATACATGATGAGCTATCTTAGGAATGGAACCCAAATCTAAACATAAAATTTATTTATGATTCTTATATACCTTATACACATAGCCTGAAAGCAATTTTATACAATGTTTTATACAATTTTGTGCATGAAACATAGCTCGTGTACATCGAACCATTAGAAAGCAAAGGTGCCACTATCTCAGCCACTGCTGTGGACAGTCTGGGGTTGTCTGGCATCGCCATCATTCCTGACTCTGGATTTATGTGCTACTGATAAGCCACCATTTTCTTACACTTACTGACACATAAGTACTTAACAGTAAAAAATGACACGCCACTAACACAGCGAGAAAATATCATGTTCAGGTTATCTCAGCAGCACAGCAGCATCTCCGGAACCCCGGCACTAGCTTCTAAACCACAGCGGCAGCAAACAATGGCTGCTTCCAGCCACCACCTACAATGCTGCATTTTGATTAAAAGGTTGCTGTATGCAATATTTTTTTTTTAGGTGAGAAGAAACATCAGAAGCAGTTGGGAAGGACCAGGAAGTGGGTCATCTAGGCATGCGGAGGCTTTCTGCTGGATGGCGTTCTTAAATGTTTCCTCCAGAGTCATCTGCCTCAGTAACATTTTTGTGTGTGTGTCTTAGAAGTCTCTCTTGGCTTTTATAAACTGCCATGATTTCTTGCTCTGTTACGAATTCATGTTGCTCTAGTCGTTCAAAAAACCCATCATACACTTTCGCCATGGCGCCTGTAGGCACCCTTTCTGTGGTGTTAACGTCATCCTCAGCATCACTATTATCACCATCACCTTGACTCAGAACTTTTGTCTGTTTCACCGTTGGTCAATGAAGGAACAACTGAAGCCTCATTATGAATGTCAAAGACTTATTGGATATCCATTTCCTATAGCTTGCCGATGGACTGTCAAGGTAGATTTCTTGCGTCTGTAAGGAGGTCAGACATCATCTTTTTCTCACCTGACATACGGAATCCTTCTAAGTCACCACCTTGTTCATTATCATCACTGAACATAGTTACACACCAGAGGCTGTGCCAGGCATGCACGACTGTGTCTTTGGTCACTGTGTTCCAAGTTGGCAACAGCATATAACAGCCTTCATGCTAAATTCCTTTTGAAAACCTTCCCCACCATACATCTGTTTATTGCTGCTAGCATGCTCCTCAAGAAGGTGATTTTCTATTTATTCTTCATTAATCTAAGGATACCTTGGTCATGAATTAGTGAAGTCATGTTTGTGGGAAATTACTTGGCATAAACGTTATTTTATGAGAATTTCAACTGAAGGATGAGCAAAACAATTGTTAAGGAATAACAAAATCTTGCAATTATCCAGTCCAGCTTCCCTGCAGTGAGCATGAGCCACTGGCACAAAATGTTTATGAAACCAATCAGAAAAGATGCTCCTGGTGATCCGTGCATTTTTGTTAGCAAAATAATGAACTGGTCAGAAATGCACTCCTTACAAATAAGGATGCAGGCTTTTGCATATCACAGCAAGCTTATGCGTACACATGCCTACTGCATTTGCACATCCCAGCAAAGTCATTCCATCCCTCCTGTAGGAGCTGTGTCATCAGCGGTAGTCCGTGTATTTTGAAATTAACACCAAAACAGTAATGTTTTATCAACATTATAGATTTTTTCCGGGCATCAGATTTTCACTAGTGATGGCCTTGGCAAACTCATCAGGTCATCAGTGATTTTTTTTTTTTTTTCGGCTTCATGACCAGCAGATGGTTTATCACTATAAACCTTTAAAAATTTAGCACTGTGGCCAGGCGTGGTGGTTCACACCTGTAATCCCAGCACTTTGGGAGGCTGACGCAGGTGGATCACAAGGTCAGGAGCTCCAGACCAACCTGGCCAACATGGCGAAACCCTGTCTCTACTAAAAATATAAAAATTAGCTGGGCGTGGTGGCAGGTGCCTGTAATCCCAGCTGCTTGGGAGGCTGAGGCAGAATAATTGCTTGAACCCAAGAGGCGGAGGTTGCAATGAGCTAAGATCATGCCACTGCACTCCAGCCTGGGCAACAGAGTGAGACCCTATCTTTTTTTTAAAAAATAGCATTATGTCTTTTCTTAAATTTCTGCAACTTGCCTGTTGAATATAACTGTTGGACAGTTCCCTTTAATTTCAGTTCATTGTGACAGATCTCTGCTTGTTTCATAACCAGCATAGCATTAAGTGGCATGTGTGTTCATTGTGATGTTGACAGATCCTCTCTCTCAATACACAAATGAGATCCTTATTTTTATCTTTATGTTTTCCCATTTGTCACTTGCTTATGGTCATCATTTTTGTCATAAAACTTCAACAGTCTATCCTTCTGTTTCTTCAGGTCATGTATGGTGGTCATTCCAACATGACACTCTTCTCTAAGACATTTCACACTTACGCTGTGGTCCTATTTCCCCAACAGCTGGACTTACTGTGCCATAAATCAATGCTTTCTCTTTTTATCATCATGTTTGCCCAAAGGGGTATCTGTAGCCCTTTTAAATATTTTCAGCAACATCTTTATACCATAGAGCAGAGAATAAGAAAAAAAAACATTTGAGTCATGCAGGCGGGTTTTGGCTCACGTGGGGCATTTGGAGAACCCGCTGTTGGCATGTCTAGCCTGCACACATGCCATTTTGTTATCCTTTGTGGGTGTGCTTGTGTAGGGGAATCTGGATATGTGCAGAGAAGATATATCACCACTGAAGGTGGATGGAGGGTCTTTTTCCCCTTGGGAATTCTGAATAAACTGTTGTGCACCTGTGTTTTGATTGACGCACCACAGGCAGTCAGGTGTGAAATTTTACACTTGTGGCATCATGTTGGGGCTCAAAAAGTTTCAGATTTTGAAGCATCTCGGATTCTAGGTTTTCAAATTAAGGATGCTCAAACTGTACTTGATGTATCAGTTTAAGTATCTAGGAGATAGTTTAAGTATCTAGGAGATAGTTTAAGTATCTAGGAGATAGTTTAAGTATCTAGGAGATAGTTTAAGTATCTGGGAGATAGTTTAAGTATCTGGGAGATAGTTTAAGTATCTGGGAGATAGTTTAAGTATCTGGGAGATAGTTTAAGTATCTAGGAGATAGTTTAAGTATCTGGGAGATAGTTTAAGTATCTGGGAGATAGTTTAAGTATCTGGGAGATAGTTTAAGTATCTGGGAGATAGTTTAAGTATCTAGGAGATAGTTTAAGTATCTGGGAGATAGTTTAAGTATCTGGGAGATAGTTTAAGTATCTGGGAGATAGTTTAAGTATCTAGGAGATAGTTGTTTAAGTATCTAGGAGATAGTTTAAGTATCTGGGAGATAGTTTAAGTATCTAGGAGATAGTTTAAGTATCTAGGAGATAGTTTAAGTATCTGGGAGATAGTTTAAGTATCTGGGAGATAGTTTAAGTATCTGGGAGATAGTTTAAGTATCTGGGAGATAGTTTAAGTATCTGGGAGATAGTTTAAGTATCTAGGAGATAGTTGTTTAAGTATCTAGGAGATAGTTTAAGTATCTGGGAGATAGTGTAAGTATCTAGGAGATAGTTTAAGTATCTAGGAGATAGTTTAAGTATCTAGGAGATAGTTTAAGTATCTGGGAGATAGTTTAAGTATCTAGGAGATAGTTTAAGTATCTAGGAGATAGTTTAAGTATCTGGGAGATAGTTTAAGTATCTAGGAGATGATAGTTTAAGTATCTAGGAGATAGTTGTTTAAGTATCTAGGAGATAGTTTAAGTATCTAGGAGATAGTTTAAGTATCTAGGAGATGATAGTTTAAGTATCTAGGAGATAGTTTAAGTATCTAGGAGATGATAGTTTAAGTATCTAGGAGATAGTTGTTTAAGTATCTAGGAGATAGTTGTTTAAGTATCTGTTTCCCGCCTCGCCTCCTGTTTTGTTGTTGTTGTTGTTGTTATCTCACTATTTCTTCATTGAAAAATTTATAAAATTAATTTTACTCTGTAAATAATATTTATGTAGAAGTTTAGCCATGGTTCTGGATTTAAATTTAGTGTATCATCATTACTTAATGTCTTTTTTCTTTGTCTCTTGCTTGGCTGGAGTTTGTCAAGCTGTTTTCTCAAATTGAGCTCAGAGGTGCCATTCCTGAAGTCTTTGGATGTTAGAGAATGTCTGTCCGTTTTCTTGACATTTGAGCAACACTTTGGGGAGATGCTCTGTAGACATGAAGAAAATACAAGTTTAGGCTTATCTATCCTCTGGTGCCAACTGAATCTTCACTTTTTTTCTTTCCCGGAGTTCATAGAATAATTTATTCTTGAAACCCTGTGATTTTACACAAATATGTTTATTCTGTATAATTTTTTCTTGAGATGTAGTGTTCCCCTTCACCACGCTGATTCAAGTCTTCTTTTATTCTAGTTTTCTTCTATTCTATCTTTGCATTTTTAATTTTTGGGGATTTCTCTTTGTTCTGTTCTCTTCTTTGGGAATATCACGTATGAACATGTTACATTCTTTTATTGTCTGTCTTCCAGGTCTATTGTTTTCTTTCTCATCATTTTAATGTTTTTCACTGTGTTTTGATCTATCTTTGCCTAGTCCTGGTTTTTAGCAGCATCTGTTCTTTGTTTTCTCTACTGAGGCTTTTATTTCTGCACATTCTTAATTTTCTCTTCCATTTCTTTGTCTGGGCTCCAGAGGGTTTTTTTTTTTTTTTTTTTTGTCTCTTGAAGATGCATTTTTTTTTCTTTTTTTTTTTTTTTTTTTGCATCTCTTCTTGCAGTATTTGTTTCAGAGGGGTTTTTAATTTCCGGTGGCATCAGGGAGAAGTTTTTGTCGGAGAGTTTTTCACTGTCCTGGCACAGTTCTGGGGAAGTGTGTTTTTCATTGCCTTCCTGGATGGTCACATTCAATGTCAGATCAAGGCAGGTGCACAGGGGCCCTGATATTTGGAGGAATGCAGGGCAACTCCAACGGGCCCTGCCAGCCCCACAGTGCCCTCTCCCTTAGGCCAACAGACCTGCCTGACACCCTCCCCGTGAGGGTCTCAGGTGCTCTCCATTCTGCCTTTGTGCCCCGCCCCTCTTGCGTCTCCCACCCTCATGGCCTCGGCTTCACCCCCTCCCTCTCTTTTGAACCTTTTGTGCCCCGCCCCTCTTGCGTCTCCCACCCTCATGGCCTCGGCTTCACCGCCTCCCTCTCTTTTGAACCTTTTGTGCCCCGCCCCTCTTGCGTCTCCCACCCTCATGGCCTCGGCTTCACCACCTCCCTCTCTTTTGAACCTTTTGGTGCCCCGCCCCTCTTGCGTCTCCCACCCTCATGGCCTCGGCTTCACCACCTCCCTCTCTTTTGAACCTTTTGTGCCCCGCCCCTCTTGCGTCTCCCACCCTCATGGCCTCGGCTTCACCACCTCCCTCTCTTTTGAACCTTTTGTATCTGGCTTCTTCTTTTCATTAAACAACATTTTTACAGAAACTACTCTCTTCGGACCAACGAATGACTTTCTCTCATCATTTCTGGCTATTTCTTCCAACTCTGGTGGCCTTCTCTATGTCCTCAGCCAGCCACTGTTAGGACTATGGGCTTCCTTGAGCTCTCTCCTTGGGCCCTGCTAGTGCAGTCCTGAACCTCCACTAGAGACCACTGGCCCTTCCCCCGGACTTCTGCCAGTGGAGGGTCTTCCCTCTAGCTTGGATGCTGCTACTGCGCAGGGTTAGTATTGGCCCTCTCTGCTCCCCTTCCCTCCCCTTCCGCCTCTCCTCTGCTCCCGTCTCTTCCCTCCCTCCTCTCCTCTGTGTCCCTCTCACCTTCCCCTTCCTCCGCTCTCCTCTGTGCCCCTGGGAGCCCACATGTTCACTTGTCTGCACCTCAGGTCTGGACTCTGCTGAGCCACACCACTCGTCCCTCGCCCCTTCTTTCTAAACCAGAACTTCTTATCATCCACCCAGACTGTGACCCAATCTGGCCTCACCTTTTCTTTCTTTCTTTTTCTTTTTTTTTCTTTTTTTTTTTTTTTTTTTTTTTTTTTTGAGTTTCATTCTTGTTTCCCAGGCTGGAGTGCAGTGGCACAATCTCGGCTCACTACAACCTCCGCTTCCCGAGTTCAAGCGATTCTCCTGCCTCAGCCTCCCGAGTAGCTGGGACTACAGGCACCTGCCACCACGCCCAGCTAATTTTTGTATTTTTA